>NC_043705.1:7599925-7688361 GCF_006229205.1 Suricata suricatta
ACGATGCTCAGTGTCACTCATCATCAGGGAAATACAAATCAAAACCACACTGAGGTACCACCTTACACTGGTCAGAGTCACTAAAATGAACAAATCAAGAGAATATAGATGCTGGCAAGGATGTGGAGAAACGGGCACCCTCCTATACTGTTGGTGGGAATGTAAACTGGTGCAGCCACTTTGGAAAACAGTGTGGAGGTTCCTCAAAAAACTATCCATAGAACTCCCTTATGACCCAGCAGTAGCACTGCTAGGAATATACCCAAAGGATACAGAAGGGCTGATGCATAGGAGCACATGCACCCCAATGTTCATAGCGGCACTTTCTACAATAGCCAAATCATGGAAAGAGCCTAAATGTCCATCAACTGATGAATGGATCAAGAAGATGTGGTATATATACACAATGGAGTACTATATGGCAATGACAAACCTTTTTTCAAATGTTTATTTATTTTTGAAAGAGAGAGAGAGAGCCATGCTCATCACGAAAAGTGTTCTCCTTAATGCCCGTCACCCACTTTACCCACCCCCGACCCATCTCCCCTACAGCAACCTCAGTTTGTTCTCTGTAAGAATCTCTATGGTTTGCTTCCCTCTGTTTTTATCTTATTTTTCCTTCCCTTTCCCTATGTTCATTTGTAGTGTTTCTCAAATTCCACATATAGGTGAAATCGTATATCTGTCTTTCTCTAACTGACTTATTTTGCTTAGCATAATACTCTCTAGCTTCATCCATATTGTTGCCAATGGCAAGATAAATAAAATGTGGTTTACATACAGTGGAGACAGCCAGCAATCTTAACTGACTTTGCTTCAAGGGTCCTTCTTTTACAAATCCTACAAAAGCATGTAGAGTATGTTGCTAGGAGGGGCAGGAAATGGTTTGACATTTAAAGAAGACATGACAGAGATTTGATATTTGACTTGATACTTGAAACCAATTCAACCAAGTGGTAGATGCTATAAAAGACTGAAAGATCATCATTATTACTGTTGTTAAGATGAGCACATGTCCTAGGAACCTACAAGATGAATCTTTAGGAAAAACTACTGTTTGACACTGCTTCTTGTAAATTACATAATACCTTTACAGAGTTTACGGTAATTTTCATAATTTTATATGAGGGCTATTTATAACCAATTATCTTTGATGGTAAAAGTGGGAGTAAGAGAATAAATTATTTTTTCATTTTCAAGTGATTTTAAGTTATCAGCTCTTTAAACTTTCTGTTGACTATGATTTCATTTATTTATTTATTTATTTATTTATTTAATTTATTTGTAATAGGAATTTCTTTTTCTTTTTAACTTTTTAAGTTTATTTATTTATCTTGAGAGAGACAGATAGTGCAAGTGGGGGAGGGACAGAGAGAGAGGGAGACAAAGAAACCCAAGCAGGCTCTTCACTGTCAATGCAGAGCCTGACATGGGGCTTGAACTCATGAAACCTTGAGATCACTATCTGAGCCCAAACCCGGAGTTGATTGCTTAACTGAATGAGACACTCAGGCGCCCCAACTAAGAGGTCAAATTGTCATTTTATTTTTAAAAATTTATTATAAAATCTGATATCAGTCTTTTATTTTCTGCATTTATTTTTCTTCCATTTAATTTTAAGGGACTAAGGGAATGGTCAAAATTTTATTTAGTTTTTGTTTGCTTACTACCTCCAGCGCTAGACTCACAGTGGTCCCTTAATAAAATTGGTTGCCTGGGGTGCCTGGGGGGCTCAGTCAGTTGGGCGTCCAGCTTTTGGCTTTGGCTTAGGTCATGATCTCATGGTTCGTGGGTTTGAGCCCCACGTCGGGCTCTGTGCTGACAGCTCAGAATCTCGAGCCTGCTTCAGATTCTCTGTGTGTGTGTCTCTCTCTCTGACCCTCCCCTGCTTGCGCTGTCTCTCTCTGTCTCTCAAAAATAAAAATATTTAAAAAAGAAAATTGGTTGCCTGATGGCAAGTTACTTCTGCTCTCATCGCATGCTTTACGTTCTCCTAAATCTAATGACTTCACATAAACCTTTGCTTGCCCTATCCATTATACAGTTTTTCTGCTGATATTCATTTTAGAAAAAATTAAAAGTATAAAGACACCATTGACAGACATGCAGTATTGTTCTACCAAGGAGCACTGTTAATATTTAGAATATTTTCTTCCAGTGTTTATCCTATGATGTTTGCTTTATAGACATCATGTTATACATAATAGTAGGCTCATTCTCATCAAATGAAAATCTGCATAATTTAAAAATAAAACAAATAATTGTGATGAAAACCAGCACTTCCTTTTGTACCTCTAATTCCACTTCCCAGAAATATTTGAAACTCCTGATCCCTTTTTTATGGCATTTGGTTTCTGTGTCCATTTTTCTAAAAAAAAGAGAAATCTTACACACCTATTGATTTTTCTCTTTTTGGCATTATATAGTAAATCTTTGGCCTGGCTGATCTGATGGGGTTTATCTCCTAATATCTGCCTCTTTCTCTCTCACCCCACTAATTTGATGGAATTATAACACAGTCTTTACTGGAAACAGTGTTTCCTCTGACTGTATAAATAGCTGTCAGTATTAAACCAAAGACCAGAAAATGATTATTTTTCTTCTTATACAACTTCAAACACAATTCCTTCTTTTCCAGTTGCTTGATTTCTGTGGATTTATCAAACTCCATTAAAATACTTGTCACATGACAATACTTTTTTTTTTTTAACAGATCGTTTGCTAGTTGCACTTTTTATGGGAACGCCCTCTTCTTGCCTTCTTTCCTCCACTAATCTGAGCTGTTCTGTGGTAAGAATTTGCAAATGCCAGGCAGATTTCATTTTGTGAATGAAAGAAAAATCTATAATATTTTCTTCGGTTATTACGTCTTATCCCCTGTAATGTCTTTCAGTGCTTTTGGCTTCCAAATAAATTTTGTAGGGCATTACCATAATGGATGGATTCCTTTAAACTGTGCTTTTAAGTGACTACAGTGTGAAGATCTCTCAGTAGGGAGGTGTTGGAGGGACATTGTAATAGGAAGGAGCCTTTCTTGCAGGTCCAGCAGCCATATTACTCAGTGGTGAACCCCCCCCCCACCCCGCCCCCCTGCTGTAACTCTCCTGTGCTCAGTAATAGTGCTTGCCCAGTGATGCTGGTCCAGGTCTGAGCTGGGTATCCCACTGAAGTCTGTCTTCCACTGGCGTGTAACCATGACTGTGGCTGATCTTCAGCCTTGTAAACAGAACCTCCTCCCCAAGTTATTTTTTCCTTGTATGTTCTCTCCCATTAGTACAAGTACCCATGAGCATTCTCTTTGTATCTTGTAGCTATTCTGCAATCACTCTTTAACATATAAAATGTCTCCTATTTAAATCACTGAGTGTCCTGTCTCCTGGTTGAACCTGGATTGATACATGGACCTTTTGGGTCCTTCAAAGGAACCAAAAACTCCCAAGAGCAGTTGAAAACCAACAATCTAAAAAAAAAAAATTACAAAAAAAAAATTACAATAATTAACTTGAATTAGGGTATCTGCATAGAGCCAAAAAATTCTAAATGGCTAATCCAACTCAGGTTTTCTATAAAATAATCCATTTGTTCCATTTAGATTGACATGCATGGGAATTTAAACTGTTTTATGGAAACTGGTATTTCTATACCCAAAATAGTAATATACTAAACTAGCCTTCAGCAGACTGGACTTCCTGTCCAGGAACAGGGTAGATGGCTCAATGCCACTGAGCTTCCTTTTCCAAATCTGTAATAATGAAGAACTTGGGCTTGATTTTTATGGCCCTTAGAATTCTTAATCTTTATCCTTGAAAGTGTTTATAATGGTTCCATCACAATCTTTAACTGCTCTAAAAAATAGTTCACTCCCATCTTTGTGAATTATTTTACATTTTTTTTTACAGAAATAAAAGACTCCAGGCTAAGACTCTTATCTCAGAAGATGACTCCATACAGCCCTGGGAAACGCGAAATTCGTATTACCAAAAGAGTGAAAAATCCCGCTGTTGCTCCCAATGCCAGTGGAAGGATGAAATGGATTTTTTATTATTTTTTTTCCCCCTGAGCTTTTAATCTTTACCTGTGGACTTCCCCAGGGAATTCCCCACTGATGGTGTAGTGGCCTCAAAAGGATGAAACCGAACAGACCTGACAAGATCCTGGAGACTTTTTTGGATCCTGGAGACATTTATATTTTTAAATGACCTTTCTCTTATTTAAAAAAAAAAGAATTGAAAAAGTAAAAGCATAATGTAACAATTAAACATCACCCTCTTGACTATGCTATCCAAAAAGAGACACTGTTAACATTTTGGAATATGTTCTTTAAATTTCCATATGCATTTAGGTTTGCATATATATGTGTTATGTTTGCTAGATGCTATTTTAGATGCTGAAAATACAGAAGTGAATAGTCTTAACTCCTGCCTGCTGTAGACTCATATATTGACTAGACAGTTTTGTTTCCTGTCTTTATTTATTTATTTATTTTTTAATGTTTTATTTATTTTTGAGAGAGAGGGAAAGAGAGAGAGAAAGAAAGTGTTAGCAGGGGAGGGTCAGACAGAGAGGGCGACACAGAATCCAAAAACAGCCTCCAGGCTCTGAACTAGCTGTCAGCACAGAGCCTGACATGGGGCTTGAACTCAGGAACCATGAGATCATGACCTGAACAGAAGTCAGACACTTAACCTACTGAGCCATCCAGATGCCCTGTTTCCTGACTTTTAAACTTCATATTTTTGAAAACATTTTTCCATGTCATTAGATAATTCCTTTAGAATGTGCATAATATTTAATCATGTTGTTTTTGCTTAATGTTGACATATTATTTCAAATATTTTATAATAAACCTGCAGTAAGTATAATTGTATAGAGATTGTTATGCACGTTCTTTCATTAAGAAAAAATCCTAGAAATAGAAACACTAAGCCAAAGAGAATAATATTTCTGAGGTTCTTATTTTTAAAAAAAATTTTTAATGTTTATTTTTGAGAGAGAGAAGGAGAGAAAGATAGAGCATGAGAGGGGGAGGGGCAAAGGGGGATGGAGGCACAGAATCCAAAGCAGACTCCAGGCTCTGAGCTGTCAGCACAGAGCCCGACTCGGGACTCCAACTCATGAACCCTCAGATCATGACCTGAGCTGAAGTCAGGAGCTCCAACAGAGCCACCCAGGTGCCCCAAGGCTCTTAATGTGCATTATCACATGACCTGGTGACAGGTTTTGAAAAACCCCACCAACCCTCCACCCTTTGTGAAGGGGCGTGCCTATGCGAGGTATGCGATGTTTGCCCATCTCTGTCTGCTTTTTCCCCTCAACTTTTTGCCCTGGGCATCTGACTTCTGTGGCATGTCCTCTCCCCTCTGCCCTCATCTGAATTCAACTAAAGGTAGCATCTGCTGGAGATCAGTGGGAAGGAGGAAACTGAAATGAAGTGCTTATTCCCTTTGCTTTCTTTTGGCTGGATGGCTAATGGGTCCTGGAGGTTGGCCCCTGTCACATAGCCCTCCCTCCTCCCTGGAGATTTTAGCAACTGCTCACTTCCTTTGCTCCTACCAGCCTACATGTGACAGTGGCTCCCACTGCTCCTATTGTAGGGATGTTTTTTCTCTATTGGTCTTCATAAGCTCTGCCCATACCTTTTCTAAATGGTCTCTATTCAACTCTTTTCAATTATCCTGTTTCCCAATGCTGCCTTTTTCTTGCCACAACTCTGACAGACACACTGGCCACTTAAATGTACTTCTTTAAAAAATCTAGATAATTACATATATATGTGTTACGAAGATTAATATATAGCTTGTAAATGTATAAATGACATATTTATAAATATATAATGAAACATAAAAGTAATTGATATGTATCTCTATATATGAATGGCATATTTACTATCTCAGGAGCAAGCAATAATTTCTAATTTTATTTTTTGATTACTTTGGAGATGAATATCTTTTTATGTGTTTACTGCTCAATATTTTGTTTTTTTTTTTCTGTTGGAGATTGTGTATCATCTTATTTCCAGTTTTTATTGGGGCTGTTGATTTTTTCCCCCTTGATTATTTAAAGGGTTCTTTACATATTAAAGACACTGAAGTGTGCCTGGGTGGCTCAGTCAGTTAGTGTCTGAACTTTGGCTCAGGTTCTGATCTTGCAGTTTGTGAGTTTGAGCCCCACTTTGGGCTTGCTGCTCCTAGTGGAGAGCCTGTTCAGACCTCTCCCCCGCCCCCCGCCCCTTCCTTACTTTGCTCTCTATCTCAAAAATAAGTAGACCATTAGAAAGAAAAGACACTGATACTTGGCAATATTCAAATACTTGTTTTTCAGTTTATCATTTGGTAGCAATCAGTAGCAAAGTTTTGGGTTACTTATGAGTTACATCTATCACCTTTCATAGAAATCTTTCCTAAATAAGCATTTTCAGTCATAGAAATTTTGTTAATGCCTGAATAACTTAGGCTATATGGATATTTTATGGTTGTTACAAAAGTATCTCAGAAAATTTTGAGTTCTTATGTAGATTTCATTTGCTCTTCTGGTTTTGTTTTTTTTTTTTTTTAACTTTTGTTCCTAAAGTTTCTTTATTTTTGAAGAAGAGACAGAATGTGAGTGGGGATGGAACAGAGAAAGAGAGATTGGTAGACACAGAATCTGAGGCAGGTGCCAGGCTCTGAGCTGTCAGCACAGAGCCTGACCTGGGGCTTGAACTCATGAGATATGAGATCATGACCTGAGCTGAGGTAGACGCCCAACTGACTGAGCCACCCAGGCGCCTCTGTTCTTCTGTTATCATTGTTTCTATGTTGTGATGTTACACTTTATCATTGACTACCCTATTTACTAATCATTTTGTCCAGTTATTGTGGTCCTCTTTCCTTTGCATTATCGGACAGTTCAGGTTTCCATTGCCATGATAAATAATACAGTGAAATAAACAGTTCCTGAGCGTACAATTCAGTTTAATGTATTTAAAGACTATGGAATCAACATCCCCATGAAATCTTGTATATCTTTACTCATTTTTTGGTCTACCAGGTCTGTTCGTATGAAGAGTTGTTAATCCCTCCGATTATGACTGTGGTTTTGTCTCTTTCTCTATTAAGATCTGTCAGTATATGCTTCCTATATTTTGAAACTCTCATTAAATGTTGATTATTAATATCTTCCATATGAGTTTTTTAAAAGTTTCTTTGAAGCATTTAAGCCATAAAAATCACTCATTTTATGTGTACAGTAAATTTTCGCAAATATGCCCAGTAAGGCAGCTATCCAGATGTGGAATATTGCTGTCAGCATGAAAACTTCCCTCCTACCCAATCCTCCCCTTCTCCCACTCCTGATCTCACACAACGACTGATTTGTTTTCTATCACGATAATTTTGCCATTCCAGAAATTTTATATAAATGGAATCAAATCGTGCGTGGTTTTCTAACATCTGATTCCTTTACTTCACATGATGATTTTCAGAGTCTTACATGCTGTTGTGTGCATCCCTCTTTGGTTATTTCCTATTGGTGAGTAGGATTCCATTGTGTGGATGAACCATAGCTTGTTCCCTGGCTGGTGGACATTGGGATTATTTGCAGCTTTTTTGTGATTATCTGTATTTCCGCCATGAATACTCACTTATACAACATCGTTTAGATATATATCGTTTCACTTCTCTTGGGTAGGTACCCATGAGTGGAATTGCTGGGTTGTATGGTAGGTGTTTGTTTAAATAAAGATCCTCGAATATTTTCCACAGTGAGTCCATCATTTACATTGCAGACATCCTCATATAGGTGTAACCATTTTTCACCATCTTTGCCAACATTTGATGTTAGTCTTTTTAATTTTGGCCATTCTTATAAGTGATAGTGACTTTAATTCACATATCCCCAATGACTCATGGTGTTGAGTATATTTTCATGTGCTTTTTTTGCTCTTTGTATATCTTTTTTAGTGAGGTATCTATTCAGATCATATGTCTGTTTTTTAATGGTACTCTGGGTCTTCTTACTATTCAGTCATATGTGTTCTCTTCATGGATAAACTATCTCATTTGAATATGTTTTTGGACAATATTTACAAATATTTTTTGTAATAGTAGCGGCCCACCTCTCCATTTTGTTAATAGTGCCTTTTCAAGAACAAAATTTCTAATTTTGAAAAAACTGAAATACATCAAATATTTTTAAAATTCTTACATTTTGTTACTATCTAACAAGTCTTTGCCTTACTAAGTCATACTATTTTCCACTAAAGTTTCTTTACACCTAAGTCTGTGATCCATTTTAAGAATATTTTTGGTTGTGTCTTAAAGTTAAAATTGAGGTTAGTTTTTGCTTTCTTTGTTTTTTACACATGAATATTTAGTTGTTCCAGCACCATTTATTGAAAATATTATTGTTTCCCATTGAGTTAACTTGGCCCCTCTTTTTAAAGTTATTGATCTATGGATAGTTTTTTGAGGAATCTCCACACTGTTTTCCAGAGCAGCTGCACCAGTTTACATTGCCACCAACAGTGTAGGAGGGTGCCCATCTTTCCACGCCCTCGCCAGCATCTATAGTTTCTTGATTTGTTCATTTTAGCCACTCTGACTGGTGTGAGGTGGTAGAGAGAGAAAGAGAGAGAGAGAGAGAGAGAGAGAGAGAGAGAGAGAGAGAGAGAGAGGGAGAATGCACCTGAATTGGGGAGGGGCAGAAGGAGAGGGAGAGAGAGAATCTTAAGCAGGATCCAAGCCCAGTGTGAAGCCCTACATGGGACTCAATCCCATGACCCTGGGATCATGACCTGAACTGAAATCAAGAGTCAAATGCTCACCTGACTGAGCCACCCAGGCACCCTCATCAAAACATTTCTAAGAATCAAATATATAATGGACATACTTTAGAATCTGGGAATACACGTATCTCATAAGGCATAACTTCCATTTTCCTAGTACTTGTAGCTTAATAGGAGAGAGAAAATATGTAAGATATATGATGATCCAAGTCAGTTGGTGTTAAAGATTTTTTGAGTGTGAAAACCTTAAATGGTCATATGGAAGAGATTGAACAGAGGTCTTAAATACCCCTCATAGGGAGTAGACAGCCATATAAATGAGTATAGTGAGGAGATTTTAAGGTAGAGAAGACAACATCAAAGATACAATAAATAGTAACTGATTTTCACCTCCATAGTGAAAGACAGTAGGTCAAAGTGATGACTGGAGAGTAAATGACCATGTAAAAGGTGAGCCCTGCTCAGCTTCTGCTTATTGTTTAAAGCTATGAAAATCCACCTATGGCCAGACCTCCCGAATTTTCAAAAAGCGTAGCAATCTAAAATTTTGTATGCACAATCTTCCAGTCTTTTTGACTCATTTAAAAAAATGTTTATTTTTTAGAGAAAGCACAAGTTGGGGAGGGGCAGAGAGAAGGGGACAGAGGATCTGAAGCAGGCTCTGCGCTACCACCATTGGGGGGGCCCGATGTGAAGCTCAGATTCATGAACCAAACTATGAGATCACAGCCTGAGCCACGCAGGTACCCCTTTAAGTGTAGAGCCCCCCCCAATATTGGATCACCCTGGAGACCAAAGAAATTATGCCTGGGAATGAATTTGGCATACAGGCTACTGATCTGTTCACCTCAGACTTTATACATTCTGAAAGACGGATTAAGTCTGTGGCAGGAAAATTCTGTCTTAAACACATTCTGTACCAGAAATAATTACTGAATGACTTCCCATAGTCGGCTACACTACTTCACTGTAGCATTTGATGTTTGCTATTGCAACTTAATAAGCATAAAATAATGGAAACACCTTTATATCCTTCAGGAAGCAGATGCATTTGAATTTTATTTAGAAATTCATGGCCGAAAGTTGTAAACAGAATCATTATTTTTATGTACTTAAGTGTTTGGATTCAGGGCTCTTTGGGTTTGTAAAATTAACAATTTTTAAAAAGGAACAAAACTCCCTTGCAAATACCAACTCAGTGTTGCACAACGGACTGCAGTATCTCCACAGGGGCCGCGGGCTCATCAGTGTGTATCATACCCCAATATTTTACCAACTTCAAACGCATGTTATTTACCAGCTAGATTGCAGCGTCTTCGGTTGGCCATTAAATCTGTAGTCTCCATATCTGTTCCAGCCTTTCAAAAGTGTGCATTACCCTTGGTAAGCCTAACGGAGAATAAATTTTTGACAGCAGTATGGCCCTAGAAAAATACATGCTCCCTTTGAACAGCCTTACGACTCCGTTTCCACCTGAATGCCAACCTTGTGAGACGCAAGTTGGGATTCTTATACCAAAACGTAGTTTCCAACTGTTAAAGAACAAAATTAGGGCTTAGAGAAAAGTTTGTTCCTTACTGTCTAGAAGAATATTTTAAAAAGCAAAATTTGGTTAGTTAAGTGTAAGTGAATTAGAGCTACACTGCCTCTTTTAATAAATAAGGAATTAAAAGAAATACAAGAAAATACTTGATGAAGAAATGAAGTGTTATTGCTGAACCCACAGCACCTAAGTTCTGGGGAAGTCCCTTCCCTTAGTGAATACAGAATATTTCTCTCTTGTATGTGTTTCTGGGTATATACTCATGTATTTACATGCATATGGTCATTTGTGTGTCTATGTGTATGTATCCTTTTTAAAAAATTGTTTAATATTTTTTATTTATTATTTTTAAATAATTTTTTAAAAATGTTTTTTATTTATTTTTGATACAGAGAGAGACAGGGGATGAGAGGGGGAGGGGCAGAGAGAGAAGGAGACACAGAACCAGAAGCAGGCTCCAGGCTCTGAGCTAGCTGTCAGCAGAGCCTGACACAGGGCTCGAACCCACGGACATGAGATCTGACCTGAGCCGAAATCGGAGGCTTAACTGACTGAGCCACCCAGGCGCCCCTATTTATTTTTGAGAGACAGAGAGAGACAGTGCAAGCAGGGGAGGGGCAGAGAGAGAGGGAGACACAGACTCAGGAGCAGGCTCCAGACTCTGAGCTAGCTGTCAGCATAGAGCCTGACATGGGCTCGACCCCACGAACTGTGAGATCGTGACCTGAGCTGAAGCCAGACGCTTAACCAACTGAGCCACCCAGGTGCCCCCATATGTATATGTATCCTATGCAGCAGTGTATGACTGGGGCAAATCAATTTTGGTTAACTTTTTGGTAACATTTGTGAGGTGTTAACATTTTGCCAGATGTTGGTCTTGATTTCATTTCCATTAAGCTCAGGAACTGTTTAATATATAGAGTCTAAGTTCACCTACAAGTAATTAGTGTAACTTTAACTTCCAGTTCGGTCATTGTAACCTTTTTAACCATAAGCTCTTCTTAAGAGTATCTTGTTTGGGGGCACCTGGGTGGCTCAGTTGGTTAAGTGTCCAACTGTCGCTCAGGTTGTGATCTCACGGTTTGTGAGCTTGGCATTGACAGCAGGCAGCCTACCTGGGATTCTCTCTCTTTCTCCTTCTCTCTCTGAGCCTCCCCTACTTGCGCTCACTCTCTCTCTCTCACTCAAAATAAACAGACAAACTTAAAAAAAAATAACATCTTGTTTAATACAAGCCCTAAATGGTTCATCATCTTTTCAATGAATATGTTTTTTTTTAATCAATATGTTTTTTAAAAAATTCCTAAAGCCTTTTGTGTGAGATTTCTTTTTCTTTTTATTCTCTTGATTTTGTTTTCCTTTTCTCTTTTTGTCTTCGTTCCATTTATAGGTGTTTTGAGAAAAAATATAGAAATTACATTAAGGTTTCCTTTAAAAAGAAAAGGTAATGAATCTCAATTTAGTTTAATATATGACATTTTATTTTGTTCCAAGACATCTCAATCTTCTTTATTATTTAAAATCAATTAAAAGATGTTATTTCCTTTTTTTTCTGAATGTGAAGTGAGTCCATTTATTGTATTATTGGCTTAATTTTGCTAACTTTGGATACAGTTAAGGATGATCTATGGAACTGAAGATTTCTGGGGAAAATTTTTGAGAGGTATATATGCAGTTAAACATTATATAACAAATCTTAATTTCTCATCAATTTTCATTACATGCTTCCTAAGTGTGTTCTTAAAAATATTTGAGGAGAACAAAGGTAAATCAGAACTTGAGTTCATGGTGTTTTTTTCTATATAGATTCTTCTTTGTTATTTAAAATATTCTTGGGGCGCCAGGGTGGCTCAGTCCGTTAGGTGTCTGACTTCAGCTCAGGTTATGATCTTGCAGTCTGTGAGTGCGAGCCCCGCTTTAGGCTCTGTTCTGACAGATCAAAGCCTGAAGCCTGCTTCAGATTCTGTGTCTCCCTCTCTCTGCCCCTTCCCCTTCCCCGCTCATACTCTGTCTCTCTCTCAAAAAAAATGAAATAAACTTAAAAAAAAAAAAAAGAAAATATTCTTGGCTGTTAATTTGGGTGGTTCATTGTCTCATTTAAATGGAATGAAATATATCACACTTGTGACTAATTAAGGCACTTACATTAGTACCAGTCCATACCATTCTCTATCTGAGAATAACCTGTCAGTTTTTCCTGTCTTTGTTTTGTTTTGTTTCTGGTTGGAAGTCTTGTATTCCTTGCACTTTTTGTTCAGTATATATTCTCACCACAAATCCATATTTTTTACCTTCCATCCAAAAGTCAGTGGCTTTGCCTTTAAAGAGGTTTCCTGGGGTGCCTGGAGGGCTTCATTGGTTAAGGGTCTGGCTCTTGACCTTGGTTCAGGTCATGATCTCAGGGTTCATGAGCTGAAGCCTCCCATGGGCTGCTACCTGGGTCCCTGCAGGCAGCCTGCTTGGGATTTTTCCTTCTCTCTCTCTGCCCTGACCCTGCTTGCACATACATGATACGCATGCTCTCTTCTCTCTTTCAAAATAATGAATAAACTTTTTTTTAAAAAAGGTTTTTCCTTCTCCTTGATTTTTCTGGAGCTAAGCGGAATGTTTGCAGGGCATTATTTTATATCATCCTTCTTCTAAGTCATGGAAAAGTCTTCTGGTTCCAAATTTTAGAAATTTTAAGTCTGTATACATGAGTTTAACCATAACTGTTGAGTTTACACCCTGATTTAAAAATTCTTTGTCAGTGATATTTTATATTAAATCCTCACATAAGGGTAAATTCGATGAACTTAGGATATTTAGAATATCTTTTCTTGGCATGATGATTTACAAATTGGCTTTCAAATTATTTGTGATGAATGGCAGAGGTTGTGTTTGCTAGAAGTCTATCAAGAGGTGTGGAACTGAGATAATGGGCAGGGCCTTGGACAAGCACTGCTCATAAATAACCAAAATGTAATTTTATTATTATTTTCTACTGTCTTTAAAGCTGGGTTCAGTGAGATAATTCCCTACCCTTCCCCTAGATGGCAACTCTAGCTGATCTGATGACTCTCCCTCTCTTCTAGATAATAAATATGTCAGTCCTAATAACACTTTAAGTTGCAAACACAGTTGAACTTAATTTTTAGAATGTAACATTCAAGGTATTGACAAAACCACTAAATTTGGCTTCTAAGACAGTTAAAGCTGAAGTTCTTAGCTGGCCTTGAGGAAAATTAATAATGAACTTTTTCTTAGGGTATGTGTCTCAAGGATGTTTCATGGTTTCCTTAGAGGACCCTTTAGATGGCTGGCACTATATGTGGCTCAATTCCCTGTGTTATCTTTGGGTTAATTTTTCAGCCCTTGGTGTTTGGCAGTAGACATCTGGGTTGTTGCTGCTGAGATCTTTTGATGTTTTACTCATCCTATGATCTTCATCTCTCCCACCGAAGAGATGCCTACGCTGGACTAACTCCAAATTGACTCCAGTGCTGCCAGAAATTGATTGCAGTATAGACCCTATAATCCTGACCCTGTCACTGGAGGCACTAGTCAGCTTGTGTCTTCTTGTCTAGATATTCTTGTTTTCGAGTCAGATGCAAATTCTTAGCTGCTTTGGTTTTCATATAGTCAGACTTGTCCTGTAACCCTCAGAATTTCCTAATATACAGAACCAAGGTCTCCCAATAATTCCTCTAAGGCTTTCATAGCTCACCAGAGGGAAATTATAGGCAAGACACTATGAAAGATCTTTCCCTACAAAAGTCCTCCTTCTTCAGTATCACTGACTCCTTATATATTCATGAACTTTGTACAAAATTCTTTGTGAGATGTGCAGTAGTCTGTCACACACATTTCATTACCATTTTAAAAATATAGCTGGATAAAAAATAAAAATATAACTTGAAGTTGGGATGCCTGGGTGGGTCAGTCAATTGAGCATCCAGCTTCAGCTCAGATCATGATCTCATTGTTCAGGGGTTTGAGCCCCACATTGTACTCTCTGCTGTGAGTGTGGAGCCTGCTTACTATCCTCTATCCTCTTCTCTCCCTGCAAACTACCAATCAGATGTTACAGACTCCATTAAAAAACAAAGGACAACCCTGCAAGAAAATCTTAACTTTATATAAAATAAAGAATTTCAAGTTTTTTCTTTTAAATCTGTTTTTCTACTCATTACTTTCAGAGAGTTGACCTTGAGTTCAAACCATGAGTAAAATTCATGCCCTTATTGAAAATCTGGGGAAAATTACCTTTCAAGTGACCTATGGAAATAACCTTCATCTTCTTATAATCAAGAAAAAATTCAAATCAGATTCTGTACTCAGATTGAATATTAATATTCAGAATATTCTATCTGATATGGAATATGTTGTCTATTTAGTGATTTGTATTAGGTAGTTCTTGTTTATGCTCATGTTTGACATTAATAGAAATAATGGAAATCAGTACTGTTTTTATTTCCATAAGTGATCATAGACTTTAACATAGAAATAACGTCAGAGATCATTTCGTTCAATACTCTAACTCTATAGCTAACTACATAGCAATAAAAATACTCATATTTATATAGAGCTTTTCAGAATACGAGAAGCCAGAGAAGTTATTAGCCTTGTTCAAGATCAAAGAGACTTGCACTAGACCTCACATGTCCAAGTTCTCAGCCTACTTCTTTACATTGCACAGTGATTGGTACACCTAATTTAACTTGGGCAACTGGTGAAATGAAAATAGTTTTTCTATGAAGATAAGTAAGTGGAAAAAGAAATATATTTTTACCCTAGGCTTCTAAGAGGCAACTACAAAGATACTGGTTATTAGCAGGATGAAAAATACCATGACAATTTCCATTTAATTCCAGAAGCAAACCCAACCACATAAATAAAAGGAGAAGGCAAGACTATAATGGAACACATGTACATGGGCCTCCAAAATATTTAGGTGATAGGATTTTTAGTTCTGAGGAAAATGAGTATGTCATTTTCAATGAAAGACCTAATAGATCATTGAAAAATAGACATCTTTCCCATAATTTTTAGTTTCCTATTTTCTGATGACATTGTCATAAAAATGGTTATTATTATTTAGCATATTGATAATCAGGGAGTTGAAATACATAATATTTTTGACAATTTAGATTCTTCTCTTACTTTGAGTTTTGCTTACCTGTTCAGGATTTCATGAAAATCATTCTGCACGAGATCTTTTGTCATTCCTGACACTCAGTGCAGCTTCTGAGTTGGGCTGCCTAATGGGTGAAGAGAGAAGTGAAACATAAAATAGTTAGAGAGATACACACTGTAAATACCTAGGGAATTAAAAAAAAGTATTTGTAGGCTACTTATGTGCAAATGAAGGCGTTTAATTGTAATGTGTCTTCCATGATAAATGGGGGAAAAATGTCCTGAATAAATTTCCCATTATAAAATGAGAAATTGTCTTGCTTTGCCCTTTTCATTTGCTCCTTGAGAAAAGTGAACTTATCTTAAAAAATTTATACCAGTAGAACTGCTTTTATGCAACTAATGAACTACAGTAACTTGGGAAATGGCAGTGTGTTGAGCGGTATCAGAGAGCGGGAATAATAGCATGTTTACATTATTCAATTAACAATAGGGTTTTTTAAACACAAACTTGATTCTCAGTTTTTCCTAGAAATTCATGGGTCGTGTGTAAGAGGGGGGCACAAATGTTACGGATGGTCCTTCCTAGGCCTGGGCAACTGCCTAGTGTCTCATGAAGGACCCCAGGTCCTCTGGGCTAGTAGGTGGTTCTCAGATTAGGAGTTTGCCTTTTGAGTTCAGGATTAAGGAGCCGTGAATGAATCACACGTTGTTTACTGAAGGGTCAGCATAGCAGATACTACCTTCTGAAGAGGAAACAATTCATTCAAGGTCCTGCCTAGTTTTAAGCTGCGCAGACAGGATGTAAAATTGGTATATTAGAATCGGAAATGGGATTTTTCTTAGAGAGTTGACGGTATGCCTCCTTCTCACACACAGGAAAGTTCTGCATGGGAAAAAGAGGGAAATTAAGTATGACAGGAGCAAGCGGCAGTCGGCAGGCAAATAAAGGAAAAGTCAGGGACCCAGCCACAATTATCAGAGAAAAAATTTCTTTTAAATTAAAAAAAATTTTTTAAGTTTATTTATTTTGAGAGAGACAGAGACAGTGCAGGCGGGGTAGGGTCAGGGAGTAGGGAGACAGAACCCCAAGCAGGCTCCACACTGTAGTGTGGAACCTGACATGGACTCAAACTCATGAAACCCTGAGATTGTGCCCTGAGCCAAAACCAAGAGTTGGGTGCTTAACCGACTGAGCCACCCAGGCACCTCCAGAGATAAAAAATTTTGGTTCCTATCCTATTTTCTAATATTGCAATAAATTCCATATCTATATTTTTTCAACAGTTCATATGCTTATGTGGCTAAAAAATTACTTTCTTCATCATCATTTTTTGTTGCTATGATTCACATTGAATGCGTGCAATTTCTTCATGCTGATCATTTTAAACTGTGAGATCGATTTACAGAAATAGTTCAAAACCATCTTTATGAGTGAGTCAGTTTTCTTCTAAGAATGCCTGTTGCAGATAATCTTTAAATTTACTTGGACATCTTGGCCATGGAGTGTAATAAAAATCAGTTGTTGCAAAAGAATTTAACAGCTACATATCATAAAAGTGGTTTGGCTTTACCAAGTAAAGGCATTATTGTCCTGCTCTAGGCTGAGGTTGATGTTCGACAGGGCAAGATTATTTTTCTCCCACCGTGAACATACATGAACCCAAAGAATGCTACCTCTGATGAGATGGTATTAGTTTAAAGTAAGTAAGATCACAAAACCCTGTTTGTGTGTGAGAGAGAAAAAGGTTTGACTGGGCCACACAAAGTTAATAGTAAGTTTTCTGCTGCCTCATTACTTTGGTAGATGACTTGCATTAAATGCATTGAAGCAAAGAATCAGTAACCTGGTCCTTGGCCATTTCTGCAGTGCGACAGATATGTTTTTCATACAATGTATACAGAAATTATGTTTAGTGCACCTTCTTAGAGTATCTGTGCACTGGACTAGAAATTATGCCTTTATTACGATTCTTCAAGGTGTTGCTATTTCAAATTATGAGCGGAAACCATTGCTATTAATAAGCAAAACCAGAAAACCAGAAAATACTAAATAGTCATTGGTTATATATTACACAGAATATTTGCTTGTGTGCACAAATACAGGCACAAAACTTATTCTTCCTTTGAAAATTCTGGAAAAAATCATGAGGTAACATTTATTACTTTGGAAATCAACTGAGAGTTTGTAAGCATATGTAAATCAGTAATAAGTTTCATTTTTCAAAACAGGAAAAGGTGTGTACTCCTCTCTCAGAGAAGATTAAATGTTTCTTTTATTTAGTGAGGAAACATATTTCAAAGGACTCTTTCAAACATTTTTAGAGATCTCACATGCTTCCTATACTCTTGTTTATGGTCCATAATTCTGAGAGTCTTTTAAATTATGTAGGGATCGAGGTGCCTGGTGGGGCTCAGTCAGTTAAGAGTCCGACTCTTGATCTCAGCTCAGGTCATGATCTCATGGTTCGTGAGTTTGAGCCCTGCATTGATCTCTGTGCTACAAGATGGAGCCTGCTTGGGATTCTCTCTCTCCCCCTCTCTCGCTGCCTCTACCCCATTTGCTTTCTCTCTCAAAAATAAATAAACTGAAAAAAATTCTGCATGGGTTGGATATCGTAATTATGGTTTATCCTCTGCATGGGAAAATGTCTAATAACACTTGTCTATGTAAATATTGTTAATTGGCTCATTGATGAAATCATGTGATGCACCCTCACAGGGCTGAGGCATCAAGGAGTAATTAATCTACAGGGGTTTAAAGCTAAGAATTCACTCAGTTGTGTAATGGGTGTGGTAGGCAGATACCTAAAGTGAAGTAATATACACACCACCAGCAACATAATGGCATTTCAAGGATAGCTCAAATTACCTTTTCTTGGTCCAGTGCAGAATGAAGGTATAATACTGTGATTTAGAAGAAATGTATATTTAGGGGCACCTGGGTGGCTCAGTTGGTTAAGCGTCTGGCTTCGACTCAGGTCATGATTTCACGGTTCGTGGGTTCAAGCCCCACATTGGGCTCTGTGCTGACAGCTAGCTCAGAGCCTGGAGCCTGCCTCAGATTCTGTGTCTCCCTCTCTCTCTGACCCTCCCCTGCTTGTGTTGTCTCTCAAAACAACAACAACAACAACAACAACAACAACAACAACAACTATATTTGATCCTTCAGAGGACTCAAACATATTTCTCATATATATATTTTGTCTTTTGCTACATTTCCTGGCTCACAGATCCCCAAACACTTGGAATTTCTTACGTGTTGAGAATGATAAAGGTGTCTTTTGTTACAATAATGAGGTGACTTTTGGAAAGGAAGGGACCTAAGAATGGGGGCTGGCTGCATGAAGCAACAACCATGGGATTTGAGTTTCAAGTCCCACCCTGAACCTCCAAGGAGAGGAGAAGGGCTGAAGGTTGAATCAGCCATTAATGGCCAATAATGTAATCAATAATGACTTTATCATGAAGCCTGCATAAAACCCAAAGGAAACTGAGTTCTCAGAGCTTCCAGATTGTGGCACATTGAGAGAATGACACTCCCCGAGAAAGTATGGAAGGTACCAGCCCTTTATGCATACCTTGCCTTATGCATCTCATTCACTGGGCTCTTCCTGAATTTTACTCTTTATAGTAAACTGGTAATCTAATAAGTAAAATGTTTTCCTGGGTTCTGTGATCTGCCCTAGCAAGTTAAACCTGAGGAGATCATGGGAACCCCTGATTTATAGCCAGTCATTCCAGTAACAACCTCGCCTTGCCATTGGCATTTCAAGTGCTGGGTTGGGGTTGGGGCAGGGTGCAAATAGTCTTGCAGAATTGAACTCTTAACCTTCTTAACCTATGTAATCCAGTGCTGTCTCCAGGTAGATAATGTCAGAATTGCTGGCGCCCAAGAATTGTTTGTTGAGGTAGAGGGAACCCTCTCCCCCACCATCGTGTTGGGCATTGAGTCTCAGAACATGCAAAATAGACACAGAAGTTGATACCCGTCGTTAACATTTGTTCTGGAGGAAATTTTACACCAAATGAGGCAATTTGCTGAAATTTCAGATGCTGTTTATTTTGCTTATTCCATTATATTAAGACTATACTTCTGTTCCCATGTAGTCACTCTTTGGTTGGCCGCCATTTTGTGCCCTTATTGTCTTTGAACTAACATTGTCTTTGGACACCTGTGGTCTGGAGCTCATAGCGTGTTTGCCTATTGAAGTGAATCAGTGTACATTCATGGTGGCTAGATTAATATCAAGGAATATCATCAGTGCACTTTGGGAGCAATCATATTTATTTCTCCACATCTCCAGTGTTATAAAACTGTCTTTATGATTGGAACCATTGAAAATAACCCAAACTCTCAAGTACACTTAAAAAATAATGAAAACTCTAGGTTTTAGATTCCTGACTTAAAAGGAGGTGGCATTTATTGAGCTCCTCTTGTTGTGGGAAATTTTATATAGTTGTTTTTTCTATTGGCTGAGGTTATTTTGACACACTGAACCTCCAGCAATGTAATTTTAACTTCATATGATTTTGAAAATTCATATTTTTTATTTCTTTTAAGTCCTTTTGCTGAAAAACAATATTTTTTATATAAGTCTTGTTATTTCTCAAGCAATATTTTTGCTGACCCATATCAGGGAAAACAAGTCATCTGCTCCAGGCACTTTGATCTCTTAAGAAATGAGAGGAATTAATAAAAATCAGACTATACAGATTCATCTGTACAGACTGAAAACTAACCAAACAGAAAACAACAAATCTAAAAACAAAACAAAATGAAACAAACCACACAAGTCATCCAGAACTAACCCTAGGGCTTTAAGCAAGGCTGAACCGTGGAACCAATAGATGGCATATACCTCTGAAAATCTAGGTCAACAGCTAAAAAGTTTACTTTACCGTTAGGTTGGTTAATTCCCCAAAGTAAGCACTCTTCACTGGTCTCCTGCAAGCATTTCTATGTTTTTCAGGGCCTCATTAAGAGCTCTTCCACTGTTATTCACACAACTTTTGCCATGTAATTTGTCCCCATCAAAAGGCATTGGTTGTCAAAGTGATAATTTCATTTCCTTCCCAATGCTTGGCTGGGATAGTTTAAAATGGATTCCAAAGTATCCAAGATTAGGCACAGTAATGAGCATGGTGATGACTGTTAAGAAATACCAGAACATCTGATAAAGGTCTAGTGGAGGGGGAGAGAGAGCAAGGACCATCTGGCAAAATTATTTCTGAACAGAATTCTTTGTAAGCTCTTAATGAAGGCAAGGCTTGGTATAAGCAAGCCTCAGATATTTTGTTTAGTTGCTGGTTAGTTCTGGTCAGTTACAGGCCTTTAGTGCTGTGGATCTAGGTGAATGGTCTTTTGGAGAAAGGACCAAAGTGATTAGTCTTGTACAAGATGACCAATGCACAAATGGCAGAGGGGTTGGCGAAGTCAAACTCAGGGTTTCCACAGAGATGCTATAGAAAGTAGAAATTAGATTGCTAGGCAAGAGTTTTCTGGAAGCTCAGTAGTTACTGTTAACATGGGTACCCAGAGTCCAGCAGGCAAACTTGGGCATTGGATAAAATTATGGATTTGAGGGTCAAGTCACTGGGTTCAGATGCAAGTTCTGAACTCAGGGAAGAACTCTGGGCAAGTTATATAACTCTCTAAGCCACCATTTCTTATCTTTAAAGTAGGGATGATTAGATTATGCAAATTTACAAATGGAAGTACCTGCCCGTACTATAAATAAATAATCAAGCTTGGTAAATATTATTTAAAAATTGTTTTGGTAAAATTGTTTTTGTATGTGGTTTAGGGTTCAGGTGTCAGTCTTAAATGATTACAGTTGAAGAGGTCATGAAAAACCTGATGGTCTCAGAGGTCTAGTTCTCCAGTGGAGCTTTGCTCTCTGACAAATGAACAGATGCTAGCAGCCATGAGCACCTTGCTCCAATTTTTCTTTTCTGCATAAGTATTGATGTGTTGTGCACATCCACTGCCCCATCAGCAATGCTTCCACTCTCTCTCTTCTTATTTTATCTTGTTCCATTTCCATAATTTTCAGTCAAGTTCACTTCCATAGCTACACTCCTCATCTCATGCGCGAGTCTGCTGTTGTGTATGAGTGTGTATATATGATTATAGATGCATTCATGATGAAAAGGAAGCATAGACTCCTATGTATTATACTTAAAATTTTTTTGTGTGTTTATTCATTTTTGAGAGAGAGAGAGACAGACAGACAGAGCACGAGTTGGGGAGGGGCAGAGAGAGAGTGAGACACAGAATCCAAAGCAGGCTCTAGGCTCTTAGCTGTCAGCACAGAGCCCAATGTGGGGCTCAAACCCACAAACTGTGACATGAGCTAAAGTCGGAGGCTTAACTGACTGAGCCACCCAGGGGCCCCTATTATACTTTCTTTAAGAAAATTTTTATGTTTATGGGAAAAATAAGCACAAAGTATAGAGTTCCCATATACTCCCAAATCCTTCCTTACTTCCACCCTTTCCCTATCACTTATATCTTGTATTAATAAGGTACATTTCTTACAGCTGATGAGCAGTGCTGGTTATGTTAATATTAACTACAGAAGTTTTGATCTTTATGACTAAGGCTGCTATAAACATACAGGTGCAGGTTTTTGTGTGGCCATGTTTTCAACTCATCTGGGTAAATAGAAAGGAGAGCCATTTTGTGGGGTGAGAGAATGTTTCATTTTGAAAGAAAGTGCTAAACTGCCCTCCAAAATCACTGTACCTGGGCACCTGGGTAACTCGGTTGGTTAGGCACCTGTCTCTTGATTTAGGCTCAGGTTATGATCTTATAGTTTCATGGGTTCAAGCCCCACCTTGGTCTCTGCACTGACTGTGGAGCCTGCTTGGGATTCTCTATGTCCTTCTCTCTCTACCCCTCTCACACTTGCAATTTCTCTCTCAAAATAAACAAGTCAATAAATACTTTTTTCAGAGTCACTGTATTACATCCCCACCAGCAATAAATGAGAGTTCTTCATTAGCATTAGGTGTTGTCAGTGTTCATCAATTCTTTTACACAATCCACTTGCTTGAAGTTATGGTACATGCAATGCTAGTTGCTTTAACAAAAAGACCTGAAGCATTCAGTAACTTAGATTCATTCTCTTTTGTGTAATCATCCATTGTGGCATGACAGGCAGAAAAACCATTATCCTCAGTTATTCAGGAGTCCAAACTGAAATTGGTTCTGTCATCTTCAGTAGATCTCCTTTGGAGGTCACTCTTCCTCTTCTTAAAAAAAAAAAAAGAAAGATCATGTTTATTTATTTTTGAGAGACAGAGAGTGAGTGGGGTAGGGGCAGAGAGAAAGGAAGACACAGAATCCAAAATAGGCTCTGAGCTGTCAGCACAGAGCCTGATGAGGGGGATCGAACTCATGAATTGTGAGATCATGACCTGAGCTGAAGTCGGACGCTTAGGACACTTAACCAGCTGAGCCACCCAGGTGCCCCTGAGGTACCTCTTTTTACCAACATTCCAGGGAGCAAAGCGAGGAAAAGTAGGTTAAGGCAGTTCAACCTCTTTTAAAAGGTTTTGGCCCAAAAGCAGTACAAACTACTTCTATACACCATTCCAGTGATTAAAAACTAGTCACATGGCTATACCTAACTGCAAAGCCAGCTGGGAAATGTAGTTCCTATCTGGCTAGCAGCTCTGAGGCGAGGCTATTACTCTACAAGGTCACAGCACATTTTGGAGGACATCTAGGAATCCTCAGCACATGTGCTAAGACACTTCATTGTATCAGTTGTGACCGAATAAACTTTATTATTCCGTCTCTTCAGGCATTAATGGCACCGCTGTTAAGATGGAAAAAGAGCGAGGACTTCCTGGAACCAGTGATGATTGGGCACAGCTTTGTCTTTGATGAACTTGGCTAGTTGGCCTTTAACACCACATCTCCTTAGTAATACTTTCCCCAGTGCCTGGATGAGATGTCTGAGTATCTAATTCTTCTATCTTCTAGGAAGCAATGGTTCCAAGGAGGAGAAAGCTAGTCAGACTTAACTGGCCCAAAAAGAAACTTTACAAGACACTTTTCAGCATATCGTTTCTGGTGCGGGGTGTTGAGGGGGATGGTAAAAAACTAATTACAGACTTCAAAATCCAATCATCTCTGTGTATGTGTGTTGCTCTTCCTCTGCTTAGGCACACAGTAATTTGGGTTTTGTTTTGACAGGAATATAGAGATATTCATAAACTGAGAAACAATGTTTAGAGATTGAGAGACTATCTTATCAGAAATAAATAATAAGTGCCCTAAGTTTTTGAAAGCATGGTTTAGACCATGTACTAATCTTCATGAGTTGACTGGAATTGTGAGGACCATTTACAAATAAACTCATGCCTTTAAAAGACAATCTAAATATGTATTTAATTGACAGGGCTTACCAGTCTGTCTGGCCTACTGTTTTACCAACGCGTGCGTGCAGGTGCTCGCACACACACACACACACACACACACACACACACACACACACATACACACACCAAAAAACAAAACCCAATTTCTCAGTGGTTATTTAACCACAGCAGTAGATGAGCAGGTGTCAGTTAGCAATTTTATCGTCAGTATGCCCTTTCTAACATAAAGTGTTCTCCATTGGTTCATTTCTACCTTCCTATTTGGATAGATGGATGAATGGAAAGAAGGCAGGGAGGGAGAGATGAAAGAGCGGGTGGAAGAAATAGGTTTAAACTAGAGACATGAGTTTTTAAATAGCTAGGGTGTCTGAGTAGCTCCGTCACTTGTGCATCTGACCAGCTTAGGTCATGATCTTGTAGTTTGTGGGTATCAAGCCCACATCTGGCTCTCTCTTGTTGGTGTGGAGCTTGCTTTGTGTTTTTTGTTCCCCTCTCTTTCTGCCCCTCCCCCACTCCCCCACTCATTCTCTCTCTCTCTCTCTCTCTCTCTCTCTCTCTCTCTCTCTCTCTCTCTCTCTCTTTCTCCCTCCCTCCCTCCTTCCCTCCCTCCCTCCCTCACCCTCCCTCCGTCTCTCAAAAATAAAACTTTAAAGTAGCAAGGAAACACTTGTGAGTTGTCACCAATGTAATAATTGGTCATGAACATGCTAGCAGTTCCCTACATACAGTAAACCATAGGCAGATGCCGTGTAATCAGCTTACAGTCTGCAGTTGGTTTATGTCAAAAGTCCAGAAGGATTAAAAAACCTGATATTTGGGGGGCTCCTGGGTGGCTAAGTGGTCAAGTATCTGACTTTGGCTCAGGTCATGATCTCACAGTCTGTGGGTTCAAGCCCCATGTTGGGCTCTGTGCTGACAGCTCAGAACCAGGACCCTGCTTTGGATTCTGTGTGTGTGTCTTTCTCTCTGTCCACCCTGCCCCCTGGCCAGCTCACACTCTGGCTCTTTCTCAAAAAATAAATAAACATGAAAAAAATTTTATAAACACCTGATTTTTTTGAGACTCCTCTCTCTCTGTTAGGATCATCAGAAAATACGATGAATACATACTTGAAAATTAAAAAAAAAAAAAAATTCTCTGACTGCCAGCTTCTTTTGTTTTCTTGTTATAGATAAGAAGAGTTTCTGAGATGAATGATTCTAAAGGCCAGGTCTTTGAACCAGATACTTCAGGCCTATCAGAATTTAATCTATGCCCCAGCCACTGAAAAATCATGTGTTCATGTTAAATAAGCAACTGTCCACATATTTTAAAAAGACAGGTGTCTTCTTCATGTGTATTTGGACACACACTTTTTAGGACCTAGAAAGAGATTTTTAAAGGAACTCAGTAATTGTTTTCTCAGCAAGAAAACATTTCTTACGGCCCACAAGAGCCAGTCAAAAGAAACATGTTTTGACCTTGTGTTCATTCTTGAGCTGTAATGGGCTCTGGAAGCTCTCCTTCCTGTTATTCTGAACATGTCTTTTCAACTCTTGTCTCCTTAAAGCCTACGTAACTTTAAGACTGTATCAGAATGGGGGCAGCTGGGTGGCTCAGCTGATCAAGCATCCAACCTCAGCTCAGGTCATGGTCTCACCATTCGTGGGTTCGAGCCCAGAATCAGACTCCATGCGTGCTGACAGCTCAGAGCCTGGAGCCCGTTTCCCATTCTGTGTCTTTCTCTCTCTCTGCCCCTCCCCTGTCTCCTCTCTCCCTCTCTCTTCCTCTCTGTCTCTCTCCTTCCCTCTCTCTCTCAAACATAAACATTAAAAAAAAGATGGTATCAGATTGTAGGGAAGAGGAAGCACAGCACTAACATAGTTCCCTACACCACCTTCTTCACAGCCCATAATCCTGTTTATTGGTTTTTCTCTGTGTAACTTTTAGAGGACTCACTCTCAACATCTTCCCTATTAGCCACAAGGCAGATGTAAGATACTTCAGGAGGGTAGCATTTTCACTGGTACTTGAAAACTAAAGAAGAGCTCCCTTTCAATCAGGTCGTCTTAAAACTGACCGATTTGTTTTATAAAGCCGTTTATGAGGAACCAACTTTGGAGTGTTAGAACTTGAGTTCAGATGGTAGATCCTGATTTAAATTATCTCTCTTCTCTCTCTTTTTAAGTTTATTTATTGGTTTGTTTCTTTATTGAGGGGGGGGGAGAAGGGGGGCAGAGAGGGAAAGAGAGAAGCCAAGCGGGCTTGGAACCAGCAGTGCAGAGCCTGATGCAGGGCTCAAACTCACCTGAGCTGAAACTAGGAGTCGGACACTTAACTGACTGAGCCACCCAGGCGCTCCAAAAATCTCTCTTCTCTTAAAATTGCAGTGCTTCTCCTCCATAGATTAAGAGGTGACAGAATTCATGTTTCTGAGATTATAACTTCTATCATAGAGCTATGAGAAGGGGCTTTGTCATAAAAATTAGAAGGTTAAAAAATTTTCAAGGTTTTTATTTTTGAGAGAGAGACAGAGCACAAGCAGGGAAAGGACACACACACACACACACACACACACACACACACACACAGAATCTGAAACAGGATTCATGCTCTGAGCTGTCAGCACTGAGCCCATGAACTGTGAGATCATGACCTGAGCTAAAGTCAGGCATTTTACTGAGCCACCAAGGCATCCCTATCATAAAAATTTAAACTCACCTGTTAACTAGGTTAACTGCTTTCTTTTCAGACACAAAAAAAATGGTATTTAAATTTAGTATGTATTTGAAAATTTCATATATAACATAATTATTCTTAATATTATGATTCAGTCTATGTGCTAAATGCATTGATTAAGAGGGCAAATGAAATTATAATCATTCCAATTTTGTAGAAAATTATAATTTCAAATTAATCTTCTTATCTGGTATATAGTATTCTTACTAGATGGTTAGGCAGGACCTCTCCACACACAGGAGGGTGACACTGGCCTTTATTTCCAATCTAAATTATAATTATTCCTTATTAATATAATTGAGATAAGAAAGCCCAGTAATATGATGTTTATTCAGTAAGTCTAGGAATTTATAACAATGGCAGAGTGCATCCCACAATGATGTAATTTTTTTATACATTACTACATGTACTCATCAAATACCTATTAACAAAAATGAGAGAATAAAGGTATTTTCAATCCCTTTTAAAATAATCTTGCTTAATGATTTTTCCTGTTTATATGTAAAATGGAGATAAAAATAATGCACCAAAAGTAGTTAGTCTTTTAGACTTTTCCAAGACATTCTCATTAAAAAACTTACCATTTGATCCTCACAATAACCTCATGGGAAAGCACATATAAATAGGATTAACTGCTTTCATTAAAGATGAGCTAACTGGGGCCCAGAGAAATTATGGGACAAGTGACAATAAGTGATGAGGCAGAAATTGAATTTAAGTCCTGTGATTGAAGTCCCATGTCCTGTGAACATCTTTTTAGAAAATAAATAACCCAGGCAAATCCCCATGACTGAGTGTAATTCTAGCCTTTTCTTCTCCTTCCCCTAGCTTGTGTGAATAGCTACTCCAATGGCTTATTTCCTCATATCCTCCTTGAGAGTTAGACGCCTTCACAACTTATTTTATTCATTCCACGGAAACTCCTTCATGGTTATCACTGATTTTCAAATACCCTCATGAAAGTTAAATCATTCATTTTTAAGATTTTTTTAAGTAAACTCTGCACCCATTGTGAGGCTCAAACCCATAACTCCAAGGTCAAGAGTTGTATGTTGCACTGACTGAGCCAACTGGTTGCCCTAATTTCATTCTCTATCCACTTTGAATATTGTGTCTTTTTTTCCTATCTGTCCATCTATCCATCCATCCCCCCACCCACCCACCCACCCATCTATCCATCTGTCCATCCATCCACCCACCTGCCCACCCGTCCATCTATCCATCTATCCATCCATCCACCCACTCACCCATTTATCCATCCATCCATCCATCCATCCATCCATCCATCCACCCATCCACCCATCCATCTGCCCGTCCACAGTTTGTTCTCCAAAACAATGTACTCTTCTGTTTCTTCCACTTGTCTCAGATTGCTCTCAATTTCCTTCACTAGCCATTCTGTAAAAAAAAATATTTATCAGTCTGTAGTGCCTCGTAGAGCAATTGCCTTATATCAAGTTCTCCAAAGCCACCCTTAGGCTCAACATTTTGCTGAAAAGACAGGACTCAGCAAGCTGTTATATTCATCATCACGGTGTATTAGAAAGAAAAATTGCAGTGTTAAATCTGCAAAGAGAAAAGGCACAAAAGAGAGAAGTCCAAGAGAAACCAGACATGAATGACATTCCAGGTATTTCCTCCCAATGGAATTGCGGGGCAACTTGCTTCATCCCCCCAAAAACTGTGTGTGATAATTCTCGCAAGGTATTACCAGGCGGGGAATTTCACTCGAGTCTTAACGTCCAAGGTTTTTACTGAAAGTCATTGACATGCGCTTGTAGCAGCACCCGTGTTTCTGACCTCATCTACTCAGTCTCCAGCACCACCCCCCAACCACATGAAAAAAGGTCTTCATCATAAATGATCTGATGAAACTGGTACTACATGGCCTGAGGCCTGAGGCCTACAAGAAAGACTTTAATGCATCCGAGAGTTCCAAGGTCATATCCAGACCAGCCTTAAATACAAACCTTTAGGAGGTGCTAACTTGGCGCAACCCAACCTGCTGAATTAGCTGTTTCCTGCCCATACCCTAGCCATAGGCACCTCTGTCTCATGCTCTGACCTTGAAAATCTTTTGTTTGGACCAAGAGTGGCCACACGTAGTCTAAGGGCAGGTTTATGAGGCAACTTGGGATATATGGAGGGATTTTTAACAAACAACAAAAACATGGGGTTGGCATCTGAGAGGTCAGGTTTAGCTTGAATGTTTTCTGTGCCCCTGGGCAAATTAGACCTCTGATCACAGTATACATTCTGGGGAGCCTGAGTGGCTCAGTCGGTTAAGTGTCTGAGGCTCAAGTCTTGATCTCAGTTTGTGGGTTCCAGCCCTGCGTCAGACTCTGTGCTGACAGCTGGTTCAGAGCCTGAAGCCTGCTTTGGATTCTGCGTCTCCCTCTCTCTGCCCCTCCCCTACTCATACTCTCTCTTTCTCTTTCTCAAAAGTAAATAAACATTACCAAAAAATTTAAAAAACAAACATTTGATAAGTAAATAAGTCTCAGTTACCTCCCCTCTCCTGTAGTTTTCAAATTCTCAGACATGCTTCTCCTTTCCATAGTTATCAAAGTGGTCTTTGTTATCTCTTGCCTGGATTGTTGTAAACTGCTTCATAATTGATCTTTTTGCCTCCAAACTGAACAGCTGTGGGCACAGCACTCTCCTCCCTATCAGGCCAGCCACTGCGGTTCTAATTCATCCTTTATGTGGCTGAACAAATCCCTTTGTTAAAAGGCATCTTGGATCATTCTACTCTTCTTGTCAAAAATTTTTGTGGTTCCCAGTTGCTCATAGATGAAAATTCACTGGCCATCAATTTCTTCCTCAATCCATTTCTAACCTATCTTTCAAGATTTGTCTTCCTTTATTTTGCTTATGGTGTGTATTTTATTTTATAATAATTTGTAAGTTTTTACACGGAAAAAATGAACAGTGATGTTCATCAATCAAAAATGTTCATCAATCAGAAAATGAGCATCGATCTGTTTCTTTATGGGTTCCGAGCTTTTTGTTTTGTTTTAGTTGTGATTGTTTATTTGTTTGCTTTCTTGGTCTTATATAGAAAGGTGCTTTCAAATAAAAATAATAAAAATGGTTCTTATTTATTTTTTAAATATAAATTAAATTTATTTTTTGAATTTATTTGCGGTATGGTGTTTGATATCTGTGTAACTTTATTTTCTCCAAACTTTTCCAAAACTCTTTATTGAGACTCCTTATTTCATTACCTTTCAATGGTACAAGTATCATGAAATTAATGTCATCAATACACGAGTCTGCTCATTGAGCTTCCATTATTTTCTATTAATATATTCACACATTTTTTTCAACAAAATCACTCTTAAAATTTCTCAGACTTTATTTATGCATTAATCCATCGCTTTTCAGATACCCTGTTATTGTCCTTTTAAAAATATTTTTAGCTCTCATATCACACATATTTTCCCATATACATTTAAAATAGGCCTATACTATTTAATTAAAAGTTATTGAAATTTTACTTGGGTTTACATCAACATTAAGCATTATGTTATAGAAAATGGGCATTTCATCATATTTCATCTTAACATAGAAATACCATGTGTCACTTTGGATGATTAAGTCTTACTTTATGTGCCTAGGTAAAGCTTTATAATTTTACTCTTCTATTTCAAATACTTGTTAGCTTTAATATTAGGTAGTTTTTTTAATCCATTTTATTTTGTTAAAAATATATCCTTATAAATTATAACTTGCTGGTATACAGAAAGGCTATTTTTTTCACATCAATCTTGTATCAGGAATATATCATCTAAGATTGCAATCATATGGGCCTCATTTAAGGAAAAAGAGTTTATATGAATAGTTTGTTGGAAACCTTCCAAATCAGACTCACCGAAAGCAGAGTCTGAACATCTTTCAAGGAAGGGAACCAGAACAGTTGACCGTCTTTTCAGAGAAGATACTTTTGGAGTCAATGATCTTCACTTTATTTTATTTTATTCAGCTTTTGTTACTCTGCTCAAAAACAAAGGTAAAAGGATTTGAATAAGGAGTTTAATTTGACATTATCCCAACCATTAGGATTTGTGCAAGAGATTTCCCAAAATAAAATAATGGTGTCGTCAGCAAATTAACATTGACTATTACTCCTGGTGGGACACATTGTGTAGGTCAAGTTTTTCTATTCAATTAAAGAGAATGCTGCAATGAACATTTGTGTCACATCACCTTAAACCCATAAACAAGAGCTGCTTTAGAAGATATAACAGAAGTGGAATTTCTGAATCATAAAGAAGGTGTATTGGTTTTCACTTTAATGGATATTATCCAATTTTCCCTTTAGAATGGAGATCAGGAACTAGCTTATATTTAAGTATTATTGTACAAATATGTCTTTTCTTTCATCCTCGTCAACTCTTGATATTAGTTAAAACGTTTTTCCACTGTTATGATTAAAACTTAGTAATGTTTCTGTATTAAAAATAAAGTTTTGGGATACCTGGGTGGCTCAGTTTGTTAAGCCTCTGACTTTGGCTCAGGTCATGATCTCACATTTTGTGGGTTTGAGCCCCATGGTCAAGCTCTGTGCTGACAGCTCAGAGCCTCGAGCTTGATTCAGATTCTGTGTCTCCCTCTCTCTCTGACCCTCCCTCACGCATACTCTGTCTCTCTCTTTATCTCTCAAAAATAAATAAACATTAGAAAAATTTTTTAATGAAGTTTTATATTGGGGTGCCTGGCCGGCTCATGGAGTTGACCTTCTGACTCATGATTTTGGCTCAGGTAATGATCTCATGGTTTGTTGGATTGAGACCCATGTTGGCCTCTGTGCTAATAGTGCAGAACCTGCTTGTGATTCTCTGTCTCCTTCTCTCTCTCTGCCCCTCCCCAACATAGGCACATTCTTTCTGTCTCTCAAAATAAACAAACATTAAAACAATACTTCTCAAATTTTAGTTTGGTTGTCCTCTACCTCCTAGTTTGTTGCTTTATGGACTGTAAGGTCCAGTGCTCATGTGAATTTTTAACATCACATACAAGTTGACTACAGCAGACTCATTCTTGGTTTTTCAGGCATGTTTGTCTTTTAGTAATGCTTTGTTTTGTAGGATAAAGTTGCCTTATATAGAATCTAGAACAAGTAAAATTCCCTGACCAGTTCTTCTTTACCTTCTACCTTATCACCACTGTATTTGATCATGGTCTAATATTTCTCAGTATGTAGTTTATACTTTTGTTGATAGATGTGTATATAGATGATAGATATTTTCTAGGTCTAATAAGTCAAATAAAAAACCAGAAGAGAGCAAAACTGACTTTTCTTTATCTTTGGGAAATTGTTTCCCAATTAACATTTCCAAACAAGTTAAACTCCTCCAAGAAATATTTCTAAAGCTCTGTCATGGAAATTTTAACCTTGACCCTATTATATAAAACAGCCTGCTTTTATTGAAGACAGAAAAGCATCTTCACTGAACAAGGGAAACTGGATTTCACAACTGTGAATCTATTGTGATGAAACATGTAAATTAGGTAAATCACCCAATGATACATTCATCTTTGTATTTCGGTACACTGAATTACACAGTATTTAAAAGGGGTTGACCAAGAGGCCAATGTATTAGGTATTTTTATTTTTATATTTTAAGTTTATTTACTTATTTTGAAAGAGAGAGCACAAGCAGGGGAGGAGCAAAGAAAGAGAAGGAGAGAGAGACACTCCACACTGTTAGTTTATACCCCAATTCAGGGCTCAAACTTGTGAAATGTGAAATCATGACCTGAGCAGAGTAGCACACTTAACCACCTGAGCCACCCAGGGGTCCCTTTACCTTTTTTAAATGATGTAACTTGAGACTCTTTCAATGATAAGATGCATTTTCTTTCTCCAATGTGCTACATAAGTGGTGCTTATAAACAACAACAACAATCTTTTCCTGGTTGTATACATCACAGTTTCATTTAAACTGTATTCTTGGGTAGATCTTTAGTACATAGGTTGTTTTTACTTAGTTACCTGTATTCGTTGAAATAAGTGTTCCCTACCCAGTTACCGACTCACCTGAAAAGATAATGCTCACAGTTCTTACCTTTCAAAGTTATCAGGTTAATCAGAAGTGGAAAATAAATGGTTAAGAGAAAAGAAAAGTTAGCTGGATAAATATTACCTATACCCTCCATCAACAATTGCTTCTGGTGGATGTTTTTTGATGCACACTCTTTGAGTTAGAGGCACGCTGGCCTAAAGCATCTGGCTTACTGTTGAATAATTAGGTACTTCTGAAGTAGATTCACTCATTATCCAGATTATTCAGAGGATAATCTTTTTCCTTTTTGGAAAGTGATCTTATCATGGTATTAGAAAACAGAGGAACTAACTGAAGCAATATAACGTTTCTTTATGCTCCATAAAGGATATAATGCCTATGAAGGCCTTCTTCAAAGATAAAAGATCGTGTACTTCTCAAGAGTAGGCCACTGAGCTTCCCCTATTCTAAGTTTTATTAATTTCTTTTGGTCAGGACCCAGGTGCTTCATCATTGTCTGCCAGCCTGATTTCTTCTAATTCTGTTATATTCAGTCTGATCCCATACTATTCCATCCCATTCCTGTAGTCCGGACATCTTGGTCTTCCCCAGTGGCTGCTTATATAGTTTATACCAGTTAGCTCTAAGAGAAATGTATGTCCCTTTTTGCAAGTTATAAAATTCCCCGTCATTGGATCTGTGAGCTTAGGGTACAACCAGCTTATCTACTGAAGGAAGAGAGAGACTATAATTTAGGTGGGGAAAAATTCTTGGTTTGGGCAAGTTTGGATAAGAAAGACTTTTCGAGGAGCTCATCTTTTTCTGGTCCAGGAGGAATTTGTGACCTGTGTGTCACGGTACTAGATCAGAAAATGCAAGCTACGAATACGAGACTTGGACAATGAGAAGCAGGATAGTGATGATAAGTGTGCTAGAAAGAACACTGGGAATTGATGAACTTTCACTTGAAGCCATCCATTGGCTACTGATGTCTATAAATGACACCTACTTTAAGAAATATGGTGAAAAGGAATACTTTTTAATATTAATTTTAATTAATTTATTTATTTTAAAATGTATAATAGTTTATTTTCAAATTGGTTTTCATATAACACCCAGTGCCTCTCCCCACAAGTGCCCCCCTCCATGATAATTACCCCCTTCGTCCCTCCCCCTCCCCTTCAGTCCTCAGTTCATTTTCAGTATTCAGTAGTCTCTCATGATTTGTGTCCCTCATTCTCCCCAACTCCCTTTCCCCCTTCCCCTCCCCATGGTCCTCTCTTAGGTTTCTCCTGATAGACCTATGAGTGCAAAACTAGAAAAATAGGCTTCTAATTTCTGTGTCTTATTGAAGTCCTAATTTTAGTGCTTTCTTTTACGTCAACTTAATTATTTTAAGAGAGAAAGAGAGGGAGGGAGGGAGGGAGGGGCAGAGAGAGGGAGAGAGAGAATCCCAAGCAGGCTCCTATGCAGGACTCCTCCTCATGAGCTGTGAGATCATGACCTGAACTGAAATCATGAGTCAGACGCTCAACTAACTGAGCCACCCAGGTGCACCCTAACGTTAATCTTTATTACTAACTTGCTCAATATTTTTCTCTTTTTTATATAAGTACACTTTAAATCCACTGAGTCGGAGCCTATACAAAATAGGTGAAGAGAGACTTCAGCTTTAACACCCAACACCATTATTAAAATACAAATATAATTACTATTAATACTAATAACAATTACTTACACTGATAAGAGTAACATTTTTGAGTACTTACTATGTACTAGGCATTATAGTAAGCACTTGATGTGCATAAATTTGTTAAAATTCTTAAATAACATATGGAGCGTACTGATAATACCTTGTGGTAATTACTTTGTAAGTGCAACAATTATGGTTATCAGGAGCAAAGCATAGTTCATAATGAAGTTACCACGGAGCTTTTTGTGTGTAACTCTTCCACTGAACAACGATTCAGTATGTACTGCTGTGTGACAGCACCGGGCTTGATCCTTTGGACATCTATTAGCCATAGATCAAGTAAATATAGTACAAGAAGTACCAGAGATAGCCAAATTCTAGGCACTTGATCAATTACAATGTGTCATTTCGAGGTATGCTAAAATGAAGCTTATGGTTTATAAGACAGAAAATAATTCTTATTTGTGGATGTAGGAAACAAAGAAGTCTCTGGAAGAGATGACATTTGATTGGAGAAGTCTGTAAAATATGAGTAGAATTCAGACAGGGATAACGGAGATTAGAAGGGCATTCCGTGCCGAGGGGATCACACAGAATGCAAGGTATGTGCAGGTCCCCATGGGGCAGCCAGGCTCTGTTACAGAACAGCCAAGGAGGAACGTGGACACAGAGTTAGTGTGATGAATTCACTAAGGGCTTTTGCACTAAGCAAAAATTTCATAATTTACTTAGTGGGATTTGGAAAAACGCTGAGAAGTTTTAGAAAAAGGAAGGCATTGCCAAAGAGGTTTAACCCTGTGGAAGTGCTAGGTAGAAAGAGTCAGCAGGAAAAAGAAAAATAAAAGCAGATGAGCAAAGAGGTCAATCAGAATTGAGGTATGAGATGACTGAGTTTGTGTCAGAATGATGCCTGTGAACTTAAAAGGCAGACATTTTTGTATTAAAGACATGGTGTAAGACCAACTGGGCTTGATGCTTGTGGGGAATGTAGGGAAAGAAGAAATCCTCGCTTTACAAATGTGAACTCTACAGGGGCGCCTGGGTGGCTCAGTTGGTTAAGTGGCTGACTTCAGCTCAGGTCATGATCTCACAGTTCGTGGGTTCGAGCCCGGCGTTGGGCTCTGTGCTGACAACTCAGAGCCTGGAGCCTGCTTCGGGTGCTGTGTCTTCCTCTCTCTCTGACCCTCCCCTGCTCACACTCTGTCTCTCTCTCTCTCTCAAAATAAATAAACATTGAAAAATACTTAAAAAAAAACAAATGTGAAATATACAAAGAGCCAATTATTCTAATGAAAACCATCCTACACCATCTATTTGTCAGTCTCGCATCTCAGTGCCTGATGTTTCTTCTATAAGGCATTTGCTGCGTACTTGTCCCTTTCAGAGTATTTTTTCCCCACTTCCATTTTTTAATGAATTAAACAAACTCCTTTGCCCTAACTCATAAGTAGTCTAATAGTTTAATATTCTGCATCCGACTTTCACTGAGAGGGTGTTATGAACAAATATTAGCTTTCTGTACTTTAATGCTTGCATAGGACCTCATGAATTTTTATTTTTAATTAAACACTGGCTCACTGATTGCTAATCCTTTTATATTATTTTTTAGCCTATTTGCACAGTCTAAGCATCTTTCCTTTTACTGATATATTCCTTTCTCTCCATCTAAACCTTCACTGTAGTCCTGTGGTTGATTCTGTCATGAATCGTATTCTTTCAAAAACCAGCAAATATTTTTTTGCAGCAGCCATTTTCTTGGAAGTTAAAAACAAAAAGCATTCTGTTCAAGATGTATGATTAACCTAGTAAGTGACAAGTGTTTTCTTTAGAAAGTTTTTAGGCTCTGTTGAGACAGAAGGGATTGAAATTAATTTTCTTTTATTTAAGGCGTCTTGCAGTAGAGAAATGCTATTATCTCTGTTTAGAAATTACTTGTTTGGGTCATAAGTAAAACAAGACACTTGGGAAAAATATAAAAATTAGAAAGCAAAATAAGTCTTTCTCTTGAAATGTTACAAGTGAGAGAAAACCATCATTGACTGGTGAACTCAAGGGAGGTTTATCACTGGATGCTGCTTTTGACGGCTTTTGCTAGAAAGTTATCTAGAAGCCTTGTAGAGTTTAGTGTGATGCTTGACATTCCTTGAAAACACTAATCAGTCATATGAGGGTTAGATCTAGTTAAAATCAATAGGATGTGTGTTACATAATATAATTATTCTAAAAAGAAAATATTTGTCCTGGAATACAGGAAATGTCCACATGCAGAAATATAGCAAGTATGTTATGAGAGTATGCGTTAAGAGGTGGAAATTATTGAAGAGTTATCGGCCATTTATAATGAAATGTCCTCAAAGTATGCATGTATTGTATGGATCTAAAAATAAAGTGTTCTATACTATTAATACACTATTTCTTTTAAAATTAGTTCCCATTCTTTTTTAAAAATTTTAATGTTTTATTATTTATTTTTGAGAGAGAGAAGCAGAGCATGAGTGGGGAAGGGACAGAGAGAGAGAGGGAGACACAGAATCTGAAGCAGCTCCAGCCTCTAAGCTGTCAGAACAGAGCCCGACATGGGGCTTGAACTCACGAACAGCAAGATCATGACCTGAGCCAAAGTTGGACACTTAACTGACTGAGCCACCTAGGTGGCCCCCCCTTCTTTTTTTAGTTCCCATTATTTTTATTAACTAGTTTCCATTCTTTTATTTTAAATGTTTATATGGTTTTGAGAGAGAGAGAGAATCAGAGACAGAGTGTGAGCAGGGAGGTGAGAGACAGAAGGAGACACAGAATTCGAAGCAGGCTCCAGGCTCTGAGCTGTCAGCCCAGTCTGACACGGGGCTCCAACACACAGACCGTGTGATCATGACCTGAGTGGAAGTCAGAAGTTGTTTCTCATTTAGGTTGGAGATTACTATGGGGATTCTGGCCATTGAGGCTACAAGCAGTGTAAGGATGCAGGTCTGATTCAGGTTTCCCCTCTGACCTTGAAGGCCAGCTAACACCATTAACATTTCTGGGGGTGGGACTAAAGATGGAGGTTAAGACTAGTCACGCCCTACCTGAGGGTCCTGGGCCCACTCTGTGATTGGTTAAAGTTACTGTCAATGATGTGATGCTATAATGATTGGACCCCTTGTACCTGTGTCCCAATTTCCTGTAACTCCCCCTTCCCAAACTCATAAAAGGCCCTGCCCCCCCATGTTTGGGGCTCCCTCTCAGCACGGGTCCACTGTGCTGGTAAAGTCTGTGAGACTGAGCTTAAGCCCGGTGATCCTAAGCCCGTAATAAAGCCCTTTGCTTTTGCATGCGTGATCCGGCCTCCCTGGTGGTCTCTGGATTTTGGGGGCGATATTAAAATCTGGGTACAACAGGAGTACCGGATTTACAAATGCCAAACTAAAAGCGAACTTAGGGAAGACAGCTTGGAACGTATCCTCCATACTTCGTTGAGATAAACAGCACTGAGAAAGAATGCTTTCTGACCACAAATGATGGCTTTAATCAACTTCTGGTGGCTCTCTTTCCAGTGCTCCACAGTGAACATTTTACATTTTCTTGTTGGTGTGGCAGAAAGGAAGTTCTTGTACTCTAAATATTTTGTACTAACTCTTTTCCTCCTTATCCTCACCCATTTGGCAGGGGACAATTCACCCCCATTCGCCCTGGTTTGCCAATCACTAGTTCTGTTGGGGAAGTAGGCTCTTCACGCAATAGTGCAAAAGAGATTCTTTTGTGCAAGAGAAGCTATTGCTTGCCATTTAGGTGCTCCGCTCTAAAAAGCTGTACATCCGTGTAATTGAGACTTGCTGGTTCACGTCCCTAAGTGAGCAGCACCGACAGGACATCCTGACTTGATGACACAAGGTGTGTGACCACGCAGAAGGACTGTTAGGTGAGCAAGCTGGCAGAATACATGGGACAGGGCATCTGGGTGGCTTGCCTGGTTGAGCATCTGACTTAGGCCCAGGTCATGATCTCGCGATCTGTGGGTTCGAGCCCCACATTGCGCTCTTGTGCTGACAGCTCAGACTTGGAGCTGTCTTGGATTCTGCAACTCCCTCTCTCTCTGTCCCTCCCTTGCTCACATTGTCTCTCTCTCCCTCAAAAATAAACTTTTTAAAAAAATTTTTAAATTAGAAAAAAATAGATGCGACAGGCAAGAAATAGGAGAGGTTGTCAAGCATCCATGTGACAAGGCCATGGGTAAACATATATTTCTATTGCCGAAGGATGCCAAGAGTGTTCATAATTGACAGAAGGTTAGATCTGCAACTGATAGAATGAGCCAGCTTATTTTAGCCGATATGAATAATGGCAGGGCCTCATCTGGATAATACGCTTCTCTCTACAGGTATCTGAATAAAGCTTCTCCCCCTGACTTTATGACAGCCTATAACTGCTTCCCATACATTTGAATTTATTATTTGGGCATGGCCATGAAGGATTTGAGCATTAAATTGTGTGCCAATAATATTTGTGTACAAACTCGGTTCTCTCTCTCTTTTTCACACACACACACACACACACACACACACACACCCTCATACATACACACATATACATACATATATATGCACATGTGTATATCACATGCATATTTTGAACCCAAACAATTATAGTGCTTTAATGTTAATCCAAACCCATTCTCTTTAATACACATTTCCTACAATGTTCCTATTTCTAAAAGGCAGTGTCTGTAAGAAACTTAGAGATTATCCTTTAGTCAATCAGCGTTATGAGTTACCCTAGTAAGAGCGGATAGAAAGAAAAAAAAATGGCTTTACCATTTTCTTTATAAGGTGGAGATGAGATGGGGAGAAGTTTTGGGTATTTTGCCCTGCAAAGTGATCCCGTGCTAGTCACACTGAGGGACAAAAAGCCTTGCATGAATGACAACTTACTCTTAAATATTTTTCTCCTTGAATTTTTATAATTGTGGTGCCAAGAGAGTAGACATCATTAAGGTTGAAATGAGATTTCTGTTAGGGAAATGATGGCGAGATTTAATATTTATTCCAGCTCGATGGCATGAGACTTCATTGGATCCCAAGTCCATTAGGGTTGCTTTACATTTTTCCGTAATAACAATTTTACTCTTGTCTCCATGACATCTTTGCAAAAAAAAAAAATATTGTTTTGGCAGGAAAGACGTTTGTTAGCACATAATTCAGGGTTGACTTGGAAAAGTACAGCTGGATTAATATACACAGTTATTGAAATTCTTATTTTTCCATCACTCTTATTAGACAAATAACATGTGGTAGCATTTTTAGATTTGTATTCTGAAGTATTTTGAACGGTTTAGCAGTTTTTTAAAAATAGAAACAGATCCTTTTACCTTCCTATGGAGTCATCCAACCTCCTACACCCAGTTTTTTTTTTTTTCCTCCTTTGCTACCCTCCAATCCAAGGAGCAGAATTTAAAAAAAAAAAAAATTGCAGTTGGGTAGACAGCTGGTCTTTGTAGAAGATTTAACACTTTGGGTATTTTGAATACAGTTTTGTAGCTGCTGGAAACTGAAATATAAATAAAATGAAAAAAAATGTCAGAAAAATACTCCACAACTAAGCCAGCTCTTTAAGGATTCTTTTTCAAGTGAAGACACACATTTCCTCTTCATTTTGTGGCACATACATGATGTACTACTGTTCATGGGTCATGTCACATTGATAGAGCTAAACTGTGAGACAGTGTACGTGGTAGAATGTGACCAGTAGGGCACTCACTGCTTTATAACTCAGTGGGAACCCTTTGTGCATGTTTTTAATATCTCCCTCGTAACAAGTCCCATAGCGAATGATGTATAGTCAACTTAGGTTGTGCCGATACCAAAGATGGAGCGTTAGAAATGGAAATTTACGAAGTATAATCTCGTGAATGTACAGAGATAAAATCGCCAATTCTGGTAACCCAAGCTTTGCCCTTGACCCCAAATTTCTGCCACTAAAGTTTCCACTGTTTCGTTTAAATGTGGTCCCAATGTGTGAGTCTGGAATGCCAAATTGACTTTGCCAAAGAAACTGCACAGCATTATGGATGGGTTTCACAGAATTAGCACAATGAATACATTCTCCAGGGGGCACATGAGTGAACGTTTAACATTAACTGGCATTAATTGAATGTATCAGCAATGTGTTAAGGACTTTATGTGCACTACGCTATTAAACATTTGCACTTCTGCTTTAATGTAGGTAATACTATTATCCCAGTCATATAGATGAACAAATGGATTGAACTAGAAGTTGAATAACTCATCCAAGTTTATGCCATTTGCAAGAGGGGGAGAGAGACTGTAATACCAAGCAGGTTAGCTCCAAAGGCCAGTCTTGAATATGTACTATATAATCCCCATGAGTTATAGAGGCTTTTTAAAAAAATTCTTTTGGGGGGGGAAACATAATCATTTATTCATGATATTGTTTTTGTAGGAAAATGTTTTTTGAAATTTTGGGGTACAGCCCAAATGTTATAGCAGTAAGGGGAAGTATATTAAAAGGTGACTGTTTGGAATTATACACTGAGTAAGCATGCAGAAAATTGGATTGTCAACTTTCTTGTACTTGATAAGTGTCAGTTTTTTATTTTCTTTATTTTCCTAATGTTTGTTTATTTATTCTTTAATAGTCTATTGTCAAGTTGGTTTCTATATAACACCCAGTGCTCATCTCCACAAGTGTCCTCTTCCATGCCCATCACCCCCTTCCCCTCACTCCCACCCCCATCAGCCCTCAGTTTGTTCTCAGTGTTCAAGAGTCTCTCCTGGTTTGCCTCCCTCCCTCCTTCCCCCCAGATAATTTTCCCCTTCCCCTCCCTCATGGTCGTCTGTCAAGTTTCTCCTGTTCCACATATGAGTGGAAACATATGGTGTTTGTCCTTCTCCACCTGACTTATTTCGCTTAGCATGACACCCTCAAGGGACATCCACTTTGCTACAAATGGCCAGATTTCATTCCTCTCAATGCCATGTAGTACTCCATTGTATAGATCAACCATATCTCCTTGATCCATTCATCAGGTGATGGACATTTAAGCTCTTTCCATGATTTGGTTATTGTTGAAAGTGCTGCTATGAACATTGGGGTATATGTGCCCCTATGCATCAGTACTCCTGTATCCCCTGGGTAGATCCCTAACAGTGTTATTGCTGGGTCATAGGGGAGTTCTAGTGTTAATATTTTGAGGAACTTCCACACTGTTTTCCAGAGCAGCTGTACCAGTTTACATTCCCACCAACGATGTAGGAGGGTGCCCATTTCTCCACACCCTTGCCAGCATCTGTGGTTTCCTGATATGTTCATTTTAGCCACTCTGACACTCTGACCAGCGTGAGGTGGTATCTCAGTGTGGTTTTGATTTGTGTTTCCCTGATGATGAGTGATGCTGAGCATCATTTCATGTGCCTGTAGGCCATCTGGATGTCCTCTTTGGAGAAGTGACTATTTATGTTTCCTGCCCATTTCTTCACTGGATTATTTTTTGGGTGTGGAGTTTGGTGTGTTCCTTATAGATTTTGGATACTAACCCTTTATCTGATATGTCATTTGCCACTATCTTTTCCCATTCCATCTGTTGTCTATTACTTTTCTTGATCGTTTCCTTTGCAGTGCAGAAACTTTTTATCTTGATGAGGTCCCAGGAGTTCATTTTTGCTCTTGATTCCTTTGCCTTTGGGGATGTGTCGAGTAAGTAATTGCTGCAGTTGAGGTCAAGGAGGTTGTTTCCTGCTTTTTCCTCTAGGATTTTGATAATTTCCTGTCTCACATTCAGGTCCTTCAACCATTTTAAGTTTATTTTTGTGTATGGTGTAAAAAAAATGGTCTAGTTTCATTCTTTTGCATGTTGCTATACAGTTCTCCCAGCACCATCTGTTTTTCCATTGGATATTCTTTCCTGCTTTGTCAAAGGTTATTTGGCCATACATTTGTGGGTCCAATTCTGGATTCTCTAGTCTATTCTATTGGTTTATTATCTGTTTTTGTGCCAATACCATTCTGTCTTGATGAATGACAGCTTTGTAGTAGAGGCTAAAGTCTGGGATTGTGCTGCCTCCCATTTTGGTTTTCTTCTTCAATATTACTTTGGCTGTTCGGGGTCTTTTGTGGTTCCATACACATTTTAGGATAGTTTGTTCTAGCTTTGAGAAGAATGCTGGTGCAATTTTTATGGGAATTGCATTGAATGTGTAGATTGCTTTGGGTAGTAATGACATTTTAACAATATTATTCTGATCCATGAGCATGGAATATTTTTTCGTTTCTTCATGTCTTCTTCAGTTTCCTTCATAAGTTTTCTATAGTTTTCATTATACAGATCTTTTATATCATTGGTTAGGTTTATTCCTAGGTATTTTATGGCTTTTTGTGCAATTATGAATGGGATCGTTTCTTGATTCCTCTTTTTGTTGCTTGATTTCTGGTGTATAAAAATGCAACCAATTTCTGTACATTGATTTTGTACCCTGCGACATTGCTGCATTCATGGATCACTTCTAGTAGGATTCTGGTGGGGTCTGTTGGGTAGAGTCTGGGTGGGTCTGTAGAGTATCATGTCATCTGCGACAAGTGGAAGTTTGACTTTTTTTTTTTTTTTTTTTGCCAATTCTGATGCCTTTTATTTCCCTTTGTTGTCTGATTGCTGATGCTAGGAATTCCAGCATTATGTTAAACAACAGTAGTGAGAGTAGATGTCCCTGTCATGTTCCTGATCTCACAGAGAAAGCTCTCAGTTTCCACCCTTGAGGATGATATTACCTGTGGGCTTCTCATAAATGGCTTTTATGATGTTTAAGTAAGTTTCTTTTATCGTGACTTTCTTGAGAGTATTAAGAAAGGATGCTGTATTTTGTCAAGTGCTTTTTCTGCATCTATCAACAGGATTATATGGTTTTTACCTTTTGTTAATGTGATGTATCACATTGATTTATTTGTGAATATTGAACCAGCCCTGTAACCCAGGAATGAATCCCACTTGATCATGGTGGATAATTCTTTTTATATGCTGTTGAATTCGATCTTCAAGTATCTTGTTGAGGATTTTTACATCTGTATTTATCAAGGATATTGACCTGTAGTTCTGTTTTTTTTGCTGGGTCTCTTTCTGGTTTGGGAATCAAAGTGATGCTGTGTTCGTAAAATGAGTCTGGAAGTTTTCTTTCTTATTCTATTTTTTGGAATCGCTTGAGAAGAATGGATATCAATTCTGATTTAAATGTCTGTTAGAATTCCCCAGGGAAGCCATCTGGCCCAAGCCTCTTATTCATTGGGAGATTTTTGATAACTGATTCAATATCTTCACCAGTTATGGGGTTTGTTCAGATTTTCTATCTCTTTCCACTTGAATTTTGGTAGTGCATGTGTGTTTAGCAATTTGTCCATTTCTTCTAGATTGTCCAGTTGTTGGTATATAATTTTTCATGGTAATCTCTGATGATTTCTTGTATTTCTGAGGGATTGGTTGTAATTGATGCATTTTCATTCATGATTTTGTCTGTTTGGATGCTCTCTCTTTTCTTTTTGTGAAGCCTAACTAGAAGTTTATCAATTTTATTTATTCTTTCAAAAATAATTTCCTTGATCTGTTAAATTGTTTTTTCAATTCTACATTGTTTATTTCTGCCCTGATCTTTTTTATTTCTCTTCTTCTGTTGGGTGGGGGATGCTCTGGCTGCTCTCCTCGTTCCTTTTGGTACGCTGTTAGATTTTGTATTTGTACTTTTTCTAGTTACTTGACATAGGCCTGGACCGCAATGTACTTTTCTCTCAGGACTGCCTTTGCTGCATCCCAAAGAGTTTGGATGTTGAATTTTCATTTTCATTTGTTTCCATATATTTTTTAATTTCTTCTCTAATTGCCTGATTGGCCCAATTATTCCTTAGTAGGGTGTTCTTTAAAGTTTTCTAGACTGTTTCCTATGATTGATTTCAAGTTTCATAGCATTGTGATCTGAAAGTGGTATGACCTTAATTATTTTCTATTTATTGAGGGTTGCTTTATGACCTAGTATGTGATTTCTCTTGGAGAATATGCCATGCACACTTGAGAAGAAAGTGAATTCCATAGCCTCAGGATGTAGAGTTATAAATATATCTGTCAAATCCTTCTGGTCAATGTGTCATTCAAGTCCATTGTTTCTTTAGTGATTTGTTTAGTTGATCTATCCATTGCTGTAAGTGAAGTATTAAAGTCCACTGCTATTTAGCACATTCTTATCAATAAGATCGTTTCTGTTCATGATTGTTTTATGTATTTGGGTGCTCTTGAATTTTGTGTGTAGCCATTTATAAAAGTTAGTTCTTCCTGAGGGATCGACCCTGTAATTATTATACAATGCCCTTCTTCCTCTCTTGTTACTGCCTTTACTTTAACATTCAATTTGTCCTATATAAGTATCACTACTACTCTGGCTTTTTTTTTGACTTCCAGTAGCATGATAGGTATTTCCTCACCCCCTTACTTTCAATCTGAAGGTGCTCTCAAGTCTACAATGAGTCTCTTGTAGACAGCAAATAGATGAGTTTTGTTTTATTATCCATTCTGCTACTCTATGTCTTTTGATTGGAGCATTTAGTCCATTTACATTCAGTGTTATTATTGAAAAATATTGGTTTAAAGTCAGTGTGTTCTCGGTAGGATTCTTGCTTGTAGTGGTGTCTCTGGTACCTTTTGTTCTTTGCAACGTATCCCTCATAGAGTCTCCCTTAGGATTTCTTGTAGGGATGAGTTAGTGGTGATGAATTCTCTCAATTTCTGTTTATTTGGGAAAAGCTTTATCTCTCCTTCTATTCTGAATGACAGCCTTGTGCATAGAGGATTCTTGGCTGCATATTTTTTCTGTTCATCACATTGAAGATTTCCTGCCATTCCTTTCTGGCCTGATAAGTTTCAGTAGATAGGTCTGCCACTACTCTGATCGGTCTCTCTTTGTAAATTAGGGCCCTTTTATCCCTAGCTGTTTTCATAATTATCCCTTTGTTTTTATATTTTGCCAGTTTCACTGTGTTATGTCATGAGGAAGACTGATTCAAGTTATGTATGAGGGGAGTTCTCTCCGCCTCTTGAATTTCAATGTCTGTTTCCTTCCCCAGATTGGGGAAGTTCTCAGCTATAATTTGTTCAAGTACCCCTTCAGCCCCTTCTCTCTCTCTTTTTCTTCTAGAATTCCTATGATAAGGATATTGTTCTGTTTGACTGTATCACTCAGTTCTTAAGTTCTCCTTTCGTGTTCCTAGATCAATTTATCTCTCTTTTTCTTGGCTTCCTCTTGTTCTATAATTGTGTTTTCTAACTCACCTATTCTGCTCTCTGCCTCTTCAATCCATGCAGTGGCTGCCTCCATTTTATTATGCACCTCATTTATATCATTTTTTTAATTCATCACATCTATTTTTAACATCCATAGTCTTTGTAGCAATAGCTTCTTTGGTGTCTTCCATGCCTTTTTCAAGCTTCGCGATTAATTTTATGACTATTGTTCTAAATTCTTGCTCAGTTATCTATTGCTTATATATGTTGCTTATATATGTTTTGAGCAATTCTTTAGCTGCCATTTCTTCCTGGAATTTCTTTAGAGGAGTGTTCTTCCGTTTTGTCATTTTGGCTAGCTTTCAGTCTCTTGTAAGTTTTAAAACTTGATATATGCTGTGAATCTGCAAGTTCTGCTCTATTGAAGGAGGCTCATAGACTGTCCAGGGACTGTCCATTCAGGAAGTGTTCTTTTAATGGTGTCCCTTGGTCTCTTTTGTGGTACCTTTGGTTATTTTATTTCCCTACTCATAGTGGTATTTGGGACTCTCCACCATTTGTACTTTGGCTTGTTTCTTGAGGTAGCCCTATGAGGCTGTCTTCTTACTGAACTATATCTCTTTTCTTCCCAGACTCTTGTGGTTCAGTGTCCCTTAGCTTCAGCTCTTCTCCATTTGAGGGATGAGGGCAGGAAGTAGAGAGCTCCCTATTTCTCCACCATCTTCCCTCTCTTGATTCTGGAAGCCAGAGGGTATAGGCGCCTGTTGGTGTCACCCATAGAGGTCTGTCTCCAGGTCATAGGGCAGGTAGAGAAGGTTGGATGAATTGTTTGTAAATGTTAATTCATTAGTTCTTCACAATCATCCTCTGATGTAAATAGTATTATTACAGTTTAGGGAACTGAGACCCAGAGGAGTGAAATAACTTTCTGGAGAGTGTTCAGATGGCAAGTGGTCAAGCTGGGACTTTAATCTACATGGTCTGATTCCAGAGGCTGTCTTCGCAGGGTACATTGGAGCCTTTTAAACCCCAGAGAATGGTGAGGGCAAGGGTGGGGTCTAATATTTATTTATTTTTGAGAGAGAGACAGAGCACGAGATGGGGAGGTGCAGAGGGAGAGGGAGACACAGACTCTGAAACAGGCTCCAGGTTCTGAGCTGTCAGCACAGAGCCCAAGGCGGGGCTCTAACTTACAGACTGTGAGATTGTGACCTGAGCTGCAGTTGAATGCATAACTGACTGAGCCGTTCAGGTGTTCAGGTACCCCAATAGGTGTCTTTATCAGTGGCTTCTCTTACCTTTACCCATGTGCTACCTTGTCTCATAGATGGAGTGGTTGTCAATCCATATGAGTTTTATCCAACTGCTTATTCTAGTTGTCAGATAAAAGCCAGTCTATATGATACGTTTATTTAGGCTACATCATTTTCTTTTCTTTTCTTTTGAAAAATTTTTTACATTTATTTATTTTTGAGAGTCATAGAGAAGCAGAGCACAAGTAGGGGAGGGGCAGAGAGAGAAGGAGATACAGAATCTGAAGTAGAAAGAAGTGGGAAATCTCTTTTATTTTGCTTGGAATGTTATTTATGTGGGCATATATCTCTGTCCAAATTCACGAAAGACACACCAAAAATTGGTATTTTGTAAATCTGGAAAGTAGACTTTAATAAAGTTGATTGTAAAATGAAGCAAAGCAAAAGCACTCAAAGAGACAAAGAAAAGACTTATCATCTGTGAGAGCCAAAATCTATATCTGGACTTAGAATCAAGCGTTCAAAATCCTTCTATTTAATATTTCGGGAGACACAGGCCCTGAGAATGTGTATGAGTTTCTTAAAGTCAATCTAGCTGGTCAGGGGCAGGTCCTGCACTGGAACTGAACTCCTCTGACATTTTCCATTGCTTTGTAGAAAATCCAGAAGATATGGCTATGTTGTAGCTCAATGTTTCCTCAAGACCCAAGTGTTAAATCTTTTAATCAATATTTAGGAGTAAAAAAAAATCAAAGCAGATTTAGAGTAATTTTTTGTAAGAATTAATTTAATTCAGCTTTTGTTTTGGTGTTGTGATACAGTTTATAAACTGACAGTATCAGGCAAATGTCTAAAACAGTTTTTGTAACTAAAGCTCCTTACAAGATAGGATGCTTTCCTGTTTTAGAAGATGATTTTCTTTGACATCTGTGTATAATTAGCCCTCCAGTTCTCAAAATATTTATAAGCTACTTCTAATTTGATCTGGTCCAAAAATATGAGAATTTAAATTCTAGAAGCAGGAAATAAGAGTATAAATGCCTGCAGGGTATGTTTGTGAAGAGTAGAATGGAAAGGAGGGAAGAAAAGGGAAAGGGAAGAAGGAAAATATTAGTCTACACAGGGAAAGAGCCTCCTTCCAAAGAAGGTTGTCAAATTAAAATTTTTCTTAGTGCATCGCATTTCCTAAAATACATCAAAATAAGCATGCATTATTTATAATTTCAGGAGATTAATTAATATATTGAGAGGAGATGAGATAGCCTGATTGATGAGACTGAAAAAGAGAAGATGGTTGAAAATACCTCTTTAGTGGCCTCTGGGTGGCTCAATTGGGTAAGCGTCTGACTTTGGCTCAGGTCATGATCTCATAGTCCCTGAGTTCAAGCCCCGCATTGGACTCTGAGCTGCCAGCTCAGAGCCTGGAGCCTACTTCAAATTCTGTGTCTACCTCTCTCTGCCCGCTCCCTGCTTGTGCTCTGTCTGTTTCTCTCAAAAATAACTAAATGTTAAAAATATTAAAAATAATAACTCTTTGGCCTTAATTACTATATGGCTATGGGCTATTGGGTAGAAACATTCCTACCGCCAACCACAGTCTTGTCGTATCATATTTTCAGGGAATGCCTACCCACCACATTTGGGTGCTGAACAAAAAAAGCAGACAAGCAAATAGACAAAGCCTTGATAAGGAAGATAATGTTTTCAATTCTGATTCTGTTCTCTTCTCTGCTATCCCGGCCCAAGGCACTGTGTGCTTAGATCTTGAGAGGAGACCAGGCATATATGCTATCTGGAGCCGTATAGTAATGTATGTTGGGAGTACTTATTCTGAGAGAAAAGAATTGGTTTGGCCCTGCCAAAGTAGCTCCTCTACAAAAATGTTTGGAGGGCACCTGGGTGACTCAGTTATTTAAGTGTCTGAGTTTGGTTTTGGCTCCAGCCATGATCTCATGGTTCATGAGTTCGAGCCCTGCAGTGGGCTCTGCACTAACTATGCAAAGCCTGCTTGGGATTCTCTCTTTCCCTCTCTCTCTGCTTTTCCCTGCTTGCTCACTCTGTCTCACTAAGAATGAATGAATGAATAAATAAATAAACAAAGAAATTTATACTAAAATGTTTGGGAATTACTGATTGGATGCATGATTACTGGCCAAAATCTGTTCATATAAGTTCTGTAGTCAATTCTCTGTGATGGTGAAAAGTCTAGAATGCTTGAGCCCAAGTCGCCTGTGGGAATCAGGCTGAATAATACGTTTATTTGCTTTAATCATTGTAAAATACATCTAGATCTGGAGCAGATCTATTATCTATAGTGTAAGAGATATTGACTAAAAAATAATAATAGTAACAACAGACTCCAAAACATATGCTTTGTTTTTTACTGTGTTAGGGGACAAATTAAAATTGTACAGTAGAGAGGACAAAATAGTTTCTGAAATGACAGATAAAATGGTAGGTGTTGTAGAAAAGAACTTTAAATTGTGTAATCTCTCTCTTTTGTTTGGCTGATTAACAGGTTGTATTTAAAGTTTTATTTTTTTTAAATAGTTTATTGTCACGTTGGTTTCCATATTACACCCAGTGCTCTTCCCACAAGTGCCCCCCTCCATGACAATCACTCCCTCACCCCCATGGCAATGAGAAAGAATGAAATCTGGCCATTTGTAACAAAGTGGATGGACCTCGAGGGTGTCATGCTTAGAGAAATAAGTCAGGCAGAGAAAGACAGATACCGTATGTTTTCACTCATAGGTCTAACAGGAGAATCCTGACAGGGAACCATGGGAAGGGGAAGGAGTGGGAAGTTAGGGAAGGGGAAGGGAGAAGGGTGGTGACGGTTATTTGTTTATCGAGAGAGAGAGAGAGAGAGAGAGAGAGAAAGAGAGAGAGAGAGACAGAGAGAGAGAATCCTAAGCAGGATCCATGCTGTCAGTGCAGAGCCCGACACGGGGCTTGAACTCATGAACCATGAGATCTTGCCTTGAGCTGAAGTCAAGAGTCCAACACTTAACTGACTGAGCCACTCAGGCATCCCAGATTAATGGCTTTTAAAGCAAAGTAATGGCTTGGCTCATCCCAGCTAGCTACCTATATATAATTTGATGAAAAACAGAGACTGCTGGCTTCTTTTCTTTTCTTTTTCCCATTGAATTAGAACTAAGGAGAGTCTCACAATATCACTCTGATTTATTCTGTGTAAGTAAATCTACAATGTTTACTCCACATGTCATGCATTTAATTTTGGATTTTCTTGAGCCAGGAGCTGCCGGATGAGTTTCCTTCTAAACTGGGTCACTTTGCCGCAAGTTTGCGAGCTAGGTCACAATGGGAGAAAACCCCGAATAGTGACTGAATCTCATCACAGGGTGGGGAGCCCAGTTTTTGACTCTGGATTTGAGTGCCTGAGCCAAGTGCTGACGCTGCCTGGAGCCTGCTTGCTTTGCAGACTGTCACATAATCTTTTAGATGACGTTACATATGGAGTCGTAAACTCAATCTAGCAGTTTATTGGCTTCCAGGTTTGCTTCTAGCGGTATCAGTCTCTTGCTGCGTATTTGAAATTTAATCCCTTTGGATGTTCAATAGCGTGCAGTAGCCCTCATCATTTAATTTGTCTGGCATTTTTAGGGGAATAAAAAGGCTCATGCTGTACAAGACGCTGCAGGAGAGACACCATGGACGCTGCCTATTGCTAGCAGCAAATGAGACTTCACTCCCCTTTCAGGGTGCTCTTTGGAGGACAGTGGTTTTTTGGTGTCATTGCCAGGGAAGGAGGCCAGGGGATACATTACGTTTTTCAAGCTTCAAAATCACTAGAAAAAATTCAGTTGTAAACAAAAATCAGCTTTATATTTTATTCTGCCTCAATTTTGAACCCCCGATGAATTAAAAAAATACACTTTCCCCAAAGCTATTTACTTGGCATGAGAGATGTGTTTATTTACTTAGAAATTAAGACTCTATTTGAGCTGTATGAAGGATGACATTTAAGTAGTCTGTTTGGAACCCAAAGTCACATCCCATCACAGTGTTTGAAATGGTGAAGAAATTCATAGATCAACTTATAAAGATCTATTTAACCCATAACAGACATAATGGATAAAATCTTTATTTTTTCATATCTTAAACTTGACAATAAAAATGTAATAGTTTCATGAAAAAATGCACTCACAGATCCTAAAGCGGTTGACCAGAAAACATCATTTTTGCTAAGGCCAAGGATAAGGGAGCACTGGCTAATGGGTCACTGGTAGCTCCCACGACTTGGGGCAGAGTCTGTGACAGACTAGGTCAGGGACTGATAGCTGGAATGGGGTGGCAGGGATGGGTAAGAGAAGTGTCTGGCTAAGAATAGACAGTGCTACAAGACTGCTCAGTCCAGCTTGAAGTCCAAACCTCAGATTTCTCTTCTCAGGCATTGACTTTGAACTCTAGCTGGAATCAGGAATCAGCATAGATTTATGGTCCTTTTAACAAAACCAGTGTCATTTAGCTTTGGCACAGATTTTTAGAAGTTTCAGAATGCTTTTTTTGGGGATTCTTTCTATGACAGTTCTTCCTTTAGAGCTTTCCTGAGTGACCGTCCAAAAACACATTGATGAAAAGTATGTGAAGGTTAGAATTTGATTGCTAAGTTCAAATAACAGAATTCATTGAGTCATCAAGGCATTCAGTCATTGGACTGGATTAGAGGTAAGTGATTGAAGGATATGGGTTAAATATTAGGAGTACTGTTAAGCATTAATTTATTTCTTTACTTTTCCATTCATTCAATGAATGCTTACTAGGCATCTAGTCTACCGGACACTGTGCTAAGTAATAAGGGGAAGTTCATATACCCTGATCACAGCTCCTGAAAAGTTTACATCCTGCTAACAAGGAGATACATATAAACAAACACATGTTTTAATGTATTTCTGGACATTTTGAGAGAAATGACTACAGGCTATTTTATCCATTTCTACTGCTGCTATTATAAACAACCACAAATGTAGTGACTTAACACCACACAAAAGTATTCGCTTACAATCTTGGAGATCAGAAGTTTAAATTCAAAGTGTTGGTGGGTGATTGCATTCCTTCTGGAGGTCTAGGGGAGAATCCATCTCCTTGCCTTTCCTAGCTTCTAGAAGTTGCCTGCATTCCTTCCTTCATGGCCCTGCTCTGCATCTTCAAAGCCAGGACCACAGCATCTTCCAATCCCCCTCACCTCCACCCCACCTCTCTTTCCGTCATCACATGGCCTTTTCTAACTGACTGTCCTGCCTCCCTCTGTGAAGAACTTTGGTGATTATATTGGGTTTACTAGCATAATCAAGGCTCACCCCATCATTTAAAGATTCACAATTACATCTTCCCTTTTACTGTGGGAGGTAACATGCTTACAGGCTCTGGGGCTTTGGATATGGACACTTCAGGGGGAGGCATTATTCATTCTACCACATCTATGGTGGAGTTCCACGGAAGGAAATTTTGGGTTCTCCTCAGGAGTGGAGGTAGGATGTCAACAATATGGCTTCTTTGAGGTTGTTATTCTTGAATCAAGATCTGAGCATTGAGTAAGAGTTCACTAGGGGACACCAAGGTATCCAGAGGGGAGCAGCATGTAAAATTTTCACAGTGGGAGACACCAAGAAAGATATGCTCAGAGAACTGCAAGTAGCGTCATTTGCCTTAAAGGCAATTCTTGAGGGAAGATTCCCAAAGGGATACAACTGGAGGGACATAATTAGATCAAATCATACAGAACCTTAGCTGCTCCACAAGGGGGTTGAGATTAGTGTTGGTACTCTGCCTTGTGAACTTCAGCCACCTAGGATTCCCCCAGCTCTTAGTCATGTTTCCTGATTCAAGGAAACGACTGGATTCTGCCTCTGTTCCGTCTGCTTATGGTACAGCCTTGAAATTTTTCCACGTATTAAACTGTTACAGTCCTTCTATTTCCTATCCCTCATTTATTTTTCATCTCAGGGATCACTATCCTTTATTGATGTATATCTGATATATCGAGTTCTGTTGTTTCATGAAATTAAAAAAAATTTCATATATGCCACAATATTCCAGCTAAAACCGAACTTTCCTATCCTCATTTTTAAAGTTTATTTATTTATTTATTTAGAGAGAGAGCGCGAGAGCAAGAGAGAGAGAATGAACATGGAGGAGGGGCAGAGAGAGAGTGAGAGATCTTGGGGAAGGGGCAGAGAGAGAGAGAATCCCAAGCAGGCTCTGCACTGCCAGAGCAAAGCCTCATGTGGGGCTGAACCCACAAAATGCAGGATCATGGCCTGAGCTGAAATCAAGAGATGCTTAACCTACTTAGCCTCTCCTTGTCCTCATTAAAAAAAACAAAAAAAACAAAAAACATGAGGCTAGAGAGATGGTCGAGTTCACCTTTGAGGGCAGACTTCCTTTATTGTAGGAAAACCATTTCATGGACATTTTCATTATGTTAATTAAAGCAGAGGAATTGAAAATTTCAGGAAAATGAAGATATAAAAATGTATTGGTGTTCCATCTCTAAATAATCTAATTTTAGCAAACAAATGTCTTCCCTCTGTGAGAGACTCAGCATAGTTGAGAGTTTGGACTCCGGGGTGGGGAAGCATATTGAGTCATATCCCCAAGTTTGGATGGAAGTCAATCCTATAAAATGTCACAAGCCAAGGGTGTCAAAGTAAGATATTCATGAAGTATCTTGTTTGTGGATTCTGGTCATAACCTCATTCTAGTTAGGTGTATTGTTTTTCTTCTGAGTTTCAGTTTTGTCCTTTTATCTTGAGGCTTCAGCAAAATTTTTTTTATATATATTTTTGAAAGTTTATTTACTTAAGAGAGAGAGAGAGTTCACTTCTTCCCACACGCACACAGTTGGGGAAGGGGCAGAGAGTAAGGAAAAGAGACAGAATCCCAAATAGGCTCCACGCTGTCAGTTCACAGCCTGATACAGTGCTCCAACTCCCAACTATGAGATCATGACCTGAGCCGAAATTAAGAGTCAGATGCCTAATCGACTGAGCCATCCAGGTGCCTGAAGCTGCAGCAAAGTTTAGTGAAACTTCACAATTTACTTTTATTTGAAATCTAGACTGCAGTTTAGGGAGGAGCCTGTGTCTCAATTTGGGTGAAGTGACACAGAAGGACGGTGGCAGCCCGGGACCGCTGGTGTGTGGTGGGAACATGCAATTGACAGCGGATCTCTCGGTAGATCTCTGCAGTGAGACAGGGGGCTGAGCCCCCAGGCGACAGCCCCTTGTTTTCATGGAATATTTGGTAATTTTCATGAGGATTCCCAGAAATATGTGATCAGGGAAATCTAACTTTTTTGATTTCCTGTCATGAAGTCCAGTGGGGGCTTATACTATTTTTATTATGATTTTAAAGGGATATGTCTGGATGACTCCAATGGGTAAGCATCAGACTCTTGATTTCAGCTCAGGTCACAGTTTCGTAGGTTCGAGCAGAATGTCAGGTTCTGCACTGACAGTGTGGATGGAGTCTGCTTGGGATTCTCTTTCTGCCACTCCCCTGTGCGTGCTCTCTCTCAATAATAAATAAAACAAACGTTTAAAAATCTATTTTAAAGAGAAATTTCTGAATCCCTATAGGTTTATGTCTGTATTTCCATAGCCATTGAATTATAATTACTCTTGTTTAGATATGATTCTGATCTTTATCTCTCATTAATCTCTTGGTCAGAGCACAGCCACATATGGCTAAGGGGAAACTCTGTCCTCGATATATCCAGATCCCGGTTTTTGTTTATCTTTTTTTTTTTTTTCAGGTCATCAAGCTAGTTTTATTTGTCCTGTGTTACTGTGTTTCTCTTAATAGTCAGAATTATCACCTTCTTGATTTATAGTGTTTTTAGTAACAGAAGTTTCCTAATCTCCATACATAAATTATTCATAGATCAGACTTTAAATAGGGAGTCTTTATAATCTGTATATTTATGGTTATGGCCACTGGTGGACCTAAATTTGTTACTCTATGAATGTGTATGGTTTTGAAATTTAATGAGATTCCCTTTTCTCTATTATATAAATATTTGTTGTAGCTCAGCCAGAGATGGCTGATTCTTGCTCTGTGACCATGGAAGGAGTTCTACAGGATTTTTCATATTATAGCATACAGAGAATGTCTCCTGGGATTATCATTATTATTATTATTTTGGTGGGAAAAGAATCATTAATTCCATATTACTTTGTTGCAACAGAATCATCACATCCAATAACTCCAATGCAAAGCTTCTATGAGATTTGCAATGTCTTTTAGCTCACAAAATCACTGGCTTTAATGCTAGCAATAGCTATATAAGGATGATATCTCTAATAAGCTTTGCATAATTTTTAAATGCCACCGCTGTTTTATGTCAGAACGGCATGCTGACAGTGAAATTTCTCTTCAGGGTGGAAATGCCAGTGACCCCTTCCTCTTCTGAGTAATGTCCTTTGTAACAGGAATTTATGATATTTTCTACTTTGCAACCTCCCTTGCCCTGCTTAACTGCTGCAGGTAGCTTTCTGACACCTCCATTCCACAGAAAGAGCTCCCAACAATATCAGCCATAACAGACTCTTTGCAAAACCTGTCACTTTCTAGTCCTCTTTATATTTGTCATCTAGACTGTATGTGACATCGTTTTGCCCTTTGTCCCTCTTGCAGTTTTCCCTGCCCCTTAACTGCCATTGAACCATTCTTTTATTTTTCTTTCATATTTTGGGTAATTCCTTGTCAGTCTCTACTGAGCTCTTCCAGATTTATAGTCTGTAAACATTCACTCTTCTTATCCTGTCTTAGTCTATTTGGGCTGCTGTAACAAAATTCCACAGACCAGATAGCTTATAAACAATGGAAATTTATTTCTTACAGCTCTGGAGACCGGAAGTCTGAGAGCAGGGCTCCAGGAGGTTGGGTCTTCTCTTCCGGGTCACAGACTTCTCATTGTATCCTCATGTGGCAGAGAGGTTAGGGAGTTCTCTTTTACAAAGGCACTAGTTCCATTCATGAGAGCAGAATGTCATGACTTAAGCATCTCTCAAAGGTCCCACCCCCTTATACCATCGCATTGGACATTAGGATTTCAACATATAAATTTTAGAGGGATATATTCTGATCATAGCAAACCCTAACCGTGAGAACCCTCCAAAGTCTTATGCTCATGATCTCCAGATATACCTCTTTTTCAGACTTTCTTCCTTGAACTCCAGAGCAGACAATGCAATATTTACTTGTATGTTTCTCTGGGACTTCATGCTTAACATCGTCAATACGGAATTATTAACCAACTCTCTAAACCCAAATGGAACCAACATTCATCCAATCTCCAAGTTAAAGCATTAGAATGTATGCGCTTTGACATGGGGGCTGTAGAGAGTGGATCCTGAGGTCAGGATTGAAATGTTAACACTTTATTTGAGAAGTGCAAGCCAAGGATATTAAGAATACAAGGCAAGAAAGACGTACCCCATGTGATATGATACATTACTATGTTGGTCCCATTTTCACAACAAACTGTAATGGAGCACAGCATGTCTTTCACAGCATTTCATGTTTTCTCTGGGAATGGAGAACTTGTCTGACCATGTTGCAAGACAAAACCATGCCTTGAAGTGATCCACAGATGGAAGGGGAGTTTATCTGCCTGGATCTCTCCCTAGAGTTGCATTTCCCCCTGCTCAGCATTCACACTGTGAGGAATTCATTTCCAAGTTGCATCATTTGAGCTTTTCCTGGCCAATCAGGAACTCAGGCTGCCTCCCAGGTAAAGCACTAACCCAGGGAGTGAGATTAGTAGGCAACTGAAGAAATATGAGCAAATTCACAAGGTCGTTGCCATCCCAATTCATTATCCTAAATTTATTGCTGTATCTCAACCTCTATCTTGGATTACTTACCAAGTACTGCTCTCTCTACTTAATAAATATATTTAACCACATCCCCTTATTTTATGCTCTTAGCATTTTTATTGAGGACAAGTGCAATAATTTCTTAATTATTCACCCTAACATGACCTTGCTTCCCTCCCCTGCATCCTCCATCATCCCGTCAGAGTAATTTTTCTAAAGTGTGACTCTCAGAATTTTATTCTGCTACCTAAAAGTCTTTCAGTGGCTCTCACAGACTCTAGAGTAAAATCTATGTTCTTAGCGTGAAAGGAAGCAAAAAGTCCTCATACTCCAGGTTCTGCTTCAATCCTGAGCCTCTTCCCTCATCACAGCTCATACAGCACATGATGATCAGACCATGACCATCTGCTGTCAGGTTTCCTGAATATGCCATGCTGCCTTTTTCATCCATACATTTTGCATCACGTTGTCGTCCATCTTCTCTTCTTTGCCCAGCCAGACACCATTCGGTCTTTGAGCTCAGTTCAAGATGAAGAATCAATAAAAATAGTTAATCATTTATTAAATTACTCTTATATACCATACATGACCCCCTGTTCTGATGGTGCAGAAGTTAACAAAGCAAGCAAAAGTCTGCCTTTCAGAACTTAGATTCTAGTAGAAGAGGCAGACAATAAATTAAATATGGAAAATTTATAAAATGTTATCTAATGAAAAGTTACAAAGGAAAAAAAATGGAATGAACCATAACAGCCATCTGGGGGTTATAATGTTACATAGGATGGCCTGGGAAGATCTCACTGAAGAAGTGACCTTTGAATAACGACCTGAAGAAGGTAAAGGGACATGCCATGCAGATATCTTGGGGCAAAGCAAATCACTCACAAGGGAAATGAAGTGCAAAGGCCTTTAGATACAAGGATACCTGGAGCTCCTGAGGAATTTCAAGGAAACAAGGGAAGCTGGAAGTTAATGAAGGGAAAATAGTAGAAAATAAGGTGGAAAACAGAGTGAGTGGTTCCGTCATATATGGATGATGTGGTGACCTAATGGCTTTTCTTTATTATGATTTTAATTATAATACTTTTCTTTTTTGAGTGAAAGGAAACCATTGAAGCACTTGAAAGGAAAAAGGAGGAATGACTTAGGCTACTTCTGTTGGAAATAGATGGCTGAAAATAAGAGATTACTTAAGGGTTCTATAATAATCCAGTGCGAGACAAAAGTGGCTTGTTCTGGATGACAGTGATGGACGTGATGAGTGGCAGTTCAGCTCTGCATATACTCTGAGGATATAGCAGAGTTGATGTGCAAAGTAAGAGAATTTGGCACACGCAGTTGAAATGGAAAGACAGAAGGGAAGTTTGGGAAGGGGTGTAAGGAGCTCAGTGTAGGGTGCTTGTTGAGTGTAAGATGACCACTGGTCATCCCAGGATGGATGTCAAGCATGCAGTGGGATCGCCAAGTCCATACTTGAGTTTGCTAGAAGCTAACAACTAAGAGCCATCGTCATAGAAGAGCTATAGTATATTATGCTAAGCAAAATAAGTCAGAGACACAAACACCATCCATATGATTTCACTCATGTGGAATTTAAGAAACAAACAGATTAACATAGGGGAAGGGAGAAAAAGAGAGGGAAGCAAGCCTTAAGAGACTCTTAACTATAGAGAACACACTGAGCGATAATGGAAGGGAGGGGTGTGGGGAATGGGCTAAATAGATGATGGGTATTCAGGAGGGCACTTGTTATACTATATGTAATTGATGAATCACTAAATTCTCCTGAAACCAATGTTACACTGTATGTTAAGTAACTAGAATTTGAAAAAAAGAAAAAGAATCATCATTATTGGGATGGTACTTGAGAGATGGTACTTGGTACATCATAGAGATGTACATGAGATTGGTTGGCTTTATTTCTCGGAGTGAGGTCTTCAAATCACTGAGGAGGAGGTTATAAATAGAAAATAGGAATCTGACTTTTGCTCAGGTCATGATTTCATGGTCTGTGGGTTCAAGCCTACATCAGGCTCTGTGCTGACAGCTCAGAGTCTGGAGCCTGCTTCAGATTCTGTGTCTCCCCCTCTCTGCTCCTCCCCCATTCATGTTCTGTCTCTTCCTGTCTCTCAAAAATAAATAAAAGTTTAAAAAAATTAAATAAAGAGAAAGAAAATAGGAAATGTTCAAAGACAACTCAGGGACATTGTAACATTTAAGGATCAAGGATTTGAAGGAACCAGAAAAGGGACTGAGAAGGAGCTTCTCATCAAGAAGAAAGAAAACCAGTAGATCATAGTGTCCTGGGATAGTGGTTCAGGCAGGTTGGGCTTATGTAGTGAGTTGACACAAATATTTAATGGTTGAAACACAATAGACATTTGTTTTTCCATCACCTAATTGATTGAGCCAGGTACTCTGGTACAAGGGACCCCTATCTTTCATATAGTGAGACACGTATTCATATTTTCTCTAACTTATGCCTGGTTCTACCATTCCCTATTGACTTCATGATTATTTCAATTTATCATTTCAAGGAGAAAAATTGTTGGACTGAGTATATCCACCTCTTAATTTATTTGACTTGCAAATGGTACAGGGCACTTCCACTTAGGTTTCCATTTCCTCTGACTCAGTCATACTGTCACACCTATTTGCAAGTGAGGCTTGGAAATGTGGTATAGCTCTATGTACCATAAGAAGAAGAAATAGATTTTTTTAAATGTATGAGTAGCAATCAGTCTGTGTCATACCAAATGAAGACATTTTCCATGCTGCCACTCTCTGAATTTTAATTTTCCTTTACTCACCCTTTTTCCCTTCATGGATTTGTTGACAGCATTTATTTCCGCATCCCTGATGGCTTTTACATTGACTGGGCACTTAGCTGTTCAATAAATACTATTGAATAAAAAGATAAAAACATTAAAGTTATAAGATGTTTTATAGCTCACAAAGTAAACTCAGTAGTACCAGTACAATCCCATTTCTTTGATGGCTAACACGAGGCTCAGAAAGATTAAGTGTCCCACTAAAAATCACATAGCTAGTAAGTTAATGGCACTGACCATTGAGCCCACATTTCCTGGTTTGAATATGAGTATGAGTAGCCTTGTTCATTCTTCTCCAGTTTGATTCCCCTGTAGGAGACCAAAAGTGAAAATAAAATATTTAAACCGCTAACTCTGATGTGTAATTTACTGAGAGTTTTGCTATAACCTCTATTTAAGTATTGTCTTGGATTATGACACAGACAATGAGCTATTTTGGTTCTCTAATGACATTATGTTGGATGGAGAGCCTGGTGGCAGAGACATTGGCATTAAAATTTAAAATTACTGAGGCAAGCTGGAAAAGAAAACAGATGAAATTCTGCAGGGATAATTCAATTAAGGGACTACAGTGTAGGAAAAGGATGAATATAAACATAGAGGAAGTCTTAAAACAGAGTAGAATGTAATGCCTGATAAGAGAGTTCCATGGGAAGTGTCCGTGAGGTTCAGTGGAGCACAGACACATGTCACCTTGCTTCAGGTCAAGGTGACAGCACGGTGCTCTTGGAAGAGCCCACTTTCCACGTTCAGTCTGTGAGCCCAGGAGTACCTTTCACACAGAATGTATAGCAGACTGTTTGAGGGTTGGGGAACATTTTTAAGATGGCCCTTGAGATATCAATAGTAGTTTACAGCAATGAAAGCTTATCCTTTACAGTTTCTTTTTTGTTGTTGTTTCCTCTAATGTTTATTTATTTATTTTGAGAGAGAAAAAGAGCAAGAGCGAGAGAGAGAGAGCACGAGAGTGGGGCAAGAGGCAGAGAGAGACTCCTAAACAGCTTCCAAGCTGTCAGCACAGGGCCCTTCATGGGGCAAGATCTCCCAAACTATGAGATCATGACCTATCAGTTAAGGTTTCTGTTAGTAAGTGACAGAAAGCCCACCACAAAGTGATTTAAACACTGAAAGCAAAGAAATGTGCTCATGCAAGTGAAAAGTCTCAAAGGGCAGGTGTTATCACAAGTCTCAGACTAGACTCTTGTGGTTTTGCTGTCTGTACATCACCTTGGACTGCAGGTTGGCATCAGACTCCATTCACGACAAAACGTTCACGGCTGCAGCCATATTCCTGGGATCTGGCTGGGTGGCCTGACCCAGATCAGATCTCTGGCTTGACTCTGAAACTGTGGGGAGGAGCCATGTCTCAGGAGCCACATGGATACTCACATGGAAGTCAGCCATGTTTGCAAAAGAGAAGAGATGCTCCAAAGAGACTTTTGCAGAAGGTGAAGCAATTTCAGGAATAGGAAACTCTATTAGAAAAGGGATGTATCAGGGCAAGTTAATGGTATATTTTGTTTACTATTCTTTGTTGTTTCGAGTCATGATCGGCAGCTAGTGCTCAGTATATTTTTATTTAATGAATGAATGGATACATTAATGAATGAATCAATGAATTAGTGAAAATTCTTCTCCACTTTGGCTGGAGCATGTGATGTACATATAGGAAAATGTAAAGCAGTGAGCGTATTGATGGCAGACAAAAACAAATTTGATAAACCACATAAAGCAGCTGTCATTTAAAAATATTTTTAATGTTTATTTTTGAGAGATGGGGAGAGAGAAAGCATGAGTTGGAGAGAGGCAGAGACAGAGGGAGACACAGATTCTGAAGCGGGCTCCAGGCTCTGAGCTGTTAGCATAGAGCGTAGTGTGGGGCTTGAACCCATGAACCACGAGATTATGACCTGAGCTGAAGTTGGACATTTAACAACTGAGCAACACACGTGCAAACAGCTCTCATTTTTAACTAATCTTGGTACAGTCTTGCTACTGACCACCTATGACCCACTAAGCCAACCGCTCCCTATTGCCCTGCCTGCTCTTGGATCACTTTTTCTGCTCAGGCAGCGCCTGTAAGAACACACCTACTGATTCTGACCATAACCAAAGCCAGCTGTAAATATGAAGGTATGTCCTCTGCAAAATTAAACCTAGGCTTATTCCAAAACAAAAATGAAATGCATTTATGTCAACTATTATTTGAGATTATTTGCACCACTGCTCTCCTCCATTAGTGTGGGTAATTGGGCAAAGGCTACACAAATTCAAATCGGAGGATCACTGGCTGTGGAAGGACATAGTGTGAGGGATCTACCAGTTATGGCTGGTCACTAGTTGAATTAGTCCGAGGTGGTGTCTTTTGTTAACATCAAAACTAACAAAACCCTCCTTTATAACTATTTACCGATATTTATAATGGATGAAGTTTAGATATATAATAATGATAGTGGCACAACACATGCATCTAAATAAAAGCTTACTTTCAAGATGGTCACTTTGTGGGGCGCCTGAGTGGCTCAGCCAGTTAAGCATCCGACATCTGCTCAGGTCATGATTTCACAGTTCATGGGTTCGAGACCCCACATTGGGCTCTGTGCTGATAGCTAGCTCAGAGCCTGGAGCCTGTCTTCGGATTCTGTACCTCTCTCTCTCTCTGACCCTCCCCTCCTCACACTGTCCCTCTCTTTCTGAAAAATAAATAAAGACATTAAAAAAATTAAAAAAACAAATGGTCAACTTGGCACAATGCACACTCATCCAACTAAGCTGCTGTTGGTCATATCTGGGCAACTTTTAGAGTAGCCCTCAATTTATGATTATATAAGAAGACCCATTTTGTTCTTTTACTTTACTTTTGCTTAAACAATGGAATAGATAATGCACTCATTACTCACTAAATTATTAATTTCAGATGATAGTTGCTTCTAAACATTAAGTCTCTTTCAACATTATGAGTACACACATAACATATTCTTAAGAATGTGCTACAGGGTCAAAATAATTCCAGAGAAGAATTCTCAGTCCACTTTGACCAACAGATGATAATCTGAGAAAGAAGACATTTTCTCAGATACATGAAAAGATGCGCAACACCATTAATCATTAGGGAAACATAAATCAAAACCGCAAGGAGACAGCACCTTACATGTGTCAGAATGACTAGAATAAAGAAGACAAGAAAAAGCTAGTGTTGATGAGTATATAGAGAAAAGGGCACCCTTGTGCTCTTTTGGAATGCAGACTGGTACCTCTGCTGTGGAAGATAATGTGTAAGTTCCTCAAAAAATTAAAAATAGAACTACAATATGATTCAGGAATCCCACTTATGGATATTTTTCTGAAGAAAACAAAAATAGTAATTTGAAAAGATGGGTGTATCACCATGTTCATTGCAGCATTATTTATAATAGCCAAGATATGGAAACAACCTAAGTGTCCACTCATGTGTGAATGGATAAAGGAATTATGGTGTGTATATACAATGAAATATTACTTAGCCATATGAAAAGAATGAGATCATGCCATTTGTGACAACATGGGTGGAACTTAAGGGCATGATAATAGGTGAAATAAGTCAGACAGACAAAGACAAATACTGTATGATCTCATATAGATGGTATGAAAAGAAAGCTCACAGACAAAAAATAGATTGGTGCTTGCAAGAAGTGGGGAGTGATTGGTGGGAGAAATGGGTGGAAAATATATATCTGATTATGTTTTCATGAAGATATAAAACATTAAATTTCAAAAGATTTTGCTTGAGTCCTCAGACTGACTTCTAGAACACTAGAAAACACACAGGAACAAATAAGAGAACACTGATAACAGCACTCGACACCCAAAACTTGCCTCCATTTTGACTTGCACCTTCTACATAGCCAGTTCCCCAAATCCTGGCCCCATTCCTAAACTTGGAGATCTGCCTTTGGATGCTTCCGACAAGCCAGATTATCCCTCTGAAACTTTAATTGCAGACTTTCCATTCTCTGAGCACTCCCTCCCCCAGAAAGATGGGTTTTGTCCTACTTGTATTTTACCTTTCTTCACCTCACTTTGCATTTCTTCCCTCACCACCGAACTAAATTTGATAGTCCACCATTCCAATCATGTTGCCAAAAATGACCTAAATTCTCTTAACCACTTGTCCTGAAGTAATCCCCAACCTTTATGAATTTTACCATTTACCTTCTCTGAGCCTGCACTCAGGATGCAGAAGAAATGCAGAAAAGCTTGGAATGGAGTAGACTAGAACCACCACACATGCATGGAGACATCGTCACACAGAACTTCACCTTTTTCCAGCTCATTAGTTTACTCCACAGGTTGTACAATTTTGTGAGCTTTAGACAAATACATAGAAGCATAAAATCACCACTTTACTCCATATATAAGGCAGTTCCTTCATGTGGAAAATTCCCTTTTGCCCCTTTATAGACCACACCCCCTTCCATCCCCAGTTTCTGGCTATGACTAATCTGTTTTTCCTGGATTATCATTTAAATAGCATTATACAATAGGTATTTTTTGAGTCCAGCTTCTCTTACTTAACCTAATGCGTTTGTGATTCAGCCAAGCTGGTGTGAGGATCAAGAATCCATAGTTTGTTTATCCACTCACTAGTTGACGGGCAAGTTCATTTTTTCCAGTTTTTGATAATTGCAGATAAAAGCACTATACTATTCATGTCTAACAATGAATATAAGTTTCCATTTTGTGCAAAAAAAATCTAGGCAATTACTGGGTCATATGGTAAACATTTGTGTTACTTTAAAAGAAACTGGTGATCTACTGTCCAAAGTGAGTATAATATTGTTAAATCTCACCAGCAAAGTATGATCATTTAAGGTGCTCCCCAGCCTCCTAAACACGTGGCATTATTAGTATTTTTTTAAAATTCAGTGGTTCTAATATGTGTAAAGGGACACCTTATTGGGATTTAAATTTTTATTTGCCTACTGACTAATATTGTTGAATACATTTTCCATATGCATATTTGCTAATCATATATCTTTAGTGACATAGCTGTTCAAATATTTTGACCCTTTTTTTAAATATTGGGCTGTTGGTTCTCTTATTAGTGAGTTTTGAGTTAGTCTGGGAGCAAAAGTCCTTTATCAGATATGAGCATTATATACGTTTTCTCTCAATCTGGGCTTTTTTTTTTTTTTAACTCTTTAAAAATTTTTTATTTTTGAGATCGTGCAAGTGGGGGAGGAACAGAGAGAGAAGGTGACAGAGAATTTGGAGCAGGCCAAAGGCTCTGAGCTGTCAGCACAGAGCCTGATGCAGGGCTCGAACTCACAAACTGTGAGGTCATAACCTGAACCGAAGTCGGACATTTAATCAACTGTGCCACCCAGGCGCTGCCCAATCTGGGCTTTATTTTTTGTTTTCTTAAGAGCCAGAGAACTTTTTGATTTTGATGAAGTCTAATTAACTCTTTTTTTATGTACTTCCTGGTTTTCATGTCCTAAAGTTTTGTTTTGTTTTGTTTTGTTTTGGACTAACCATAGGTCACAGTAATTTCTACTTTGTTCTCTGCATGACTCTCTCTTGTATTCACTTAGATCTATGTGGCTTTTTCCACCAATACTACAATTTCTTGATTAGAGTAGTTTCATTGTAAGTCTGGATTATACAGTTTGTATTGTCCATGGTTATGCTTCTCTTTCAGACATGTTTTGGCTACTCTAAATTATTTCCTTTTCCCAATAAATTTTAGAATCAGGTTTTCAATTCCTATAAAAAAGAAAATCTCATTTAGATTTTAATTGACTTTGCACTGACTGCAGTTGAGAGAGCATTGCATTTATTCGGCTCTTCTGTGATTTCTCTCTTCAGTGTTTTCTAGATTGTAGCATACAGCTCTTGCACATATTTTAATTTGTACCCAGGTATTTAATGTTCTTGGATGCTACTGAGAATGATATTTTTTATAATTTCAGTTTCCAGTTGCTGATTGCTACTCTGTAGAAATAGGCGTGACTTTTGTATATTAAGTGTGTATGTGGCAACCTTGCTAAATACCAGCTCTGTTGGGATTTTGTTGTTGCTCTGCTTATTCATAGGACACTTTTAGATCTGAGCTTCCCCAGAAGCCTGAATGTCACAGAGTATCTCTCAAAGTTTCTTTTCCTCTTCTGGTGACAGCTTCTGATATTCCTTCGTCCATGCTTGTAAGCCTGTGGGTGAGAGGTCAGGATGCTATTCTCTGTTATCTGCCTTTATCCTCAGTCTTGGGCAGCCTCTGCCTCCTCTCTTCTGGGGAGTGGAACTGTCTCAGTGACCCTGCCCCTCCCAGCAAGTCTGGGTCCAGGATACTTGTCTGCTTCTCACCTCGAGACAGGGAAGATTTTTTTTTTCCTGATTCCTTGCCTTAGCCACAGTAGTCTTCCTATGTGGACTGTGGGTGACTTATTTTTGCTGCCCTTCTTCAAGTTGCTCAAGGTTTTTGTTCCTAAAGGAAGAAAGTTCTAGACCTGGCTTCATGATGCCTTTCTACAGCAGTGTTTGCTACTCCCTCTTAGGCAGCACTACCAGGAAGGCTTCTGATCTGTCCCATCCTCCCCCTACTTTTATCTTTTGTGCACCCTTTAGGGCAAGGAGAAGAGCTTGAAAGTGACTTTGAACTTCTCTAGTGTCTAGGACTCTGTGCTCTTCTATTAACTAATGCTTGATCTTTAGAAATTCATGTTTTAGCTGAAACCTACTACTTGTTTACGTGGCATTGCTGTCTTCCTCTACATCTCTGCCCTAGGTAAGCCCTCATCTCTTTAAGATGCCAGAGTCTATTTGGTCAGTCTCTGACCTGAGGTCTGATGAGCTCAAGAAGGGTTGATGTGTAGATTTTTCATGTTTCTTCTTGATAGAGTAGCAACAGTAATTTTCTACTTTTGTGTATCCAGAGCAAAAGATAGACCTCTGCCTCCGTCTTATCCTTAGTTTTTCTGGCAGCAAATAACCCAACTGAATTAATTTTTTTTTGTGTGTGACTGGCACAAGTTATTTAATATGGGCAATTCAGTTTTTCTTTATATATCATAATACGTATAGAAAGTGTATTCATACCCACTCCACCCCCACCCCAACAACATAATTATCAGTCCTGAGACCCTCCTAGGTAGACATTGTCTGCAGCTGTAATTTTATTTGGCTAGACTAGAGTTACATGGTATTATATTCTTTATGTAATAAAATTGTGGGAAATAATACAATTCTCTCTCTCTCTGTCTCTCTCTCTAAATATTATTTCTCCTATCTGTTGGCTAAGGAAGTCTCTTTTATGTTCTCTTATAAAAGATTTTCCTTAATATGCCTTCTGAGCACTTCTCATTTCCTACAAGTTATTACTTCTCTTGACTCAACGTCATTTTGAAAGGCACTGCCTGCCTAAGCTCTTGAGTATTTTTTTCATTGCAGACAAATTGTTATTCCTGAATGTCATGAGCTCCCAGATCTCTTCATGGGTGAAAAATACTGGTGTCTATTTCAAGATCTTTTCTTTATGCAGCCTCCTCCTCTTATTTCAAGTTCTAATTTTTTAATGAAAATATCAAATGTGTGCTTAGGAAGATTGACTTTCATTCTCCGCTCTAATCCATCCTGAGCTCTATTGCCTTATGAAAACCTTGTTGGGGATGCTATTTTCTACTGTGATTTCCTTTTCACAGGCTGTGCCACCTTCCCATCCTTGTGTTCCATCGACAGTGTGGTGAGAATGGCTAGAAACTGGAGATGGGAGATTGTGTTTTTAATTTGAGTGTGGTCCCTCCCTAGTGGCGGCTTTCTTGTGTTGTTTTTCTTAACTTTTAATTAAAGATTCACTTTGTTTGTGCTTCTGTTAACAAGCAGTGTTCTCTTTAAATCTTGACATAGGAAAGATATTTTTTATCTGCTACGTACCATTTGGATATTTTCATTTTAAAATATTATCTTTAATTATTAATTCCATTATGTTTTCAAATAGGAGAAAAATCAGCTCATTTCTTTCTAATGAAGGACAAATAGACACTTAATGTTTCAGCGATTACAGTTCTTGTTAGGATTCTCAGTCCAAAGCTCCCAGTATCTTTAAGATATAATTTCAGATTTTTACCTGGTAACAGGGCATTGTCTTTACCAGCATTGTCTAAAAAAACCCACAAAAACTTGTTTTAATTACATGGTTCCATTATTTTTATTAAGAAACTTGGTCCTGGGGTGCCTGGGTGGCTCACTCGGTTAAGCATCCGACTTCAGCTCAGGTCATGATCTCACAGTTCATGAGTTCAAACCCCATGTCAGGCTCTGTGCTGACAACTCAGAGCCTGGAGCCTGCTTCAGATTCTGTGTCTCCCTCTCTCTCTGCCCCTCCCCTACTTGCTCTCGCTCTCTCTCAAAAATAAATAAACATTAAAAAAAAAAAAAAGGAAATTTGGGCCCATAGAAAAAAGTGTTTCTGTGACATTTTTCATGGACCTTATGTTGCCTTTTATATTTCCCTCCTGCTCACAATATATTTGTCTCTGTCTCCTTCCTTCATTTAAAAAATTAATAGAGTATTTTTCAGAGCAGTTTGAGAAAATTGGTTAGGAGGTACAGAATCTCCATATACCCGTTTACTCTCCCCCTTCCCTAACTTCCTTTTAACATTAACACCTTGGACTAGTGTGGTACATTTATGGCAATTGATGAGGCAATGTTGATACATTATTATTGACTAAAGTCTGTAGTTTACATTAGGGTTCACTCTTCGTATTGTGCATTCTGTGGGTTTGGGCAAATGCATAATAACATATGTCCACTACCCTTACACTGTCATGCAGAGCAGTTTAACTGGTTGAAAATCCTCTGTGTTCTGCCTACTTATCCTTCTCTCCATCTTCCCATATCCCAGACAACCACCGTTCATAGTTTGCTTTCCTGGAAGGTTGCATGCTTGGAATTATTCAGTGTATAGCCTTTTCAAATTGGCTTCTTTCATTTAGCACTATTCATGTAAATTTTCTTCTTGACTTTCATGGCTTGAAATCTATTTCTCTTCGTCCTTGAATAATGTTCCTAGGTATGGATATACCACCGTGTTTTGTTTTATTTTGTCCCTTCATCTCTTGATGGGCATCTTGATTGCTTTCAAGTTTTGACAATTGTGAATGAAGCTGCTACAAACATGCCTTTCTTCATCCTTGTTAGAGGAATAATCCCTAGACTCCTTCCGAGTGATTTTTACCCTCATCACTAAGATCTGTCCTCTACTGTGGCTAGCTGATAAGGTTAAAGAGAGCACAAGAACCAAGGTGGACACCCATTTCATTGTCCACTGAGATGATCAGTGGCTTCCATAGGGGTCTCATGTTAGATGTCTGGACAGCAGCCACAGTGTGCAAGAGCTACTGTCACATCTAATGACAACCTCTCTTTTGTGGGCATTTTGTATTTGAAATATTTATGAACATAGTTTATAGGTCTAAAGTACTACTTTAAAGAGAAATGAATGTATGCTCTCTAAGATGGACTATTGAACTTAAGTGCTAGACCTGGGAAGAGGAAGTGACCACAGAAGAGAGGAGGCAATTACACTGGAAGACACTCGTGCTCAGTATAAACTTCAGTAGTTTTGCAGGCTTGTCTGGGGCTGCTCAGGACTAGTGCTGCAGTGATAAGAATCTTGTTGGAAAAAACAAAAACAAAAAAACAAAAAAGCTAAAGGATAGTGGATAGGAAAGACCATGCTTAAAATCTCAAGTTTGATATGTACTTGGTGACACTGTAGGAAATTTCTCCTTTAATTCCTGTGTGCATTTGTCTGGAACTCCCTTCTCTTCTCTTGCTTTTAAAAAAAAACTAGCTTGTTATCTTCTACCGAAGGGTGTGCATACAAGAATTGCTGATGCCAATGATTGCTTCAGCCTATGGAGAGAATCTGAGCAGTAAATCAAAGGAACATAAAAACAGCAAAAGGAAGACTGTTTCTGCAAGGAGATGCGTTACTATCATAATATGACACTGTTTCCTATAAAGAGTATCTTAGTTTCCTTTTCCAGTTAATTCTGTGGAAAATATTTCAGTGTATTTTGTCCAGGGTATGCTGTTTGCTATTTCTGCTTTTCCTCACTTCCCCCATGAGTCTTAGTTGCTCCACATAATTTATTGGCAGAGAAACCTAATTGGACATTGTGTTTATGTCACTTAATGGATAAGACTTATGGTAATATTTTCAATACTGTAATATAATAATGTTAAGGGAAGAGGAATTAGAAGGCTTCTATTGATGATGATGACTATGATGGTGATGATAATGAAGAAAAGGAAGAACAAGAAGGAGGAGGAGTAAGGGGGTAGGGGGACAATGACGACAAGGAGGAGACAGAGGAGAAGGAGGAGGAGAAGAACAAAGAGGGAGGAGAAGAAGAAGAGTGATGAGAAAGGGGCGTAGGAGAAGGTGAGTGAAGAGACGAAGGAGAAGGAGGAGCATTTCCTTATCATTTACTATTGGTTCTGGGACAGGTAGCTTACATTCACTTTTTCATTTAATCTTCCGACAAACATATGGGAACCCAAGGCACAGAAGAACTAAGAGATACTGATGAGGCAATGATTTGAAGTAGGAGCAAGAAGGACAAAAGAGTTATGGTGATGCCAGAAAGAAATGGTGCCACTGAGGTCAGGCACAACGGATGGAGGAGCTTGTGCAGAAGAGAAGGGTGCATCAGTGCACCATTGTACAGATGCCTCTGTGTGGGTCCTCCCTAGGAAAATGCACAGTGATACCTTATTTATTTATTTGTTTGTTTGCTTTTAAGTTTATTTTTGTATATTGAGAGAGGCAGAGACAGTGCAACTGGGGGAGAGGCGGAGAGGGAGAGAGGGAATCCTAAGCAGGCTTCACTCTACCAATGCAGAGCCCTTTGTGGAGCTCAAACCCACAAAATATAAGATCATAATCTAAGTTGGAACCAAGAGTCGGTCGCTTAACAGACTGAGCCACATGATCCCTCATTTAAACAAGGCTTACTCTCTAGAGATTCAAGAGAGCAGCTTCTTACTGGGTGTTTTTGCGACTACAAAAAACTCTCTCTACTCCATTCCACCTTTCTCTCCTCTTAATCTCTTTTTCTACCACTTACCATAAGTGCCAAAATCTCAGACTAAAAGGATTCAAGTACATTAGGTCTACGTTCTTCTCTTTCACATATTTTAAATTTCAGAAATATTTCCACCTAATACCTATACAAATGCCCAAACTTCATTTGTATTAAATCAGCTTGACTTGACTTAGGCTCTCTTACTTCTTCTAGACTCTGTCCTTAGCCCGCAATGAAACAGGTAAACATGGCAAACGATTAAGCAATTGCAGGCACTCTTTATGAACAGCCTGTAATAAGTTTGTGGCCACAGGTTTCCAATACCTAAATGCAACTAAGATACTCCTTCAGAGAAGGAGAGGGAACAATTTGTCTTTACCAATCTGCTCATGCAAAAATCATTTTCACAATTTCTGTTACTATCACCAACAGAGGGAAGAGTTTTCACATGTTATCAACAGGTCTATTTTCCTGTATTTATGTTGCCATAGCTCATGTTGCTTATAATTTCTATCCCCTTTGTTAAGATCACTTTTGTCCTTCACTGTGCAGGGCATTGCAGCATCATTGTGTGGGAAATCTTTGGAACTAACCACATCCTAGAGTCATTTCAAATAATAATGTTAAATGAGGTACAGATTACAGGGAAATGCAGTTTGAAAATGTTGCCTAATGAATAGGAAGAATATCTGAAGCATCAACAAGAGATTAAAGATTCAGATGTAATGATGAAATTTGGGATGATTTTAAATGTTGCATCAAAGCAAGTGAGAAGGAATTTCTACTCCCAGGAAGCCTATGGTTTTGGAGCAGCTTTCTGTGCTATTCTAGAAGAATAGGGCTGAATGGATGACCTCCCTTTGGTTGGTGTCTAATTCCTGACATCAATTTGGGAAAGAAATGGTTCCTGGGAGGTGGGAGGACTTTAGTTCTGTCTGCCTGCTGTGATAAAATTCACTCTGAACCCCTAATACCTGTTACATTAGTTCTTCTTTCCTACTAAATCCAGGGGAAAAACTAAACCAAACCAAAACCAAAATCATAAATCATATATATAATCATATATAATCACATATATATACATATATATAATACATACACAGACAAAGCTAGTGGGGTAAGAAAGAGTGAATCAACTGGAATTTTGCATTTACTTAAAAAGGCCCTCACATATTTAAATGTACTGATTCTGAGAGTTTGTTAAAATTATTACTGTTTTCTAATATTTCACTCTCATGCCATCCCTTAAAAGTTGCAAGGTTCCATTGGGCTCATTAACTAGTACCAGCATTTATAAGGATAATTTGCTACTTAGTGGTCCTTTGTAAAATTTCCTTAACAAGAGTTAAGTTGATACTGATACAATGCATTCTCTCTCTTTCTTTCTTTCTCTTTCTTTTTCTTTCTTTCTTTCTTTCTTTCTTTCTTTCTTTCTTTCTTTCTTTCTTTCTTTCTTTCTTTTCTTTCTTTCTTTTTCTTTCTTTCTTTCTCTTTCTTTCTTTCTTTCTTTCTTTCTTTCTTTCTTTCTTTCTCTCCTTCCTTCCTTCCTTCCTTCCTTCCTTCCTTCCTTCCTTCCTTCCTTCCTTCCTTCCTTCCTTCCCTTGTTCAGATTAAGTAGAAGATTTACAAAGAAGTCAGTCAATATTTAAATTAGGATGGCTGTCAAATAGAAAATTCAGAAAGGTTGACCTGCCTGAGAGAGGTTGGCAACTCCCTGGCAAGTATCTTCCCTGCATGTCACTCAGTAACTGAAGTATTGATTTTGAGACTTATTTCTGCAGGCTCCACCTCATCATAGATGTTTGTCTTTATTATCTTTTATCTGGCAGCTATTTGGCATGACTGGAGTTCTATTTTTGAGAGCCGAATTGTATACTTACTGACCCTTAGGATTAGAAGGCATTTTGCAGACCACTCGCCACTATCCATTATTAATGCATTAACCGAGTAGGACAAGGGACCTACTGCCATCCATTCTTTGGTGGAATAATTCTAGAAACTGGGGCTCACAATGTCCACTGTGGGATGGGAGGATGCTTTCATTGTTAGAAAGTCATTTTTTAGAGCTGAAATCAGTATTTTTCTTGAGCTAGCTATGAGGATTTAAATGATCTGCCCAGGTCAGCCTGCTTTCTCAGTAGCTTGTTAAATTTTCAGTTGATCAGCATTAAATGATGAGTCGGAGTAGAGTGGCCCTCCCATTTTCTGCCCCACTCTTATAGTTTCTGTGATGTGGGAAACTAGATTTAGCGGTCAGCTGGATTTAGAATTGCAATTCCTTTCATTCCATTGCTGTCTTCTCACTACTTCTTTCATCTAGCGACACACCCTGGGTTCCCAAGGGAGATATATACGTACAGACAGACATATATGTGTATACATATATACAAACACACATACAGACAAACTGGTGCCCATTTGTCTCTGGGATCGCATGGTCTTAACTCCTTTGCCATTTTCTAGTGACCTGCCTGAATCCAAAGAAAAATGCTTTTGCCTCTAGAAGGCAGCCATCTTCCACTGTAGTCCATATACATGTATGTCATTAGAAATGGGGAGATAAAGGCTACTCTTACAGATTTAGAAGAAAGAGTTTTTTTTCCCCTAAAATTTGGGAAATGATCTGCTCATATCAGCTATACCCTCGTAGGTAGAGACAGTTATTAGTTTCTAAGCAAAATATCCTTCAAGCTAAAGGCAAACAATAGTAGGAAAATTCCAGAACAGACTACTTCCTGGGAAAGAAAGAGAAGCAAGACAATTTCTCTAGCTTGGTTGCTTTTGACTGTTCTGTATCTTGTGGTTATGATCCTACAAATCTACCAGGTGTTAGTTCCTTGTCTGCTCTTTGGGTCTTTGATATCAGAAATTATATATATATATCTTATCACTACTCTATGCATATATATACACACATATATACATACACACACACACACACACACACACACACACACACACACACATAATCGTGACAGACCAGAAATTACTTAGGCACTGTAAAGTAATGAAGTAATGAGTCAGTTTTTGGCACAAGTCTTTTTGGTCATGCTTAGGTAATTCATTTGAATTCCTTGCCTCACAGTTGAACTTTGTTAGGTAATTTTTGAATTGAGTTACCCACAAACATTATCCGGTGATGAGCGCTTTGTTGGAAACTGTCTGATTATAATATTCAATGTAAATCCCATTGGCTTTTCAGTTTGCCTGAAGCCAAGTTTAGGCTTTGCTTAAAGCCTTTCAGTTTGCTAAAGTGAGATAATTTTCATGTTGTTCAACAGAGCAATTCAATTTGAATGAATAATGAATAGTTATCCTTAGAAAACATAAAGGGGACATGGTGTATTTAGTATTAAGTTCAGGAAACCCCAATATCAGTGGCTAAATCTGGTTTCTCTTTAGAAATTTGGTGTGTGACCTTTGACAAGGCAGTTGAAATTCAATAAAACCAAACTATCTATAACTGTAGATAATTTCCCAAGCCTGCTAATGACCAAAGTAATCTATATGAGACTCTGGAATAGAAAAGTTAAAGAGACAGAAGAAATTAACTTGGAAGTAAGGAGAGTGTTGATTGCAAACATAGGGCTTTTGGAAAGTGTCTTCTTGAAGAAATCTGTTCATTTCTTGAGCTTTCAGCCATTCAGTTACTTCCTTTATCTGATGAACTCTCTACCATATAAATCATTTCAGGAAGCAGGGCCCACTTTTACTCTATTCACTGGAAAACACAAATCTTCAATAATCTAGGGAGAGCAAATAGGTTGCAATAGTTGGAAGCCAAGTCTGGACCTAATTATACAAAAACGCAAAGGCAGGAGAGATCTGTTCTGGTGCATCGAGATGGTGGAAACCAACTCTAGCTTCCATGGAGGTAGCGTGGGGACAGAAGCAGCGGGTAACATCCCACACAAGGATGGTGCTAGTGTGGGTATGGTCCCCGTTCCCACGGATAAGAGCAGTGGTGTCCTTACCACACTGACCCTATAGTGTCATTTGCGATGTGACTCTAGGCAGCCTGTGTTCATGTTTGTAGCCTTCATTTTGTAAGTCTGTGGGTTACCGCAAAGTATTTTTATATTTTACTTTTTGTAGAGCTTAAATTGTTTTCTGTTTAGAATAGTCAGATTTAGTTTCTGTTGCTGGCAGTCAAGAGTCCTAACAAATTTAGCAGTAGACGAATTACTACTACTATGCGTGATTGAAATCACCCGTCCAAGGATATGACACCTTCAGAATTATATCCCCCTCCATTTATCTGCACAATAAACCACATTCTCCTCTCCTCTCCCATACCAATCCCCCAGGGCAGGAAAGGGACATGGGATCGTTGAATGTAAGATGCTAAAAAATTGAAATTTGAGTAGTCTAAATGAGTTAGTCTATGCTCTTAGCTTACAAAGTAAACATTGTTGAATTTTAAATGATTTCAGATGTAGGTTTCACACAGTGAAAGAGATCATGTAGTATACCTTTCTACATATCACAGGAGTGTGGGAAGACTTTAGAACTGTTCACTGTTTAAAGGGAATGCTTTGCATTTGGAGGGATTATATCAAAGAAAAGACCAGTGTTAGGACCAATTCATTGTATTTTCAGTTTGGTCTGCTGTCTGACTTCAGGTTGATTTTAGTGTTGGTCTGGCATTAATATCTTATTTTCCTCTTGGCTTCTCTCAATTGTCATCAACTGATAATACTTGACAACCAGTGTAATATCTATTACAACTAGTGGACTCTAGTTGTAATAGATATATTTTGTATAATTACATGGCACTGGTGTTCATCCATGCTATGCTTTATAAGTGTAAGAAGGCATCGTGATTTTTTCTTTGCATGACAAACAACATTCAGTATGTGTGAAAATTTATACCTTGATGGTCTTTCTTCCTGAAACCTGGACCGTTTATTCAGTCCTTACTCTGCCTGTGCTCTGTTTTTATTTCTGAGAACTTGTCAGACATTAAAGGGAGTGTTGATGGAAGCAGAGTGGGAACAATGAAAACAGCAATAATTATTAACACAAGCCAACATCTAGTGTGTATGTACTTGTTGCCAGGCACCAACCTAGATGTAACACATATCAAAGTTTGGATAAACTTCCACACAGTCCCATGAGGCGGATTCATATTGTCATTTCCCATGAAGAGTTTGAAACTTAATAAGATTAAATAATTGTCCATCTTCACATAATAAGTGAGAAAACTAGCATTTATATCTTGAAATTTGAGACCACAATTCCTGAGTCCTTTTCGTGTATTCACCAACAGATTCTCAGTAGCAGTATCTTGAGAACCTACAGGTAGGGATCATGAAATTTTTCTTTGTAACTCTTTTTTTAATTATTTGTAATGTTTTTATTTTTGAGAGAGAGAGAAACAGAGCATGAGCAAGGGAGGGGCAGAGCGAGAGAGAGAAGGAGACACAGAGTTGAAAGGAGGCTCTGGATTCTGAGTTTTTAGCATAGAGCAAGACGTAGAGCTCAAACTCATGGACCATGAGATCGTGACCTGAGTCAAAGTTGGATGGTTAACCAAGTGAGCCACCCAGGTGCCCCATCTTCTAACTCTTGATCTTAATCTTTTTTGCACCAGAGATACTTAAAATATAATGAAATTTGTATATGTGTGACTGTGTTTTTGTGTATATATATATATATGTGTACATGTATACAATTTTGAGCTTACGATTAACTCTAGGATCCTGCTTTAGATGACTGCATATTGCCTGATATCGTGCAGGAGCTCCTTACATGGATGGATGACTTAATATTGTTGCTTATGATGTATAGGTCATATCCTAAATGTCATCATTTCATGTATTTATATTGCACGTGGATGTGGGATACGAGAGCCATTCTAGGATTCTGATTCCCAATGCTACCCATTATTATTGAGAACAAATGACTTCCCAAGAAAGCAGGGTTTTGTGATGAGCCAGAGTTTATCCAAGTCCTCTAATGTATATAGCAGAGCACACTGTAATGCTCATCACTGATAAATAATACTATTGCTGTCAACATTATTCAGGTCATCTGAAATTTCTAGTATCAATTAATTCACTGAGGCAGTGTAGTAAGGCTGCATCATTCTTTCCCAATATGCTATTTCCTCTTGGTATTCGGGGAAACAAACTAAAAACAAGGTGTGCAACTTTTAGGACCAAGTCTTCCCAAAAGATCAATTTCATGGGATTTTAGGTTTTATTTAAAAACATATTAAACTCTGTCTAAATTGACAAGTGAAAGCATTCAAAGAGAGAGGTGTTTATCATTGCTAGGTATATTTTCCAGTAGCACAGAAGTCCTGTGCAGAAGGTGCTGTGGGGGAACACCCCACCTATTCTTGGGGACCAGGCCACTTGTCTCCCCTAGCTGTGAGCAAGGGATATTAGCAGCTGCTGACTCACAGCTGAGTTTCTCTTCCAGTCTTCCCCAATATTACACCCTCATCTGATGCTTGGTAGAGTAAGGTATTAAAGGCTTGCTGCCGTGACTAGGTTTAGGACAGTTCTGAAGGGTCATACCAGTTCCAGAGCTTCTTGGACAATGGGCTGAGTCCTGGGTTGGAAAATGAATCCAGGCCAGCTTCTCTCTCTTGGCAGTCTTACTTCCCTCACTTCCTTAAAGTTGTGCCCTAAACCACTCCTCAACAAGCTCTTGGATGCAAATACCCCTTTTGGAATATGTTTTCCAGGAAAACAACCCAAAATACATTGAGAAAGGTCTTAAGACTATGGACCCCTAAGAAATATTTTTCCTAAACTGGAAGCCTCTCCAAACACTTGCTGCTTGGTAATGAAACTTTCTTTCTTTGGTAACCAGGCACGGAGGGTCTATGGAGATATAGATTCCTGGTGTAACCTGCTTTTATACTCCAATTGAAATTAGAAATATGTTTGTGGGGCACCTAGGTGGCTCAGTCAGTTAAGTGTTTACCTCTTGATCTCAGTTCAGGTCATGATCTCATAGTTTGTGAGTTCGAGTCCCATGTTGGGCTCTGTTGTGATGGCATAAAGCCTGCTTGGGATTCTGTCTCACCTGTCTCTTCCCAATTTGTGCGTGCTCCCTCTCTCTCTCCCTCTCTCTCTCCTCTCTCTCTCTCTCTCTCCTCTCCTCTCTCTCTCCCTCTCTCTCTCCTCTCCTCTCTCTCTCCTCTCCTCTCTCTCTCCTCTCCTCTCCTCTCTCCTCTCTCTCTCTCTCTCTCCCCTCTCTCTCTCTCTCCTCTCTCCTCTCTCTCCCCTCTCTCCTCTCTCTCTCCTCTCTCCTCTTTCCTGTCTCTCTCTCTCCCCCCGCCTCTCTCTCTCTCTCCTCTCTCCTCTCTCTCTCCTCTCTCCTCTCTCTCCTCTTTCTCTCCTCTCTCTCTCCTCTCTCTCTCTCCTCTCTTTCTCTCTCTCAAAATAAATACATAAACTTAAAAAAAGAAATTAGAAATATGTTTGAATGTTTTGTTTGAAATGTGAGAGTGTTATTGGCATATGTGAACATTTTATTTTTTTAATTTTTTAATGTTTTTATTTATTTTTGATAAGAGAGAGAGACAGAGCATGAGAGGGGGAGGGGCAGAGAGAGAAGGAGACACAGAACCGGAAGCAGGCTCCAGGCTCTGAGCTAGTTGTCAGCACAGAGCCTGACGCGGGGCTCAAACCCACGAACGTGAGATCTGATCTGAGCCGAAGTCAGAGGCTTAGCCGACTGAGCCCCCCAGGTGCCCCAATGTGAACATTTTAGAAGGTTGGATGGATGACCTGTCCTTATGGAGACACAATCCTAAGTGATTGATACACTCCATGTTTTCTTGTTCAGTCTGATTGCTGTGCTACAATCCAAAGCCCTTTCAATGAAAGTGTCTAGTTGTCATTTCTTTAGACAGACTATGGCCGCAAGAGGCACTCAGTGAATGCTGTTGTACTGCTTTCTCTGGAGCCAGCTACAGAAGGAGATGTTCTTCCATTGGCTGGAACAGGACCAGGATCCTTAACTCCTCTCTGAAATTCTGACTACGTGGGTGAAAGGTTAACCTCTTCTTTTACTTAATGATTGTCCCTTTCTTTACCACGGGAAGACAGGACATGGGGACAGATAGTGCTTGTAGGATTTTTTAAAATTTATTTTTAACCATTTCCTTCATAGAAACCCCCTATTCATTTAGGAAAATCTTGTTGAGAATCTAGAACTGGAAATGATCATAATCTGAGAGACCTTGGCATGTTGATTTCATCTTAATATGTATTCTTCAAATAATCTCAGTACCTAACAAGTAATTGAAAGGAAAAAAAATAGACAGATAAGTAAGGATAATTATGGAAGAAAGAGTGAAATGTTGTTCTCCATATCAGAAGCCCCTCTCACTGAAGGTCACTAGGGTTGATATTTAGGAGGGATCTGTCCAGGGAGCAAAACCACGTGACTAAGTGGCATGTACTCACATGTGCACCCACACATGTACAGGTTTCCCTAAGTCAGCTGCCCCTGGAGTTTGTGTATCCTCCATCTGGAGTGCAGCTGAAGAGACTTTGAAGGCCCCTGTGCTGAGTGTGTCTCTTTGGTTGTGTTGTGAATCTTCCTAGAATTAACTCACCAGGGTCTCAATGTGTGATGCCGCCTTATGCACAGGTGAATTCCATGAGTGGTTTCCTTCTACCCATCATTCCATTTGTCTTCACAGTACGTGACTCCAGCCACGAGGAAGAAAGCTGTTGCCTACAGATAAAATGCCACATAAACAAGTTGACAAGGGTAGAAAACATATGGTGAAGTTGGTGCATGCTGTTAAATGTAAATACCATTTGAAATCATCTTTTTAATTACTGCATACTTGGCTGTGATGATTTAAAATCAAAATATCTAGTTATTCCATTAAATGGCCTAAAAGGAGAAAAGAACATAAAAGGGCAGCCAATTTAGTGCATTTGTTATGTGTGGGGTGAGGAATCAAACTTTGATGATTTAGACAAACTCAGGGTTGACTACAATTTTCAATTTTTAATCCATTATTTATAACAGTAAGCATTAGAGATGAGCAGAAATAAAGAAAAACAGTAGCCCAATGTGTACCTTCCTTATTTGTATGAAACTCTATTTTGATCTTTCTTTAATGCTCATTTAACCCTTTACTTATATAAGTGTTTGTGAAACCTGACCTTGTGCAAGACTGAGTTTTGGATGCTGAAGTTATAGTGGTGAAAATTTCAGACAAAGTTCCTCCTGTCTTCCGCTAACATTTAGTGAGGATATAGAATCATTTACTTCAAATAAATATCTTTAGTTCATTGGATTGTGTGCTTTATTTTCCTGAAACCACTGACATTTCACCCCTGACACTGACCGTGGAAATAGATAAATGTGCCGCCCTAGCCAGCACCATGGTGATAAGTGGGCATCAGTCTCTCAGTGCACATCCAGCTCTAGAATCTTGTTGATATAAGACATGTTTTGCCAAGAACTCTTGCTGGTCTTCCCTCCTCTGCTCACCCACTTGAGTATGAGTCTGAGTTCTCCAGCTTTCAGCCTGGGAAGAAAATGCTAATCTCTCATTTTATAGCCTCTGACCATGACTATTTCTCTTTGGGCGGAATGTGTCCCCAACGTTTTATCTGAAAGAGGGGGAAGGATAAAAACATAATCACTGTGCTTATCATTTCCCTTCAAAGAACTCCATCTCAAATTTCTAGTCCTCGCTTAAGTAGCTTGGGTGGAGTGGTAGGGACTGGTCATTTTGCTGTCATTTATGCAGACCTACAAGGATGTTTCTAGTGCCTTTCTTTAGGTGTCTGGCTGCTTGTTAAGCCTCACCATCATCGCTGTAAAATTTCCAAACAACAGAAGACAGTCCACTCAATATCTTGTTACCTGTACTGTAATTATGGGTAATAGTACATTCTTTGTGAAAGAAAAATGAAAGGTGATAAGGAAAAAAAAAGGAAGTAACTGTCTTTCCCAAGTAGAGAGGAAGGGGAAATTTTCCTTCTCTTCCTCCAGCACCTAGTGTCCTGTGAGGACCCGCCAAAGGCTGAATCCAGGCATTTGCCCCCTAATGGTGAAGCCTGACTAGTGCAACTTAGAGATCAATATTGTAAGGTTTCAGGAAATGACCTTATTCAGTTCAGAAGATAGTCTGGCTCCTAGGTGACTGAGTTCCCACTCACAGCGTCACTGAGCATTAGGAAAAGTATATGCTCCTGTGATCTTTGTAGGAAGATCCTTCAAACAGAAGATGGCATATTCTGGGGAACAGAAAGAGAACATACAGCAACTTCTCATAATCCCTGTGTTTGTAGGACTCTATGTGTTTCAGGTTTTAGTCAGCATTTATTTAATCCATGAAAAGCTATTTTTAAAATGTAAAAATAGATATCACGTTTTCATTCTAAAACCCTGTTATTTATAAACAAGATACATATCCTTAAATAACAGATGGCTCTTCGTAGACTAAAGAGGAGTCTCCAATGACATTACAAAGTTAATAAGAAAATAAATCAGAATTTTTATGTTTTTAATGGATTTATTGCTTTAGAATAATTCAATTCTTTTGGAGTTAAATATAGATTTAGTTACTTAAACATAACTCATTATTACAATTTTAGGATTTTATACTCATCAGTAAAGCATCATTTTGTATTCTAGTGTTTTTACACACCATAAAATACTGCTTACATCAAATATTATTTTTTATAACTTAGGTGAGATTTGCTCTTTGGTGTGGTAAAAGTACTTTATAAAACTTGATGATCTTCAGAAAAGCCAGTTACCCTGCCTTCTTCACTGTGAATTTTATGCACAACCATTTCTAAGTCATCCTAATCAGATTAAAATTGATTCCCTTATTATTATTTAAATCATCAGAGGAATAGCTGTCAGGCCTGTCATCAGTTTTCCATTCCAATTTAAAAATCCTCACAGGACATATGCCCAAACATTTTACCTTACATTTCTAGATCTTTTTATTTCTTCTACTACCTGGAAAGAACCATTTCCCCCCCTATGTATAGATTCTTTTCTATAGACTTTAATTTTCTTTGCATTTTGACCCACAAACTCAGTTTCTTTGGTCTTTATCAAAAGAGTATGTTAGGGGTGCCTGGGTGGCTCAGTCAATTAAGCATCAGACTCTTGATTTTGGCTTAGATCATGATCTCACAGTTTGTAATTTTGAGCCCCACATTGGGTTCTGTGCTGAGGTGCGGAGCCTGCTTGGGATTCGCTCCCTCTCTCTGTGCCCCTCCCTTTCTCTCTCTCTTTCTATAAATAAATAAAGAAAGAAGCAAACAAATTTAAAAAATATCTTCAAATTAAGATAAGTGTGCATGTTAAAAATCAAGATATGCAGCTCATTTAACTTAAATCACCCCTCTCCCCCTTCTCACCTACAGGAAAAGGGAAACCAACTTTGACTGAATATTTTTATTTGATAGGTCAATTAAATAGCCCATTATTTAAGAAACTACATTCTGAGTCTTGTTTTAAATGCTGGAGATATAAGACAGTAACACATCATTCTTGTGACAGGGAATCACAGCAGTTAAGGGGAAAAAAAAAGATGTCAGGTATATTATTTGTTTGAGATGGTAACTTCAGGGTCCAAAGTTGGATTTGTCAATATTAACTCTAGGTTAGTCCACTTCTGGTTGACCTTTTGCTGGATTAGTTGTAGGGCAAAGATGTGCTATCAAAGCAGTAACTGGGGGACAGTGGGTCCCTGCCTTCTCATTTGTGGTCTGTCCATGTGTGAGCACGTACATTGACTTGAGTTTCTCTGGCTACTCTGTGGGTCTCACATGCTGCATAACCATTACAGATATGAAATACCATGGGTTTTCTTACTGATTATCTTTCTTTTTTTCATTTATGACCTAAAGATAGAAGTTTTTAAAAGTTTTGTGTGGTAATTAAGTCTTATTTCTTGGGTGACAAGCAATTGTCCCTTAAAGGTAATTTACTGTAATGTTTATCAAATAAAGGGCCTGCATGTGGTTGAGCATATTTTCCCCATTGACTTATCATATTTTTAATGTTTTATTTGTTTTTGAGAGAGAGCGAGCGAGAGAGCGCGAGCAGGAGTGAGAGAGAGGGAGACACAGAACCTGAAGCAGGCCCCAGGCTCTCAGCGGTCAGCAGAGCCCAAGATGGGACTCGAACTCATGAACTGTGAGATCATGACCTGAGCTGAAGTTGATCACTTAACCGACTGAGCCACCCAGGCATCTCTGGCTGATCATATTTTTGAAAATACTTTTGAACTTTGCCCCAGAAGATTGTGTATGGGTGTGTACATACACATGCATGTGCTATGTGTACATACACATGCATGTGCTATCTTAGTTTGTTTTGTTTTGCTTTGTTTTGTTTTGGTTGAAGAACCTCAAACTATGGACCCTCTTCTCAGCAAAGCTGGTATTTGAAAAACACTTACTTTGCGTGTTCATGATTCACATACACTAATAAACACTGACCCATAATATCAGAGGGTTTAGAGAATAAGGGAAGTGACACCATAAACACAGGAGTTTGCAGGGGCTAGTTGACCAGCATAATTAAAGAACACCTTAGAAACTAAAACTCTGTTCCAGAAAGAACAGGCTTCCTGACACATACTTTTGTGACAATAGTGGGGACAGAAGAAAATGGTCACTTGGAGATGATCAGCCTAGACACAGCACTGGCCAGGCAAACATTAAGAGTTAAGAGTGATGTACTTCTTTCCCATTAGCAGTGGGATGGATTTGTGAGGGCCCTGGACTCTTGGTGGCAGAGAATAATCCCTTTTTTCTCCTCTCTTTATTGCCCTCACCAAACCTTGGGAAGGGTTTCAAGTCCTTATTAAAGGGGATGAGAAAAGCCTGAGAGACCTTGACAAGGCAGTGCCAGAGCTGCCTGGTGCCCTCAGAGGGTTGGTCCCTGGGCCACTGATGGGCCAAATAAAGCCTCAGGAGTGAGGTAAAGACAAGGATGGCAGATAAAGGACACAGGGTAGAAGACGAGAAATATGGACTCTAGTGCCTGACCATCACTTGCCTACCATGGCACCCTGAGCAACGTTAGCTGCCCTCAGATGGATGGCAGGGGCTGACAGGGCTGGCTCTGGGTCCAAATGTAAGAAGTGAAATGCAGGGCATAGAAGTCCAGGATGCTCATACTGAATTATGGCTTAGATTGAGCAGGGGTCATGGACTCCCATCTTGCTGAGTTTACTTCCTGGGATCGGCCATCTTGTTTAGATGGTCCAGTTTTCCTGTCCTGAGGTAGCCAGAAGCTCAAATGTGGGAACCTTGGCAGATGGGGTCAGGGAGCTAGAACTCTGGCCAGCCCACCAAGGATCTGTGGCATAGCCCAGTGCATTTATGGCCCCTTCTGGCCTTCGCCTTTCCCATCTGTGAATTTGGAGTCCTGGACTCCATTATTTCATTGAGTCCTTGTAGCATTATCATTTTATATTTCTAGAGGTCCAAGCATCCCAATATCCAATGTCCAGTCCAGTCTTGGACTCATATTTAAGAATCTCTATTTGAACCTAAAAAAAAAAAGAAGAACGTAAAATTGACCATTTTAACCATTTTCAAGTTTACAGTTAAATGGCATCATGTACATTGACATTGTACCATCACCACCACACAGCCTCAGAATGCCTGGTAGTAACTCCCCATGGCCCCTCCCCCAGTCCTTGGCCACCATCATCTTACTGTATGTCTCTGTGAATTTGGCTACTCTAGATACCTCAGATAAGAGGGGTCATATAGCCTTTGTCCATCGATGACTGACTTATTTCACCTGGTATAATGTCCTTGAGCTTCATCCATGTTGTTGTGATTGTCTATTCGTCTGTTGATGGACACTTGGAATGCTTCTACATTGGGCTGTTGTCAATAATGCTATGAACATGAGTATATGAATACCTTTTTGAGAACCTGCTTTTGGCTCTTTTGACTATATACCCAGAAGTGAAATTGCTGGATCACATGGTAATTTTCATTTACTTTTGGAGGAGCCACCATACTGTTTTCCAGAATTGATTCACCGTTTTATACTTCTCCTGACAGTGCACAGGTTCCACTGTCTCCACCTCACACTAACATTTGTATTGTCTTTTTTTTTCTTTCTTTTGTTCTCCTTCTTCTTTTTCTTTTTTCTTTTCTTTCCTTTCTTTCTTTCTTTCTTTTTTTTCTTTGATAGTAGGCATCCTATGCAAGTGAGATGGTATCTCATTGTGGTTTTGGTTTATATCTGTCTCCTGACTGGTGAAGTTGAACATTTTTTCACGCTTGTTGACCATTTATGTATCTCTTTGGTTAAGTATCTCTTCAAGTCTTTTGCCCATTTCTTAAACTGGACTGTTTGCAGAGTGCCTGGGTGGCTCAGTCAGTTGGTTAGGCATGAACTTCAGCTCACTTCATGACCACAGGGTCCACAAGTTCATGCCCCACATCAGGCTCTGTGCTGACAGCTCAGAGCCTGGACCCTGCTTCAGATTCTGTGTCTCTGTCTCTTTCTGCCCCTCCCCCAACTGATGCTTTATCTCTCTTTCATAAATAAATAAATATTAACAAAATGAAAAATAAAATCAAATTGCATTGTTTGCTTTTGTGTTGTTGAGTTTCAGGTCTATTTACAATTCACCCCTGAACAATGCAGTAGTTATAGGTGTTGGCACCAGGGCTGCCCCCTATAGTTGTAGATCTACATGTAACTTTTGGCTCCCCAAAGACTTTACTGCTGATAGCCTACCATTGACTAGCACACAGCTGATAACATCTCTTCTGTCTGTTAGAGAATAGGAACTGTCATTAAGAAAACCATGAGAGAGGCACTAGGGTATCTCAGTTGGTTAAGCATCTGACTCTTAATTTTGGCTCATGTCATGATCTCATGACTTGTGGGCTTAAGCCCTGCGTCAGACTGTGTTGTCAGCATGGAGCCTACTTGGGATTCTTTCTTTCTCTCTCTCTGCCCCCACCTCTGCTTGAATGATCTGTTCTCTCTCTCAAAATAAATAAACTTTAAAAAGTCATGAGAAGGAGAAAATATATTCATAGTCCTATACTGTATTTAGTAGGAAATAAAACAGAAACACTGTGTCTAAGCGTGCCAGTGTGGTGATACAGTTCAAACCTATGTTGTTCAAGGGTCAACTGTAATTTATTACTTCTTTCTGACAAAATTGATTGAGCACTCTTTATAAGTTGAATGTTAATCATATTGAGATATTTTAATTAGGAAATTTATTTCAGCATGCTATATGGAAATTTACTTTATTCTGACTGGCTTCTTCTATAATGTTAGAATTAAGAATAGTAAAGGAATTACTTTTATGAGACAAGAGAGGAACTTAGAATTTTTCTTGTAAGTGATTAAGGTACCACCTGGAAACCTTATGGTGCTCTAGTGTTTTAAGTTCACTGTTTAATTGTGATTGGGTGGGGTTATAGTGAAGTACAAATAACTTTCTTACATAGAGGGATTTTCAAGCAAGGTTCCTTCAAGCTTGTATTAGCAGAATGTAGTATTTATGTGGGATTGTACTTTCTGGCCATCTGCTGATGATCATTTTTGGAGTCTTTTGCGTATTGGGAGAAATAAAATGATTAAGAAAAACCCTCTTCCAAAGGTGGTTATTCAAACCTGATGAAACGAGTCTCAATTAAAGGGCAAAGATCCGGGCGCCTGGATGGTTCAGTTGGTTAAGCATCTGACTTTGAGGTCATGTTCTTACAGTTTGTGAGTTTGAGCCCCACATTGGGCTGGCTGCTCTCAGCACAGAGTTTGCTTTGGATCCTCTGTCTCTCCCTCTCTCTGCCCCTCCCCTGCTCGCACTCTCTCTTTCTCAAAAATAAATAAACATTAAAAAAGAAAAGTAATCATTTGCTTTAAAAAAGAAAGAGCAGGTGTTAAATAACATTGCAAAGTCCTTTCATGTTTTAGGATTTTACAACAAGAGTATCTTCATTAACCATCCATTATTAGTTATATATTTGATATGATGAAATTATTAGCTCTTTGCTCTTTCTTTTAAAATGGGAAAGGAAAGAAGCCATAATTTTTCGTGGACACAATTGGGAAATTATGTCTTGGAAAATTTTAAGTTATCTAGTCCACTAGTTTCTAAACCTCACACAGGCACCAGGAGAGCTTGCTAAAAAAGCTGAGTCCTACCAACAGAGATTTCAAATTTAATATATAGGCTAAGTCCTAAAAATCTGTAGTTTTAGCCAGCACCTCCAAAGAGTTGTGATAAAGCTGCTCATGACCAAGTTTGGAGAAATAATTAGTCCATCTCCTTCATTTATAGGATGAGGGTAGTGAGGCTTAGTATAAAAAAGTTACCTGGTCAAGAGCACATCAGTAGTAAGCGACTGGCTTGGATTTGAACCCAATTTTCTAATTCCCAAACCATATACAAATGGCCAATTTTCCAAGAATTATATAAAATATATAACAGTTAGTTAAATATTGTTGATACTGAAGCCAAATCTATTCTTCTTTCTGCTTTTAAAATAAACTAGATAATCTGTCAGAGATCGAGCTCTGTCACTTGACACTTTGATTTTCATTGTGGATGTAGATCCTAACAGTGGAGTCACGTAGAATCGAGATGGAATCTATACTTTGCCTTGGAAGTTACTTACTGAATTCATCTGCTATATCCATTTCTATAAAACTTGGCATTTATTCCCTTAAAATAATTAAATGCCCCCATTGGAGACATTTGTGTTGATCTGGATACTAGATGTATTCCCGTTTCTGCTTGTTATTCTCTCTGTCTAGTATCACAGTTAATATTTCCAGGGATCAAATCCTGAACTGAATAAACATTCAGTTCTCTATATGACTCTCTATATGACTGGGAGCACTTTCCTATTCTCTCTGGGCCTTGGTTTGCATACTTGTAGGATACTCATAAGACTTACATCTCACAGAATTCTTATGAGAATTAAATTAGATGAATCATATAAATAATTTGAACAGTGCTACTAGAAGCATGGATAAAGCAGAACATTTAACTGTGTTTACCTGGATAACAATATAACTTATCCATGCACTTGTGGGTCAAAAATCTTTGTACACTTGACTATTATGCTGAAATATATGAGTAATTATTCTAGGTGACCAGGTCAGAAAATTGTTGAAGGCATTATTGACCTTTGAAATGCAAAAAAAAAAAAAAAAAAAAAAAAAAAAAAAAAAAACCAACCCACAAAAAAAACTAAACCCATATTTCAGAAAGACCTGTGGGATGAAAGAAAAGGAAATTTCTTTCTGCTTGATCTTCATAGGATTCATGTGAAGTGCTAAAACTGGCCAGGGAAGAACCTCCTTTCTCTGTAGAAAAATTTTATGTAAAATTTCCATTTGAGCCTCCTGTATTTTTGGTCCTTGGCATCTTTGACCTTCATAAATCATGTCTCCCAGGTTCAAGCAGAGAGATTAATTGGTAATTAATTTGAAGGTAGAACTTGGGTTATCTGAGCCCTTATTCTAATGTGTCTGAAACACTAGCTGAAGACCTGCTTTATATAACAATCTTTATCTCACTTTGGTCCTGCCTCATAGGTCGGAAAACTCATGAGTGATTTCAAGATTGGGTAGTTTGTCATTTCGATTCTCTTAATTTGCTTTAACCTAAAAGATATTTCTGTTGTTAGTGTTTAATAATTCTGTTGTTTGTGATTTGACAATTCCTGAAATGGATTTTTTTTTCTGCTGCTATCAACTAATTTACCAGTTATGGATGGGATCCATTCTGTTCTTTCTCTTTCATTGTCAAAGCTGTCATCATCAAGACAGTATGGTATTGGCACAAAAACAGACACATAGACCAATGGAATAGAATAGAGAATCCAGAGCTGGGCCCACAAATGTACGGTCAATTAATTTTTGACAAAGCAGGAAAGAGTATCCAATGGAGAAAAGACTGCCTCTTTAGCAGGTGGTGCTGGGAAAATTGGACAGCAACATGTAGA
>NC_043705.1:7688461-7712854 GCF_006229205.1 Suricata suricatta
GGGGGGAAGACAGGTGGTGGTGATGGTGGTGGGCACTTGAGGGGAAGAGCACTGGGTGTTGTATGGAAAACAATTTGACAATAAAATATTATAGGAAAAAAAAAAGAAATTTGAAAATTGGTTGACTTTCCTCCAAATGTTACGTAACAGGTTTGTGTGCATATGGTAGGCGTCAGATTTATATACAATTATCAATAACTGTGAGTCTTTAAATCAGTGCTTCTAAAACTTCACTGTATTTAAAAGCACATGGGATGTTGGTTAAAACTTCATTTTGTAGGTCCCTAACCCCACAAGATTCTGATTTAATAGCTATGAGTTGGGCCAAGGAACCCAAATTTTTAATGAAATACAGACAATTTGTATGGATGAGGATCAGGAATGATGGTTACAGAGACTTTAAGACTAAGCTTAATGTCATATTAGGAAGCCAGTTATTACTGTCTTCTCTCATAGGCGAAAGTTAGTTTCAGAATCTTACTTTAGAGATAGGTTCTTTTATAAGATATATTGGTCTGACTTGGGTCTTTACACTTGGATCTTTAGTATGGGGTAGTTCAAAGAACATCCTCTTTGTTGTCTTAACCTTGACTTTTATCAGCAGAGTAACCCTTGGGAAAGCCACTTAGGTTCTCTGAGCCTCAGTTCCTTTTCTATAAATAACAGTATAAATGACTGTCAGAGGCAGTTGGGAGGATTAAGAAAAGTAAAAGCTGTCCGAAAACGATGTTGCCATAGTGCCTGGTATATCTTGAGAAATCGATACATGTTAGTTCTTTTCCCATCTATCTACCTCATTTCTGCTACTTATCCGTCTTGACTCTGAGGGACTTCCTGACCTCTGCCTCTGGAATAGTTACTTGCATTTAAGCTACTTCTTTGCCTTGATCTCCAGCTTCATTGTGACCTTGGCTGTTGGGTTCAGAAACTTTCTTCTTCTTGCTCCAGTAGTCCAAATGAATTCACTGGTTTGACATCTCAGTGCTGCTTTCATGGAATACTGATCTCAAGTTCCGAATTTAACTATTGGACCGTATACCTCTGTGCCAATTATGAATTTTTAAAGTAGAATTATCAAAAATTTCAGAGTGATAAAACAGTTATTTACTAAGGATCCCTTATTTATTCTGTAAACTTTCCTACATTGTCTTAAGTAAGTTTCCTACCCTCCATACTCTGACTCTTCTAGGGAACTCAAATATAATCTGATGGATACCTTTGGTTTTTCTTAGTAACTGTTTAACACAACCATCTCTTGGGGGCACCTGGGTGACTCAGATGGTTATGGCTGAGGTTATGATTTCATGGTTTGTGGGTTTGAGCCCCACATTGGGCTCTGTGCTGACGGTGCAGAGCCTGATTTGGATTCTCTCTGTCCCTCGCTCTCTTCCCCTCCCCTTCTGATTGTCTCTCTCTCGAAAATAAATAAACATGTAAAAAATCATCTTTTGCATAAAGGAAGGGGCACTTGTCTTGGTCACAACATCAAGCAAGACTAGTTTTCTGGAGTCCAGGTCACTACAACCCCAAAATAATGGCTTTGACATTTATAATCCCTTTAATCTCTGAGAATTAAGTGGCTTCTCCACAGAGCTTGCTTTCAGGGAAAACATTGTGTTCAGAGAAACTAGTTCTTTAGCTTGAGGAGAAATCTTACATTTTAAAGCATACAGACATAATAAATCTATTTTTGGTGTAGTTAAGTGCACCTAACAAAAGTTATTATAGAGATGCTACATTGATCTCAAGATTTAAAATACAAGTATATATTCTGGAAAATGCCAGAAAGCATTGTATGACTCAGTCTCCTCTGCTCAGAGCCAGAAATTATATTTAACTAAACAATCACAATTTATTGAAGCTTGGAAAATTTCATATCTCAAATCTTCTAAATACATCTATTTGGAATGCTTGTTGAATCTGAGGTATATAATATGACATTTATAAAGATACCTGTGCATACCATGTACCTATAGACATTGGTAACTGTGTAAATAAACTATTTGATCATTTAACTTTAGTGCTTTTATTCACTCACTGACAAAATATCATGCACTGATTATGTGCCAAGAACTATAATAGGTTCTTTAGGGACGACAAGGAAAAAAGAAAGTTTCAAGACGTGAGCACTGTCACATACTGTTGGTAAGAATGGAAATTGGTACATGTATGCAGGACAATTAGACAGAATATATTACAATCTGAACATTTTTTAAACTGAAGATTATTTTGTATTGTTTTAAAAAAATGTTTTATTTATTTTGGGAGAGAGAGAAAGAGAGAGAGAGAGAGAGAGAGAGAGAGAGAGAGAGCACACATATGCATGAGTTAGAGGGAGGCAGAGAAACAGGGAGAGAGAAAATCCCAAGCAGGCTCTTTGCTGTCAGCACGGAGCCCCATGAGCCCCACATAGGTCTCGGTCACATGAACGGGGAGAGCATGACCTGAGCCGAAATCAAGAGGAGGATGCTTAACCAAGAGAGCCAGCCAGGTGCCCCCAAATCTGAGAATGTTTACCTTTGATCCTACATTGTCCTTGCCACTTCTGGAAATTTCCCCTGAAGGAAAATTGTGTGTGTGTGTGTGTGTGTTAGGAAATGTGTAAATGAGTTTTAATTGCATTATCATTTATAAACAGAAACTAAAATCAAGCCAAATACCCCTCCGGAGAGGAGTAGTTAAATATATAGGACAAAAGGGAATTGTGTGATAATATCCATCATAAAGAAATCCTATTTTGAAGGTAGAATACAAAGTAAAAACAGAGTTAAAACAAACAAACAAATAAACAACCAAAAGAAAAAGAGTTGATGAATAATATGTGTATCATGAGTCTACTTTGTGGATAAAAAGTAAAACACCCACAATAAAAATGATGGCAAAATACTAAAATAGGTAGAGAAATATTCAAACATTGGAGAAATCTTTAAACTACTACAATTATCTCAAGAGGATGAGATAAGGGAGAATTTCATGCTCGGTATTATGTATTTTTCTGTAAGATTTAATTTTATAAAACTTCTAATACTCTTTTTGTCCAGAAAAAAATAATAAAGTTGGCATATTTTTGTTTTATTATTTTCAAAACATCTCCTTCCTGTCTGGTAGTCTAATGTGGGAAGCACAAGCGTGTATTAGCCTTCATGAAACAAAGTTACTTGGTCAGAGTTAGATGCTCATCAGAGCTGGTGGGACCAGAAACCAGATTCCAAGTCTGTAAGCAGCTGCACTAGAATCTCACCAAAGTTTGTGTCCTTCCTGGCTCCTTAGGCTACTTTTAGCTTTTCTTTTCTTTTCTTTTTTAATACTTTTTTATTTTGGGGGAGAGGACAAGCGGGGGAGGGGCAGACAGAGATGGAGAACAAAGGATCTGAAGCAGGCTTTGTGTTGACAGGCTGACAGCAGTGGCCCAGATGTGGGGCTCGAACTCACAAACCATGAGATCATGTACTGAGCCAAAGTCGGATGTTTAACTGACTGAGCTACCCAGGTGCCCCAGGCCACTATGAGCTTTTGACTATTGGATTGACATTCTAGAAGTATCAAAGTACAGCCTTTGGAGAGAAGCTAATAGAAATGACAAAGTTGACAAGTACTTTCAAAATTATTTGGTCATTTCTATAAAAGTGATGTTTCTATTATTCATGTGGCAGAGTTATCATGTTAGAAACCAAGGAGAGGCTATTCCTTTTCAAAAACACTCAAAATATTTGTGTGATTTTTTTCAAAAGTTACTATTTTATTTTTAACTTAATATAATGGGTTGGAACAATCAAGCTTTCACAAAAGGAAAATTATAGATATAAGCTTTCAAAAGTGGCACCAGATAGAGGTCTCTCTTGCTTTACTGCATTGAAATATGTAATTTTTTCTTTATCAACAATGTTACAAATGTGTCTTCCAGGGAACTTAAATGTATCCAAGCATTATGTTTCATTTTGAGCTTGATTGAATGAGAACAACACCAACAACAAACACAATATGTTTATTTGAAAAGACTACGTTTACTCTTATTTTTAACAGGCTTTTTTACCTGGCAGTGGATTGTGGTCAAATCCTTGCCTGTTTTCGGGGTGAAATTTCTTTGTGGGTTTAACTGGAAGCCTACACTCCCATGTTTGTGGCTCACATGACTGTCTCTAAAAGTTTCCCATCTTTCTGTGACTTTCAGAGTAAACACTGGAAGGTCAGAAGCTGTCATTCCTTGCTCTATTGCCTTCTGTCTCCATCATCTCGCATCCTTTTATCTGCTGCTTGGGGTTCCCTGCCAGTTAGGAGACTTATGGTTCTGTGACCAGAAGTGATGATCTAGTAATTTGCCCATTTTGCTAAGCAGGCAGGTGGAAACGGTTTCTGTTGTAAATGGTGGCTGTAATAAATAATAGGATTTACTCAACTAAATCCTCTTTATATCCTGCAGAGTAAAGCAGAACTATCTTAATGGCAGGGAATAAGGGGGTAATTTTGTTGGCAGAGTCTTGATTTTATTACCTTGAGCTCTCCTTAGATTCCCCGAGCCTCATCCAGCTGAAAAATAACCTTTTTGGTTCAGAGCTTGTAAAATCTCAGCATGCCATCTTGGCAAGGCAGCTCTAAGGTGCAGGATGGGGGTGCCCGCTGCTGAGAGACTGTAGGGGGGCTGAAGGCACAGCGATATTAACACCGAGGGTGGCCCCTATTGATTGGTGATGAGACCCCTGGTGGGACTATTGAGTGAGGAGTAGCCTGCCTTTGCTTTCCTCAGTGGCCCTTCAGAACCCACCCATCTCCCAAGACCGTTTCTCTCTCCTTGTCCCTGAAAGGGCTTCTACTCTGGCAGGACCTAAAGGAAATGGACGTGGAGGTGCACATGGGCGCATGCACACATACATGCTGGTGCCTGTACACATGCCCACAGCATGCACATGTATGCATAACATACACACCTTCCTGTCATTTTTAAATTATTTTTAAAGAGCTGGCTATTTGAGAGAGAGAGAGAGAGAGGAGAAGAGAGAGAATGCAAGCCAGGGAGAGGCAGAGAGGGACAGAGAGACACAAGATCTGAAGCAGGCTCTGTGCTGACAGCACAGAGCCCAGTGTGGGGCTCAAACCCACGAACTATGAGATCATGACCTGAGCTGAAGTCAGGAGCTTAGCCTGCTAGGTCACTGAGGTGCCCCCTTTCTGGCATCTTTTAAAGCACTTAAGTCTTGAGCATGGTCCCTAGTTGACTGATGCATGGTGTCACTTGATAGATCCCTTGTCTTGACCTCACTAGCTTTTAGGGTAAAATGGGAATTAACTGATATTTATTTATGAATTATACACCAAATATACTTTATATTCCTTATCTCTTTAAATGAGATGACACAGTAGCTAATATTATTTACATTATCTAAGTAAAGACATTGAGAGTCATGGAGTTTAAGGATCCTGTTTGAGAGGCCTCTGAGTGGCTCAGTTGGTTAAGCATCAGATTTTGGTTCAGGTCATGATCTCAGCATTTGTGAGTTCGAGCCCTGCATTGGGTTCTGTGCTGCCAGCTCAGAGCCTGGAGCCTGCTTTGTATTCTCTGTCTCCCTCCCTCTCTCTCTCTCTCTCTCTCTCTCTGCTCTTCCCCTGCTCACACTGTGTCTCTCTGTCTCTCAGAAATAAATAAACATTAAAACAATTTTTTAAGAAAAGAATCCTGTACGATTCCATAGAAGAGCTGGAATTCAGACTTCTGGATTTTCCCATTCCAAAACATACACACGTTCTATTCCATAGCACTGACTCTTATGATTTAATGTTGAATGAATCAAGCAGGATATAGGATTATGCTACAGCGATAAAAAATATTGGAAGGGGGAAGGCCGATGTGTTTTCAAGGAGTGGTAGGGTTTTCCTTGTGACGCTGCATTATATTTTCTGAAATGAGCATATGCATTTTACCTTCAGGGAAGGCACATCAGGCACACAATTTTGTTTGCAGTGGATGAGCCAATAATTTTTACAGTAAATTTACATTTACCACATAGATTTTGCCATCTCCTTCTTACCATGGAGGCTGGAGTTGCAGACAGATATTTGGTTTGCTTGGTATCATAGAACTTGGTGATAACAGCATCGGGAGCAAGCCCAAATCTGCAGGAACAAAGTCCTTACCTTGCTACATTAACTGCATGAGGGTTTTACTTAAAGGGCCCACCTTGTTTAGTGCTCTGATGCTTAGGGGAATAAATGCCAACCTACCTATTATTGGTAAACTCAGCTTCATTTTTGTTCTACTTAGTTGAAGTTTTCAAGTTACCTCTATATATTTTTGTCATTTGATAAATATTGGATCTTCTGGAGTTTGTGTAGTATTCTTGATCCCCACAAATGTCACTGGAGAATTTTTTGTTTAACTTCTTGTTGTTGTTGCATTGCAATTTGGTTTTGAAGTACATTTTTAAATGCTACTCAAAATGTTATATTCATTATCTCTATGATAATGACATTCTCTACACAATGAGAAATGAGGTGTATCCACTTCATGATATAGAGAACTATGCAAATTCTTTCTCTGATTCCAGACTTCTTTGTCAGTACCCGGGAATTATCTGGAATAACACAGAGCTCTGGTCTGCCAAGGAAGGTTTGCTGGTTTTTTCTAGGTCCCCTGAAGCATTGCTTGGTCACGTGTTTAGGTAACCTCCTGTGTCTCTGGCATCTGGCATCAGTATGCATTTGTTTTCCTGGCACAGAGAGATTTTCTAGTTTGTGTTTACTTTCTATTACTTGATTTAGCAACTGGATTTGGAAGTCGTTTCTGAGGAGCCGTTGAGAATGATGATGAGACACCATTGCTGAAGTGTCAACCTTATACGCTAAGCCTATTGGATTGTGAAGACTGTTTACTCTTTTTCAGACCACTTGAGTGGCTCAGTCAGCTAAGCATCTGACTCTTGACTTTGGCTCGGGTCATGATCTGATGGCTCCTGATTTTAGCTCAGGTGATGATCTCACAGTTCCTGGGTTCAAGCCCTGTGCATTAACCTCTGTGCTGACAGTGTGGATGGAGCCTGCCACTCTCTTGTTCTCAACTCTTGAAAACCATCTAAGTAAATTATATCCATGAGTTTAACTCTTGGGTGACTGTACTTTAGAAATACTTTGCTTCAGAAGCGCCCTAGTGGCTCATTTGATTACGTATCTGACTTCAGCTCAGCTTGTGGTCTCATGGTTTGTGAATTCAAGCCCCGTGTCAAGCTCAATGCTGACAGCTCAGAGCCTGGAGCCTGCTTCGGATTCTGTGTCTCCCTCTCTCTCTGACCCTCCCCCACTCATACTCTGTCTCTTTCTCTGAAAAAAAAAAAGTAATGAATATTAAAGAAAAAAGAAACAGTTTGCTTCAAAGTCTCAAGCTGAGAATTTCCTATCTTCCCTTTTGGCTCTTACACACCAGGGGGAGTGTGTGTGAGGGGAACAAGGTCATGAACTTGACTTGGTGTGGTGCTACCATATTTTCCGTCTTGGGTCTCTGAGCCTTTCACAGAACCTCTTACAGCACTTGGTTGGGACAGAGCATCCAGGAGGTTCACAACCGTGCATGTTGGTAGGAACGTCTATGAAGAGGGCCCAGGGATGATTTACCATTTTCAGTGAAAAACAAGTCATGGTCACTAACCATCATGACTGTGTACTTTGGATCTGAATTTTCTATACTTTTTTTTAAATAGTAAGACACTTTAAAAAAAAATAGTAAGATGCCAACTGTTTCAGAAATAAGAATGTTTTAATTAATCCATTAAACATATGTGAAAAGCAGCATTTTAAGAGGTGCATTCTCTTTGAAGGACCCATCAAACTCTTGAATTCAACATACTCAATATGTTTGTAAATAACCTTTTTTTAAATGTCTTTTATTTATTTTTGAGAGACAGAGAGAGACAGCGCGAGCAGGGGAGGGTCAGAGATCCAGGGAGACACAGAATCTGAAGCAGGCTCCAGGCTCTGAGCTAGCTGTCAGCACAGAGCCTGACACGGGGCTCGAACCCACAAACCGTGAGATCATGACCTGAGCCACAGCCGGAAGCCAGACGCTTAACTGACTGAGCCATCCAGGTGCCCCGTGTTTGTAAATAATCTTATGGCACAAAGTTGCACTCTGAGACATAGCATGGTCTGGTGTTGAACAATGGTTCCTGGTGCCATGTATACAACATAAATTTTGTCTTTATTGACCTTCGTTGTCTCTATCTTATGCATGGTAAATGGAGGAAGTTGTGCCGAAATACAGAGGCTGCTGAAATGTTGTCAAGGTGATTATCAGGAATTCCATTTTATCTGCACAAGACAAGAACTCCCCAAAGAGAGTCTGAGCCCTCATTTACGATCTTTGTAGGCCAGCTTCACAATTCTACCCAGAGCTAGCTGATAGATTCTACTGCAATCACTGTCAAAGGAAAACACATCAAGATAAAACTCAGCCCATGGGGTGCCTGGGTGGCTCAGTGGGTTAAGCATTAACTTTGGCTCAAATCATGATCTCATAGTTCATAAGTTCTAGTCCTGCTGATAGCCCAGAGCCTAGAGCCTGCTTTGGATTCTATGTCTCCCTCTCTCTCTGCCCCTCCCCCTCTTGATGTTCTGTCTTCCTCTCTCTCTCTCAAAAATAAATCAACTTTAAAAAAAATTAAGAAAATAAAACACCTCAGTCAGAGAATGAGATCATTGTTGCTATTGAGTAAATTGAACTTCTTGGCTCTTATTTTCATGTGAAGGTCATACATTGAGATGTGTAAATATAAAAGGTGTGTTTGTATGGGGGTAGAAAAGAAACCGAACTTACCTGATATAATATATCAAACAATGATTCATGGCAGATGGTGACAAAAAGGAAGCCATTAACCAGGTTGTATAGGTATCCCCATCACCCCCCCTTTGAAAGTTTGTGTTTTGTCTTTTACAAAAGAACCTCATTTGTACCTACTTTCACTAACTGAAGGAAAACAAAGAGGATCTTTGCTGTTATAAAAAATGGCAGAAAGCAAAAATAGCATTCAGCATGTTCTTTAGCGAGTCTTATAGTGGCAGTGCTCACTGGGAGTAGAGGGGTGGTGCACCCAAGCACCTTTCCAGGGAACTACACTCAGCAGTGAGAGTCAACCCACCTCAGCTATTTTTTTTAATGTTTATTTATTTGTTTGAGAAAGGGAGAGAGAAAGAATCCCAAGCAGGCTCTGTGCTGTCAGTGCAGAGCCCAATGTAGGGCTTGATCTCACAAACCATGAGATCATTACCTGAGCTGTAATTAAGAGTCAGATGCTTAATCAACTGAGCCACCAATTGGCCATAGCTTTGAATGTGCTGTGAGCATCTGTGCTTTATCTAGACTTATTTTATGCACCCATTAGCTAAGTGTTTCCCAAGGTACTATGACGAAAAGCCTAAGAGAGGATATTTTGGGTGTCTGAGAACACTCAAAAAGTTTTCCATAAAAATTGATAATAATTGCTTCTTTACTCTGTTCTGTTTCAGACTACTAACGTTTTTATAGGAATGCCCTGCTTTTGGATAGTGGGGAAAATTTGTAATCAGGAGAGGACAAACATAAATTTGATGGGGTGTGATTCATTTTAGCAGGGGCAAAACTTTACATGCTTTGATAGCTCTTTACATTTTTAAAATATTGTCTTTTCTTTCAAAAGATCTACTTATTCCATAACTAGTTATGACTTCTCAACTACAGGGAAGCTCTGGGGTTAGAAGTTCCTGTTGAGGCTCTATATTCACTGAGACGCATGGAGAGACCATATTGAATTATTCAAGACAGATTTTTTTTTCTGTTATATTCAGGTGGCATATGGGGTGCCTGGGTGGCTCAGTCAGTTAAGCATCTGGCTTTGGCTCAGGTCATGATCTCATGGTTCATGGGTTCGAGCCCCGCGTCGGGCTCTGTGCTGACAGCTAGCTCAGAGCCTGGAGCCTGCTTCAGATTCTATATCCCTCTCTTTCTGACCCTCCCCTGCTTGCGCTGTCTCTCTCTGTCTCTCAAAAAAAAATATATAAGTAAAACATTAAAAAAAAACTTAAATTCAGGTGACGTAATTGCTAGTCTTAATGATACAGGCTCAGCAAGCATGTCTTAATACATTACGTGAATATATAATTAGGTGGCATTGGTCATACACAATTCCTCCTGAGCTAAACCTAGCCAATTGGTTTATGGGGAATTCATTTTGTGATTATATTCAACCTTTGTCCATTACTTTATTTTTATCCATGTCACCTTTAGTGACTTACTATTTAGAGGTACCAAAGTAGTGTTCTGGTCAACAGTATAAATGGAATTGTGATATAGCATGGTTTTAGTTCATTAGTGTGCTTTTCCTCTAGAAAGCAGTGCAATCTATGATTGAGTCATATTATAGAATGGTTGCTTAGTCCCACCTATGTGTGTGCATTCGTCTCTTCAGATGATGGTGATTTACATTTCCTGTCTGTGCCTTTTTTTCTTTCCTTTCCTTTTGGATGAATTACAGCCTTTAAGCAGAATGCATGCTCAGGAAAGAAACAGAATGCCATATTAAGCTGTCAGTTTGGATTCCGTAGGGAGAGTTCAACTTCAAAACTAAATAACTAAAGCACTTCACTAAATAAAGATTATGAAAGTTTTGTGTGTATCAGCTGATATGATATTTATTTTCCATGACCAAATATTTGGAAATCCAGTTAGATGCAAGAGGTATATATTGAATTTGTAAACTTAGCAACAAGTTATCTTTATTAAGTGTGTCCTTTTGGGGCGAGATGATTCCAAATACTGGTGTTTAGACAAAAGGACTTATTATGAAGTTTTTGTCTGTGACCTTCCACACTGCTCACTGTTTGTAATCCCACTGAGATCCTGCATTAGATGAGACCTTTCAATGTTTCTTGCTCAGCTCTGAGGACTTCTGTTTCATTGCCTCTTCAGACCTAGAGTCATTAAGCACAGAGAGGCAACATACTCTGAGTTCTTGAATAGTTTTGGTTTCTTGACAGGATGAGGAGCAGCAGAATTTCTCTAAATGCCAAAAATAAATCATCCATCACATTTGAAACGTGTCTAATGGTTTATATTCCCTGAAAGCAACTTGTCGGGTTTGTGAGATGCATGATAAGACCATTATACATACAGTGCTGGTATTTATAATAAGTAGTTTATAAAAAACATGCCATATAATGGCCACAGCCACAGAAGGATCCAAAAATAGATACATCAGTTAGTTGTGTGTGAGATATAAACCTTATTTATTATCATTAATCTCTGAAGTGCACTAACTAAACCAGTGATATTTACATATAAGGATAATGAAGATTTATTGCAAAATATTAATACTTCTTTTCTGAGGGTTGCAAATAAAGTTGCTGAAGGATAAATTCAATTTGGGGAAGATGTTCATTTAATTTCCTGCATGATTTTAAAGTAAAATTATAATAATGAATATGCTGATAAACAGTATCCTCCAACATGGAGCATTATATTGGAAAATTGTTTTAAAAAACAAATTTGTGTTTGATCCTCATAAATATCAGTCAGTATTTTTTCTTCTTAGAATATTGGAATTAATGTAAATTTCAACTGAATCTTACGTATTAGATTAAATACCTTGCAAAATGTTGCAATATATCAAATCATATAAGTTTTATGTATCACAGAACTAAAATGAGCTGAAGTGAAAATTTATTGAATAAACTATAATGTGTCAATTCCAAAAATTATTTTAAGTTTTAAGTGAATGTAACATAATAAATCATTTTTAGTGTCTTGTATCTTAAAGTAATAGATATGAAAGAGTTAGATTTCTGACATTTGGAAAACATGGAGGTATTTCTCCATACTATGAGATTCTAGAAAAAAATTCTCTAACTTTAGAAGGCTTTCAGAATTTTGGTATTGATTACAGAAAATCTATTCCTGAAGAAGAGAATTTGAGTGTGGTGGAAGAACACAGTATAGATCCATAAACACTTAAATTTGAGTTTTAGACATAGTGGGATAAAAATGATAGAGGTAAAAGGTAAACATATAAGAAAGGTTCAAAGCTTGGTAGACTCCGGAAAGCCAGAGCATAAAGTTAAACAGGTTTTATGAAAACCTAATAATAATGAAAATAATTTTTAATTTCAGATTTAATGTGGAAATGTGACTCATGACCAGGTTATACAATATTGAGGTTAACTCCATGAAAGCGGGATTTCTCACTTTGATATCTGTGTTTTATATCATGAAGAAAGATATTTTGGGGAAATATTCATGCTGATTTTTATTTTAAGATAGACACACACTCATTATATTTCTGAATGATATGAAACCAAGCATTTAATGAATATTTTTTCCAGTTTTACTGAGGTACAATTGAAAAATAAGATTGTAGGATATTTAAAGCATACATTATGATGATTTGACGCACATATACTTTCTGGAAAGATCCACTACCATTTAGTTAACAAGTGCACCTTTAATGTATATTTTAAATGAAATACAATGTAATGTTTTCAAAGGACTCAGCTGGTCTCGATTTTGATTGGAGATGAAGGAAAAGATACTTCAGTCCAGTTAATTGGAAAATAGATCACCATGTTTGAGAGTGGGTAGACTCTGAAACCAACTTCAAGGATTTCAAAGTCCCAAGATGCAGAGGAAGGGAAGAATTTTCAGAAGACAGGAGCACTTTTAGAAAGGGATAGTGAGCACTTCAAGAGGACACATGGAGGGCAGGTGGGATCTGCCCTCACCTCCAGAACAGCAGAAGAAGGGTCCATTGCAAACCCACTCAAGGTTTTCATTTTAGAAGGGAAGCACATTGTACTGCCATCATATTTATGCCTGAGAAATAAAGGCAATAAACTAAAATTGGGCTTTACCTTCAGGCTAAAATGGAGTATCTTATATCTGGCTAACATGTACACTGAAAAAAGTTGAACTAAATACAAAACAAAACAAAAATGAACAAACCCTTATTTAGAAAAAGATATATCAGAAAAGCCCAGATTCTTTGGAGAAAGAAAGTGCACTGAGGTACTGTCTCAGCACAATTTTTCAGCTCACGTGTTTCCCAACTACTGGTTAATATTAGGAAGAAATGCCAAAGAAAAAGTCCCAGCTCAGGGCCTTTGCTGTAACATTGGGCTACAGGGAAAAGAATGGAAGAACATTCGAGCTACCGAGAAAGAAAAGGCTTGACGGGGCAAGATCTGGTAGAGAAGAGTGGTATTTCCATACAATGAGACACAAACAAGTGAACGAAAATGAAAATGAAAATGGCAAGCAAATATTTATGAAGGATCACCATGCCATGGAAACTAAATAATGTAATTTTAGGCTCTATTAAGGAAGAAGGGCTATGTTGAACAGCTCAGGCTTTCATTTGAAATCTCTTTGCATATACTTACCCTTTGCATATACTTCTTGAATAAAAAATGGGTTTTTTAAAATATAGTAAAACTAAAATATATGATAGAAATAAATACTGCAGAGACTGAGCTAAGACTAAAACCATAATACAAAAATTTCAAAGAATGACAGCATAATTATTGATTTTAGTTTTATAGTAACATATGATAAGTTTGTATCTATAAAATAAATTCACACTGATAAAGTGTCAGTTATATTAATTTTATATTTACCAGGATTTCATGTATGATTTCATTAGCATAAAGCAAGTTGCTTCTATAAAAATTGTTAAAGTACTCAACAAAACCATGAGCACATTTATGATGGGTATTATATCCACAGTGTCTAAGAGTGTTTGATAATGCTTATTTGATCTATAAGTGGATAGACTCATCTGTGTAGTTAACAGTCATAGATAAGCTTAGCCTATATTTGGTTCTATTAAGTTTCTTGAAGAATAGCGTTCTTTATACTCATATATTAACAAAATATATAAGCAATTTTGTAAAATGCTACGTAACTTCTTAGTTATAAAACCAAATGACGAAATGGCTTCCATAAACATGTATAAAATCGTCTCAGTTTCAGCGATCATTTTGGCACAGACATGAGACTAATAACTACTACAAATTAGGATGATCTTATTAAGAGCTAAATCGGAATGCTACTGACCTCTATTACAGACCACCTAAAAATATGGAGAAGAATGACCAGAATTACTACAACTCTTGAATCAGCATAATCCTCAAAAGCTGGCCGTGCTATATCCTGGAATGAAAAAAATTACAGACTTTGTCATGTTCCTAGAGGAAGATACTTTAGTATTTGAAGGTGCAAAGCATGCACGTGGTGGAACACTTATGGCGAGGATGGAAGAAGTAAAAGGCAGCTACGTAAAACTAAAAAGGTTTCCTAGAAACTGAGTCAGCCAGTAATATGTTTGTCTGGCGTGGAATATACCTCAGTCATGCCACAAGACAGCATGAGTTTGGTCTATAAGAAAACCCACAAAGCAACAGGAAGGAAGAAAGAAAAGTTTTCACTGTTCAGTCTCCTATCAAAAGCCTTACTGTGACTTGAAATGTGGGTCCTAAGATAAACATAGCTACATTAAGCCGGTAATGAACTTGAGCAAACCCAGAGTTTGGATGTAAATTTTTCCTATTGATAAGGATTTTTTGGTTCCCCAAGAAAGGAATGGTATATAATTTAATACCTAAGTAATTATTGCACTACTACTTTTATAGAAATTTTTAGGTAAAACTTTAACTTTTCAGCACATGAAGGAAATAGGGCATCTTTGCCAATATTATTGTGGTTCATATGTAGAATGTAATGCAATGTCTCTTTGATCTGAAGCTTCACAAAAAAAGTCTCTTTTAAAAATCTTCCTCTTCACCTACAAACGTGTGTATTTTGTTTTTTCTTGGAGAAACACATTGATCGATGTGAAAGACAAATAATTTGTCCAAGATTCACAGTGTCGGTGTTTCCTTCTTATAATTCACTCATGGAGAGATGATTAATCACTGATAATCAAAAAACTCCCTGTGGGGGGAACCTGGGTGGCTCACTTGGTTAAGAGTCTGACTCTTTTTGATTTTGGCTTAGGTCATCATCTCACAGTCATGAGTTCAAGCCCCACATGGGGCTCGTCACTGACAGTACAGAGCCTGCTTGGGACTCTCCCTCTCTCTTTCTCCCTCTCTCCCTCCCACCCTCCTCTCTTTCTCTCTCTCCCTCCCTCTCTCCCTATCCCTCCCTTGCTCCTCTCTCTGACCCTATCTGCTTTCTCTCTCTCTCTCTGTCTCTGTCTCTCTCTCAAAATAAATAAACTTTAAAAATACATATTAAAAACACTCCCTATTGGGGTTCCCGGGTGGCTCAGTTGGTTAAGTATCCTACTCTTGGTTTGGGCTTAGGTTATGATCCCATGGTTTCATGAGTTCAAGCCCTACATCTGACTCTGATAACAGCACGGAGCCTCTGTGGGGTTTTCTGTGTCTGCCTCTCTCTTTGCGCCTCCCCGACTTGTGCTGTCTCTCTCAAAACAAACTTAAAAAAAAATTAAAAATACTTCTTGTGGCAAATTCTATTCCTTCCTTCCTTCTTTCTTTTGTTTTGTTTTGTTTTCTTTTCTTTTCTTTTCTCTTTTCTTTCTCCCTCTCTCTCCCTGTCTTCCTCCCTCACTCCCTACCTGTCTTTCTCCCTCCCTCCTTCTCTCTCTCTCAGACTTTCTTTTTTCTGTCTTATAAGTGAAAATGATTATTTCTCATTTTATTCAAATTACATTCAAATTAGTAAGGGCAATATAAGCTCATGTATCTTCAAAGACAAAGATATTTTTATCTTTTTGTTAAGCTTTCTCTGTAATAAATCTTAAAGAAAATAATTTATTGAAGTGACTTTTCTGGCTCTTCTATGTCCCCAGCCTAAAGACTACCTGCGTATTTACCACTGTCCCATTTAGATTCACTGCTTTTGCAGCTGCTGGTCAGCTGTGAGGAGAGGGAATAAAACCTCAGTTTACCCTATATTCTGTTTTGAGGACACCCGGATTTTGACAAGGTCCGTTGGACACAAAGCTGCATGATTTCCAAGTAGAATAAAGTAAAGCAGCAAGCTGAATCTTTTCCTGGCCACCCTCTGTGCCTTCCTGCTAGGATGACATTGACTGGCAGGTGCCACTTTGGGACCCAGAAATAACCTTAACGTTTAAGAGATGAATATGATCATTTATCGTTTTTTTCTTTTTTTAATGTAATTAAAAATATTTTAGGTTAGCAATTTGTGGTTTCTAAAAACATCCTTACAAGAATCTGAATCAAAAATTGTTATTCTACCAGGAGCATTGCCTAAATAAACACTATTGATAATGACATTGAAAACTGTCACACACCTACCTGCCTAGTCTTACAGTGATATTTTTTTTGAAAAAAAAATAGCAGACAGTAGTACAGTCTCAGTCATTTTACTGTCCACAGTGCTCATTGGGAGGGAAGGATTTGCTGATGAAAAGTAGAGCAGATTGGTGAATCATGTATATGCTTTTACAAACTTGTTTTGTCTTTTTCCTTTTACAACCCTCAGGTTCAATTCCACCCTAGATGCATGGTCTTTAGAGTTGGATTTTGCAGTAACTAGGTACGTTTATGGTTTTAGGATTTGCACCGTGGTGTTTCACAAGCCCATCAAGTCTTGTAGTATTTAATTGATGACTGTCATTCCCCCCCAAAGCTGACCCCACTCACCTGTTCCTTTCATTAGACGCCCAATGAAATGCAGGAAGCATCGCGTCTGTTTAGAGTCCCAATGTGTCACTGGTCTACTTGTAAGAGGAGAGATTCATAGACTATGAGAGAAGGAACTATATTCACTTGAAGAGTTTGTTTATATAACATTTTACTAAGTGGTTGCATTTACCGTTATTTTGCTTTTTCTCCTACAGCCAAAACAAAAAAAATGTATCATTTTGAAGAAATTTATAAATGGCACTGCCCCCAAGTCTCTAACAAATGTCTTATGATGCAGTTTGTAAAGCGGTTTACTTAGTAAATTATAATGAGTTGCTGATAGATTGCTATACGGAAGCCTTAACTACTTGAAGGGGTGCAGGAAAGTGGAGAGTAGAAGAAATACTGGGCAAGTCCATCTTTTGGTTGACCTTGGTGAGCACGTGCTGTACCACACAGTGTGGCACTTGATTGAAAGCTACCTCTTATATTACCTAATTGTTACATGTACATTTGTTCTGTTTCAGAAAACCCTGCTCTCTAAACAGTCTATGTTTTTAATCTGGTGTTAGTTAACAAGTTAAGTTCTTGCTTGGGGAAAAGAAAAGAAATTTTGGTCTCAAATGGGCTGGCTTGTGGTATCTGCCTGTCTGTCTGTCTATCTATCTATCCATCCATCCACCCATCCATCCATTCTTCCAGCCTTCCATCCCTACATCTATAAATGAACTATGGCGTTTGAAAACAAGGTAAGACAAACACTTTTTATACATTTTTAAGATGGAATCATTGGGCTTTTTAATAAAAAAATTAATATCTAGTTCTCACTAAAAAATTATAACTTGGTAGGTCTGAAGTGGTACCCAAGAATCTACATTTCATAAATTTCTCTGTGATTTCTTCACAAGTAACTCTATCCATGATGAAAAACACTGACTTGGAGGGCCTATATTAAGGATGATTCTGGTTTTCAGAACTTATCAATTTCTTAGCTATTCAACTGCTATTTCCAGAACTGGTGGTCTATAATAAAGTATTTGAAACTTAAGTATTTTATTCTGGAGATTTGAAACCCCCGCTTATCCCAGAAGGGCATTATTAGCCTGCTATGAACCCAACATTCATTCCTGCTTTCTTTTTTATTGACTCTTGCTTGACCTACTCAGAAATAACTATTATTTGGGTCCAGTGAGGCTCCAGGCTGTTACATATTTAGCACTTCCTTCTCCAACTCTTAGCCACTCAGCTTGGTTGGGCTCTATAAAAAGCATTTACACAGCAGTGTTTCTTTCTGGTTGTTTATTTAGCTGCATAACAGTTCACTGTTGCTTGCTGAATTATTTCTTTTTGCCTGACAGAAAGGTTAAGGTACTTGCTTCTGTTGGGTCACTTTGTCTACAGCCGTCAGCCAAAATTATTAAGCATATCTTGCTAAGTGAACCTTTCTTTATTTTAACAATTTTCTTGGCCCGCATTCATTTGTAATTTTTAGGATTTTACCCTAATGTGCCTCAGATTTCGATTTTGTTTGTTTCAGTGATAATTTATAGGGGAAAGTGGTTTATAAAGTCCTAAAAATATCTGAATGGTTTATAAGATTTAGTATCCCTCGCACCCTGACACATACTTCTTTTCCTGTAATTAGTGTGTGTGTGTATGCGTGTGTCTGTGTGTGCATGTGTGCGTCTGTGTGTGCACGCACGCACATACATGTGCATGTGCAGGTTTTTGTACTCTCATTTCCTCTCAGTTCCGGAAGGAAAATAATATCGTTTAGTCACTGGCCATCTAAGTGATAATTTTTGGTTAACAGTAACCACATAAAGTGACAGCACTGTTACCATTTTCAAATGCATTATTCCATTTTCCTCATGAATGTATTTATATTTTTCTGAGCAGGAGTGAGTCCTGAATTTTGGGTGAACATTTATGTTAACCCGTTGCCCATTTCCAACAAGTTGTTTGACCTTCTAAATATCTCTTGAGTTCCTACTCGCCTTTTCTGTTCCAATTGCAAATGCCTTAGAAACATATACAGTAGTCTAAGGTGAAAAAAATGGAGACTTGAATGCCCACTTCTGTTTGCCCTTTGAATGATCTAGTTTAAATTCTTATACTACAGTTAAGTGAGTCTCAGAAATGCAATTCTGATCATGCTGCTTCATGTCTTCAAATTCCTTTAATGGTGCCACAGTGATTCTGAGGGAAAACCCAAACTCCAAGATGACAAAGAAAGCTTTCCACGTCTTCCTGATCTTATTGCTCTGTACTTACTAAGCCCCAAACAATCTGTATGGATTCCCCATACATTCTGTTGTAATCCCCACAAAGGATACTTAGCCCCCAACAATCTGTATGGATACCTCTTTGTGTCTGCCCACCCTCTTCCCTTGATTCAAAAGGCACTCCCCATCCTGTCCACTTGGTAATTACTAAGCATTATTTAAGGAAGTCAACGTATGAGCTCTTCTTTGGAGCTTTGAAACTCTTCTTCTTCTTTTTTTTCAAGTGCACCACTGTATTCCTAGCTCTCATGTATTTCCTGTGTCTTCCTTTGTCATAAAAGTTGTTATATGCCATTAAAATAATTGCTCTTCTCATCCATTCTTTTTTTTTTTGAAAAAATGACTTCATTTTGCTCATTTAAAAGTTCTTGTGGCCTAGCCAAGTATCTTATGGGAAATAAAAGTTGATTTAAGCAATAGGTATTTACAGATGGTGAGGAAAATAGAGTATAACACATTGGTATATTTATCTTCGTTGGCCTCAATTATCTTTGATGTAAACCCTATTTTACTTGCCAAATTATTTGATGCTAAAGGATTTGTGTTTTTATATCTTATTGAAGAGTTGAGGTCCAAATTCTGTCTGTTAGATATATCTTATATCAACATTCCAACCTATCTCTGTTGTCATTACCTCAGGAGGCAATTTCAATATCATCTAATAAATCAAACTTGACCTCATCTTACCACCAACCTCACCTACATGCCAGTTAAATTGATAGAAGAACATTATGTATGTTTATCCTCTTTCTCCATGTGGAAATGGCAATTTTGAGTCTGCTTTGATCTACTTTATTGTTTTTATCATGGTCATTTGAAGGATTTGAGAATGTTGTTAAATTTTTATATTACTGATATGAGATGACCCACTATTCTATCTCCATCTTTTCCGGTCTACTCCCCTATAGCTACCCTCCCCTTTGCCTGCCCAAAGGCTTAGTTCATGTCTCAGCTGATATAGCACTTTCTGAAAGGAAGAGTTTCATGACTTGAAGCAAAGTCTAATGACTGTAACTGAAGCCCTGTGTTTGCTCCATCAGAGACATACTACTTGGCAACATACTAGAATATTCACATCTCTGTATTTTCCACTGAACTATAACATCGTTGAGAACAGAGACTGTGAAATCTGTTTACCTAGAAATGCACCTGTACAGTAAATATTTATTAAGTTAAAAGATCTCTGTGTTCAAGAAAGCTGGAATTGTCTTGAAAATTAAGTTCATGCTCCTTGAAAATACCCATCTACAAAGGTAAAACCTAGAACCCTCACAGCTAAGCTTGGAATTACTGTTTTATAATTCAGTGTAAACTTTCTGATGGCTAAAACAAATCCAAGCTATGTTATCATCATACATTTCAGAGGACACTGTTAAATTGCTTTTTCATGCCAGGAAGCTTCGGTTGTGTTAACTGTTGTTTGTTTCTTCTTGAGAACTCCGAGTCGTACAAAAGTCACCAATTTCTGAAGATGCTCAGGGGAGGTCACTGTCAGGTTCTGGGTTGGCCACTGACATCTTGTGTGCTGGTGAGGAAGGACACAGCTATGTTTGCATGAGAGACACACAGCTGGGTGGACACGTAGCCATCTGGATGCAGAGTAGACAAGAAACCTGTCATTACAGAAGAAATGATGAGTAAAATATTGACAGAAGTCAAAGTGAACCCTTTATGGTGGGAGATGGATTCATTCATAATTAATTAAGGATGACAGGAAAGACACAAACTGAATCAGTGTCTAATGTTGCACTTGGCCTTATTGTGCTGTGTGACATGCTGGCTACTGCCCCCCCCCGCCCCCGCCCCCACACTTTACTTGAAAACACTCAGAACTTCCCTTAAAAAGTATACAGCAGTGGGGAGTGGGACCTGAATGGCTCACTTGATTGAGCATCTGACTTCAGTTTAGGTCATGATTTCATGGTCTGTGGATTCGAGCCCCAATGTCAAGCTCTGCGCTGATAGCTTGGATCCTAGAGCCTGCTTCAGATTCTGTCTTCCTCTCTCTCTCTCTGCCCCTCCCCAACTCATATTCTGTCTCATTCTGTCTCAAAAATAAATAAACATTAAGAAAATTTCATAAATAAAGTATATGGAGAACTATCTGGTCAATGTACAGCAGAGTCTGAACGAACACTATTCCCATGATCACTTTGGATATTAGGAGTTTTGTCTATTATCCCCAAACTTCTCCACAGTTGCTGAATCTGACAGCCCCATGGAACCAGGGTAGTTACCTGAAGGATTTTCTTCAGTGACTTGTGAGTTAGTTGCTCAGGGGTCTGACAGATCCTGAAATTATAGAGGCATGCTTCTCTCCTTTACAATAAGTGGCTAAGGATAACTAACTGATTGGTAATTCAGGAAATCCAGATTCTCATATTTCAGTCTCTACCTTTGAAAATTGTTTTCCTAATAATCTTCTCACTTGTATTCTTTTTGTAAATGGTATTTAGAAAAATATGCTCATGAAAATGACATAGCACACACCATGCCAATCCTTGCCGTAGCTGTTTGTTGATGGTTAATGAACTCACATTTATTTATGGCCCATCCGTCTCTTCCCCTTGCCAGGACATAGTGTTGTTTTCATTTTATCCAGGTGCTTTTCCTTTTAATGTTCGGTGCGTTGTCAACCTTACCTTATCTGAAGTAAATGATGTTACTGGCTGTCCTGGGGGAACACAGTAAATATCAGTAGGTAAATAGAAGCTCCAGTAACTTCTGCAATGTCAACTTTATCTCTATCACCATTATGGTGATGGAAAGCGTGCAAAGCCTGCTGGTCCATTCCATCTCTCTGACTGCATCCCTTCAACCTGGGGGAATGCAACTCAGGTTTAATGGCACATGAGTTTTAATTACTTTTGAAATGCTGTAGCAGCAAGTAAAGATATAATTTCAATACTCAGATGTACTCAGAAGTCTAATAACCATAAGTAGCATCACTGACGTTTATTCATTTTTTTATTCATTCATAGAAGTCTCAAGCTTGCATAGGAAGAGTCTCTCTCTTAGGGAGTCCAGCAAGCAAGCATTTCCATATGGAAAGAATTCTTCCTCTAACCTATGAATGTTGTGTAGAAATTAAGTTGGACAAGAGGAAAGAGGAGCTTTCCAAGTGGTGGATATGCCAAAACTATTTTAATGTGAAGGAATATGTTGACTACAAGGGACAGAGAGAAGGTTGGTGTGGCTAGCATGCGTGGGCTGACGAGGGAGCATTTGAGTTGATGCTAGAGAGATGAGTGGGACCATACTGTGCAAAAGCATGTTACTAAAGTCAACAATCTTTTTTCTAATCACCAAAACAAGGAGAAGTCTCTGAATGCTTTAAGGAGTCTCAATATGTTTCTTCATGTGACATGTGTGTCTTTCTGGGTGTTTCCACGTAGCATCTTTATACCTGTGGCACATGTGTTTCTGCACGCATCTGTGTTTCACTGATCATATGTGTTTGGATGAGTGATATAATCAAGTTTCATTATCTATGTTACAAATATTTGAGCACCTGTTAAATTTTGAGTGGTATTCTGTGTGCTCAGATCCATGTATAAAACCTGCAAGATCTTTGATTTCATGGAGACATATCCTCATAGAAAAAGCCAAGAAAAAAATAGACTGTTATGAAATGATATAATGTCGTGCAATGACATGTGTTTATAAAGACGTTTAGAGTAGAGTAAGGGATAGAGAATGACCAGAGTAATCAAAGTTAGCAGATGAGCTATGGGAAGACATGGGGAAGAGCATTCCAGTCTGGGAAGAGGAGGTGAAAGGCTTCAAGGAAGGTATGAGCTTAGAGTTTGGGAACCGTGAGAAGGCTATGAAAGAGGTGCCATGATAACACAGGAGTTGAGATGGGTTAAGAAAGGCAGTCTGGGTATATTTATTAGTGTCTTCTCACCATAAAGCATGCATCAGCCCTTATGGTAGGGGAGGATATAAAGAGAGGTGTGTGTAAAGATTGAAGGATAGTGATGTGTGGAGGAGGATCAGATTTTAGACAGTTTTTGATGGGAGAGTCAAAAAGGCTTCCTGATGGATTAGGTATAGAATGTGGGTGTGGAGAAGAGGGGGAGAAACGCCCACATTTTGTGGGCCTGTGCAGTATGGTGAATGGTGAGGAAGCATGTGGATATGGAGAAGATCGAGAGAAGAACACATCTTGGGGGAAACTAGACGTTGTATCATATTGTATGTTGGGTATTTCATCATGTTAGGATAGGTGTTTAGACATACTGATATGGCATCCATGTAGAAATTAGATCTGACGTTGTACGTGAGTATGGTTTGCATTTAGAAACTATCACTCTGCCTTTGCTATAGAACAGATTGTAGGGAAAGCATTCTTCCCTTCCATTCTACTATTAGTAACCATGCTATAGTCAGAGTGTGGTCTAAATACACATACTTAAAGGAGGAGGAAGTAGAAGGCAGTGATGCAGTAATAGTAAGGACTTCCAAACATAACTTAGGTTTCACAGTGGAGTAGTGTGGGATGTCAGCCACATTAATTCAATCCTGGTCTCCTGATGGAGAAGGAAAAGAAAACATCCTCCCCTTTTCATTTAGCTCCATAACTCCTTCATGGCATGGCATGTATAGCTGCAGACTGTGTGTCTATTCAGGTTCCGGTCAGACACACATAGAATGCTGATGTCCCTTGGACTTGGGCACACTTAGTGGTTTGCTCCTACTCTACTGATTAATAAAAAGCTATGCTGGAGTGCCTAAATGGCTCAGTCAGTTAAGTGTCTGACTTCAGCTCAGATCATGATCTCACGGTTTGTGGGTTTGAGCCCCACATCGGGCTCTGTCCTGATAGCTTAGAGCCTGAAGCTTGTCTTCAGATTCTGCATCTCTCTCTCTCTCTGTCCCTCCCCTGCTCACAGTCTCTCTCTCTCTCTCAAAAATAAATTTAAAAAACATTTTAAAAGGCTATGATACCCAGTACAATGGACACTAGCCACACATTGATATTTAACTTAAAATTAAATGTTAAAAAAAAAAGAGTTCTTTAGTAGTGTATTTTGTGTGCTCAATAGCTATATGAGGCTAGTGGCTGCCATGTTGGATAAAGCAGACCCAGATTATAGCTGTCATCATAGAAAAGTCCTTGGATGCCTCTGGTGTCAAGAAAAATAGATTGGAGGATAGGCTGATTTCTGTCTTTTCCATTCCACTTTGTCTATCCAGACTATGTGCAAATGTTTCTTTCACACGGAGAATCCAATCTGCATCCAGAGTTAAGTGGGAGTTTATCATATGGCCTCTCCAGTAAGCTGGAGCCATATATTGCTGCATTTCTTTTCTGCATGGGTTTTACCTTCAAAATATTAACTGCTGCTTTTACAGCACCAAAGACGTAACCGTCCATTTCCTATATAAAAGGTAGCTACTTTTTTGCATGGACCTCAAGTATATTGTAGTATAGAGGTGGAATTTAAGGAAAGGTATTAAGCAGGCTGTGTTTTAGCTTATGGGC
>NC_043705.1:7712954-7794861 GCF_006229205.1 Suricata suricatta
TGGAAAATAATTGCATATGTTAAATAAATAGTGTTATATTAAAAAAATAAATGGTAGTTTCATCTCGAATAAAATAAAATAAAATATTAACTGCACACACACACACACACACACACACACACCATCTCATATAAGAAAATAACAAATCCTTACTCTTCCAACGTGAAGCCTGGGAACATGGCTCCTGATTTAATTCAAAGAAATACAGTGAAAGATAGAGCTGGTCAAAGCTTGTCCATTCTATTTAGGTTCCCAGAAATGTACTTTCTATTCTCTTTGTCCCAATTTGATGAGGCTTTGCCACTACAGAGAATTATGGAAGTTGTAAACAAAGAGCTACATCATTATGAGAAGAACCTAATGTAATATCAGCCTTTAATGGTCTTTTATAAAACTCATAGGAACAGCGGTGCCTTACAGAAAACCAGCACAATTGATCTAAAGAAAACTCTTTCATTCTGTACACTAACTAGTACCAGAATAAAGAACACCCCGGCAGACAATGAATTGTATTGAAATAGAAAAATATGTGAAGCAAGACTGCCAAATTATTTATCTTTCATTAAAGGAGAAAATCACACACAATTATCTCTGGTAAATGAGCATGTTTGTGAAAGTTTGTATGGGGCTCAGAAATAATAACCATAAAAATCCTACATTTGGTCAAGTTAAAATAACTGCCTGTTTTTATGTAAATTTTAGGAAAGGGCCTTCTGAGCGAGGAAGGCGTTCAAAAGGGGACGTAAATAGCCCTCGGAGTCCTGCTTGATCATCAGTAGCGATGGGCCAACATGGCTTTCTTTTCTAAGTGGAGTAGCTCGTCCAGGCTGGAGGTAGTTTTCTATCCCTGTCACTTAATTCCTGAGCAATTACATTGTGTAGCTCTATAATTCATGCATCAGCACATAACAACTGAATGCTCTTTAGCTAGAGAGACTTGGAATCTCATTCCGCGAAAGGAAGCAGATATGCAACACTTTGTGGTTTTATTCATTGGTGTGTGTGTGTGTGTGTGTGTGTGTGTGTTGCAAAATTAAAGAAGATGTGCCGGACAAAGATGCCAAAGAAGAATGTGCATTTCAGCAGGGAGATAATGGGCAGGTGCCATCACTTAGCTCTTGAAGTCAGGAGCAAAAGTCAGAGCCAGCCAACCTGAGAACTTTCAAATTTCAGTATAAAATTGCTTTTGGTTCCAAAGATAAGATTATGAGTATTTAGAAAGCAAGAACATGCCAAATCAAGTTTCCATTGCTGTTTTAGAAAAACTCCCAAGTTTTTGTTTGTTTTGGTTTTGGTTTGGTTTAGGGGCAAACTGCTCAGTGTGTAAATATTCCTGGCAGAACTTCTAAATAGACTTCTCCTGGTATTTTCATTGATGAATCTTGTCACCCTAGAAAGAGTGAAAATATGCTCCATGTCTTAGCTATTCTAGGAGAGACTTGGATTGGAATGGGAGATATATATATATATATATATATTTTTTGTTATTCTGGTGTGATCTAGTGAACATTTTGTACAGACTCTTAGACTTAGAAAAATTCATCCTAAGGAAACAACCTGGCTGCCTCTGGTCACTGAACTCTTTTCTATTATTCATAGTTACTTCAAGAGCTCATGCAAATTTTCACAGATACTATTGTGTTAATTAATGAGTAAGCCACCTCCGTCCCCTTTCCTTTTGAATAGAGGTCCAGATGACCTTTTTATAGATAGTATTTTTTTTTTTAAAAAAGAAAATGTGTTCATTATTTTACAAGATTATATCTCAGGATTCTATTTCATTCATCTTATTTATTTGCTTGGGAGATCTGTTGGACCTTCCTCCTGTTTTCACTGCCTCTCAACTCACAGTGATTACCTGAGCTCATGGCCATTGTTTTTGACCAGGAGAGAGAATTTGGGAAACAACCTTGGTACAGTTTGACTTGTCACTTACTTTACCCCCATAGATTATTGAAATTTACAGGTTCTCCTTCACTCTGTTGTCAAAGGTCTAAAAAGACCAATTTACAACACCAAAGCTTTAAAAGTAGCAATTTCTTTGTGGAACTGTAGAATGCCAGAGTTGGGGGAGAAATGGGAAGATAATCAAGTCTATCTCCTTATGTTCTAAAGTGACTAACTGCAGAAGGAATTTATAAGTATCAGAAGTGAGTCCAAGTTTTGGGTCTTTGGATTGGGTCCTCATTGTCCAATACCCTACTTTTCCTATGCAATTTTCCTATGGTGTTTGGTGTCATACTTAGTTTGTTTCTTCCCAAGTAGAGTTGCCAGTATTACTCCCATGGGATATAATGCTTTCCTCGTGTGTCCGCACTCATTCCTAGGACTTACTGACCCTTTGTGGCTATCAGTGTGACAGCTCATTTCCTTCTGTGAGCCTCTCTGATATCTATTTTCCCAGCCATCATTTTCCTTCTTCTGTCTCTGTGCCTGGGAGTTTATCTGAAATCTGTTCTCAGGATAAACTAGTCAGGCTATAAATTCCCCTTATAGGAGTTTTGGACAGGAACAGCCTGACTTATCTGAGAACTTTGTCACATCAGAGAATTAGAAAATGTGCTTCATCTTCTCACAGGAGGTATCCCTCGGCATTTTTAGCAGGAAAAATAAATAAGTTTTTAGTGTTTCTCAGGCACGTTTTCTGCTTTCCCTTTTAATTTTTTAGTAAGCAATCCACTTCCTGGATGACCATGACCATATGGCATCAGTAATAATAAGTCATAATGAGGAGGAGGACTTGAAGTGATAATAAATCAGAGTTCCTGGATAGAATAAGGAGCCCAAGTAGGAACTGGATCTAAAAGTGTCATAGTTATTGCTGGTAGAGATGGATTAGGTGATGCTCTTTGAAGTATTTTCCATCTTGAATTGATCTTACTTTCTCAGCATCTTCTTGGCTATAAGCAGGAGTTAGAAAGCAGAGAGGTGTCCTGTCTGTGACCCATGTGGTGAGCAGTAGGAGAGCGGACACAAACCCAAGGGAAGGTTCTCCTCCACGAAATTACTCTGCCTGACCCACACCCATATGCTAAAACAAGTGAGGCTCCTTCCAGTTGTCTTGGTCAGAAAAGTTCCTCTTCTTAGGAGAAATGAGTCAGGTCCAGGAAGGGATGTCAGAAGATTCATTTGAGGCATTCCAGAGGAGTAGAAAATAATGGTGTCAATGTGTAGAATTGGGAACATGGAAAGGAAGTTTTTCTTCAAAAAAATGCTTCTTTCTAAATACTAACTAGTAAAAGCTGAAGTTGAGGAAAAGAGACGTTTCTCTGTGGTGTCTGTCACATAGAGTCAAAGGCTTTCTTTCTGGGAGGTTGCAAACAAGGGAAGCGTTCGGGACTCTTACTGTTTATTCTCCTGGACAGGAGTCTCTTAGTGCACAATTTCAACTTCAGACCACATACCAGGTACCTAAATCCAGGAAATTACGGGTCATGTGTTTTTTAAATTGTGAATCTATGCTTATGTTGGAAGAGCTGAGGTAAGGGCTTTTTTCCTTTTCTTGCCCACGAAATCATTAATTTTTTATTTTTCTGGAAGAGTGGGCTTGGAAGAGCTGAGCTATCCAACTGTGTCACCACATTAGTCTTGTGTCAGCACGCTAAAGCAGGCTGAACTCTTCTTTGGCACAGTGCTCATATGGGCTTGCCGTTGAGTGTGTCCTCCATGCTTACTCACCTGCTCATGTGAAATGAGGAGGCCTGAGTGCTTGTCAAACGTTAAAGTGCGTGCAAATGGCTGGGTGTCAACTGTGGACAGTCTGAGATTTTTACTTTACCTTCAGGCAAAGAAGTTAGACTCCCACAGTTTGATTTCTGGGGCAGACGACATGAGACTCGTGGTCCAGAGGCAAAAGAACTTATCACTGCCGATACAGTGAGCAGCATGAGGTTTCTGTTCACATGATTTTGCCTGGCTCTTCAAGTTCCCAGGCCTGTGGGGCAATGCAGAGTGGTCCAGGGGTGGCTGTGCATGCTGGTAATTTGCATCACTGCTGAGTAACCCGGAATGTAAGAAATCGTAATCTTTGGAAGAGATGCAAACAAATCTGCTCTACCCTTGCTCCAGAGGGAGACATTATCTTTATTAACCTCAACAGCAAACACATTTATCCCTCTGTTCTGGAGGGAGATACCATCTCTGTCTTCTAAGACTGTTTGCTACACAAATATCCTTGAAAACAAAAGCTCTCAATGTGATTACTCAGAAGATTTGACACTATGAGCTAATCATGGAGAAAATACCCCAACACTGGGAAATTGTTTGAATAAAGATTCTGGTTCCATTGGTCTGGGGTGGCATCTGAAATTCTGCATTGATAATAAGCTCTTGGGCGATGCCAGTAGCCATGAAGTAGTGGGTACATTTATTGCCCTCTGTAGCCTAACATTGTGTCTTGGTTTGAACATGTAGCAAAGCAAGGGGCACCTGGGTGACTCAGTTGGTTAAGTGTCTCACTAGGCTCAGGTCATGATCTCATGGTCTGTGGGTTTGAGCCCCACATCGGTTCTGTCCTATTAGCACGGAGCCTGCTTTGGAGCCTCTGTCTCTATCTGTCTCCTTCTCTCTCTCTGCTCCTCCTCTTCTTGTGCTCTCTTTCTCAAAAATGAATAAACACTAAAAAAAATATGTGGAAAAACAAAAACAAAAGAAAACAAACATACCAAAAAATCCCCACATCTGTGATAAGGAGGTCCTGGAACAAAACTAGCGGATTGCTCTCTGTTCCTAAAGGAAAATGGTATGCTACACCTTAGCCATTCCCATTTCTTCTTCTTCCCTTTTTCTAACCCCCACCCTCTCTATCTCCCATGCACTATACTGATATAGAGAAATCCTAATCACACACACACACACACACACACACACACACACATGAAATGACACAATTAGTGTAGTAAACATAGAACATTGTATAATGCCCATGTATTTCTGCCATCCTAAGAAATCTTTGTTCTTTTGGTTTTTAAAGAGAAAATTTTGTCCCATGGCTAAAATCACAGTCTCTATGGCCAAACTGCCTGGATTCAAATTTGGATGTTACCATTTCCTAGATCCGTGAACTTTGCCTAGTTACTAACCCTTTTTATGACTCAGTTTCTGCGTTTGAAAAATGGAAATGATATAATCTGGTGTCAGGTATGTGGAAAAAAATGTGACTCCTAATAATAGCTACATAAGTGTTTGTTATTAATATTGCTAGTTCCACTAATATGCTTTTTAGTTTGCTATATTGCTTGAAGCCACATTATGAAATGAATTGGCAAAAGAATTTGGTCTTCCTCAGAGCAATATTAAAATAGACATTTATGATATTAAGAATTTGTCATCAAATAAATTACTATTCTCCCCCAAAATCATGTTAAGTTATTGAAGACCCAGCAGCTCTAATCTTCTGGTCATTATGAAAGTAGAATAATGCTCTAAGTTACAGAAATTTGGAATATATTTATTATATGAAATATCACAGTCTAAATATGTAATTAATGTCCTTGAGTATAATGCTTTTTTTTGGTATAATGCTTTAAAGTACCGTAAATACCCATAGTATATATGACTATGCTGTATCATAGCATCGATCTAAAGTTATATTATTGAGTTAAGAAAACATTTAGTTAACATTTTTACTGTCCCTTAATTCTCTGTACAATTCATTTCAACTTAGCAAATATAAATGCACGTGCATTATTTGGCAGTTGTATTACTAGGGTCTAAGGATATAGAAACAAGTAAGATCTAGTCTTTAGTGACTTCATACCCCCATGGAGGGAAGATTGCGCACTACGATTATTTAATATATCTACAAGATAATAACTATCAGAACACTGAGCAACTGAGCAAGGGTCAGTTACTTTTGGCTCCCCTAAGACATGCAGTACATCTGAGTTTGAGATAGCCATGGCTCTTTGTCCTCTTACAAACATTTTCTAAAGGAAGGGTGCCTTTCCTTTTTCGTATTTTCCTTCTGCAGTGTGTAAATGTGTCCTCCATTCATTGATTCACAATAACCTATTAGGTATTCTACTGTGTGCCAGGTACCTAGAGGAGGTACCCAAAATATAAAAAAATCAAAATAAATAGTGGCTTACGGCCTCCAAGAACCGCAGTGTACCGAAAAGGAAGACAAATAAACAGTAGGGTTGCAATGATGTCTAAAGCATCAGTGACGGAGGCAACCCACAGAAGTCAGGGCAGGAATGCCTTTCAGACCACGGTTAGGCTGGCTGCTTATGTTCTTTCATTTTATTGTTGAGGGAGGAGAGCGATTGAACATAGATCTGGCTTTATTTTCCATTCTTACTTTATTGTCAGTAACTGTTTATTTCTTGGCCATTGCTCCCCTTCGTTTCTTCTGCATTGCTCATCTTTTGTTACAGATTTCCAAGGTTTTTATCTTGATAGCACTGTACTGTCATTGAAGGATTTAATAAAAGAGATAGGGATAGCATTTTATGGGTGGACATGGCTTTCTGGTAATTTATCATTATTTTATCATGTTTTCTTATACGCCAAATGAATGCTTGTCTCAAAAAATATCAAGCAAGACATGGGTAGAGAGTAGGAAACAAAGTCTGGTCCTGTGTGACTCCAAGTATTCCTATTTTCCAGATTGAAGCACTTTTGCATTTTTGTGTGTGTTTGTTTCAGGAATTTTTATAAGCATAATCAAGAATATATGGAGAAAGATATAAGTGTATAAAGTGGAATACTAACTTTTTAGTACCCAATGGATTGCATTTCTGTTTAATGAAATGTCTTCGGTTTCCTGTATTGCTATACATAAATTTGGTTCATTCATTTCATTTTTTAAAAATGTATAGTATTTAGGATCATCAGTGATTTGTACATAAAACATTGCACATGTTTGTCAGTATTTTATAGGGTGAATTTTGGGAAGTGATATTGCTGGTTCAAAGGATATGTACATTTAAAATTCTATGAGGTTCCACCAAAATATCTTCCAAAAAGATAATGCCAATTTATGCTGCCAGCCAAAAATGTATGAAAGTTCTCCTTTTCACTCATGCTCACAACATTATCCATATTAAACTTTCTAAGTTGGACTAAACTGAAAGATAAAAGTTGATAAAACTGTTGTTGACAAGAATGGGTGTGTGTGAGTGTGTATGTGTGTGTGTGTGTGTGTGTGTGTGTGCGTGTGCGTGCGTGTGTTGCTGGGGGCTGGGGGTGGGGATGTGTTGCTTAATCACATTCTTAACCCATTTTTTTAAGTTGGATTGTATACTTCCTTCATATTCATGATCATCCATTTCAAAAACTAACCTGTGGTCCTTCATAAAACCAATAGCTTGGATCATGATCCCAGGCTCTGGCTCTGTGCTGGGCAGGGGGCCTGCTTAAGATTTTCTCTCTCTCTCTACAGGGCACCTGGGTGTCTCAGTTGCTAAGTGTCCAACTTCAGGTCAGGTCATGATCTTGCCATCCATGGGTTCGAGCCTGATGTCTGTACTGGGCCTGCTTCAGATTCTGTGTCCCTCTCGCTCTCTGTTCTTCCCCCACTCATGCTCTGTCTCTCAAAATAAATAAACTTTAAAAAATAAAAATAAAGAAAGAGTCTTTCTCTGTCCCCCCTTCCTCTCTCCCCTTCACCTCCTTCCCTCCCCCCCCATGTCTCTCTCTCTCTCCCTCCCCTGCTCACTCACTCTTTATCTGAAAAAAAAATCCATAGATGTTTTAGGGGATGGAATAAAGTTTGTCGGCAATGTCTCTCAGGAAGGAGGTTTAGAATAGAGAACTTTGGTAAGAAATAGAGGTGAGGCCACACAAGTTAATGGCTACGGGTAATGGCAACATCCTTTCACTTTTGCCACACAGTTAATGCCCCACTCATTCCGTCCAGAACACCTTTTATAAAAGTAATAAAGTTGAAACTCATTTTCCTTTTAAAGCTTAATAGGATACTCTATTTCACCTTTTGAATTCTTTATATTTAGGTCTTTAAACTTTTTTCTTCCCATCCACATGTTAGCTTCCCTGCTGTAATATACAAGATCAGAAAAACACATTGCAGGTACTTAAAGATACTGTGCAGGCTTGTGACCTCAGGACATATGAATAGATCATTTTTATGTAACCTGGTTTTGGATAACTCTCTCTTCCAAACTAACGTTCTGCATCTTTCAGATTTGATAAAGTACTTAATTCAAGGCTATTGTCAAGGTTCAGTAAAAATATCATGCTTGTTCATATTTGTTCATTAAACATATTTCCTTTGGAATATATTGAACAATGTAAACTATCTTTCAGAGAATGAAATATTATGTAAACATAAAAATCATACATAGTGATTATCATATAAAGACAGATATAAATGGATATATTAGAGCTATGGATAATTTTATTTCAGAATATCTGGCAGAGATGAATTGAAACTGAGAATTTGAGTGTAAGATAACTAATTAAAAATAACCATTTCAGCATGGGTTTTGAAATTAAATGCTATCTTTTAAGAAATGTAGCTTGACTTAGTATTTTGCAGAGAAGCTATTTTAGACATAGCCTTCCTTGATTGATCTCCTCCTCTGCTTAAGGGCATCAAACATGCATGATGATTTTAACTTCTCGAAGAGATTTAATAAAATCTAGCCTATGAATCTCTGTGCTTCTACAGATATATCTGGTCTACCACTGGTAAAAGCTTAGCCTTGCTTGCTACTCAAAAAAGTGTTGTTGGTTTAAAGTGTAAGCCCCTTGAGGCACCTGGGTGGTTCAGTCCATTAAGCATCTGACTCTCGATTTCAGCTCCGGGTCATAGGGCCATAGGATCACGTCCTTCCTCAGACTCGGTGCTGGCCTTGCAGCCTGCTTAAGATTCTCTCTCTTTCTCCTCCTCTGTTCCTCTCCTCTGCTCATGCTCTCTCGCTCTAAAATAAAGAAAAAATTAAAAAATGTCAGCCCTTTGAGGACAAAGACTTTGATTTCTGTTCTTTATCCAGCACCTTTACCTGATACTTCAGAGCTCAATAAATCTGTTGAATGAAAAAAAAGAGAGAAAAAAATGATGATGATAGGTTTAAAGAAATAGAATCACATGATCACGATACAATTTCTCTTAATGAAATAAACCATCAGATTTTTGCAAAGACACCAGTATTTTTAAAGAAGTGAGAGCATTCTCTAAATACCGTTTTTACTGGTTGTTTAAGAGCAACAGACGGGATATGTACATTTTATCTTCTATGTTTCTTTGAAAACAGACGGAAATGATATTTTAATGCAAATGCAGAAAAGTGAAAGGAAAACCTCTTTTGTTTTCTTAATCTTATTGGTTTAAAATGCATTCTATCTTCTGGAAAACATTATGTGTCTTCTTTGAGCTGGTTGATGCAGAAAATATTGTGATGGTTTATATCAATAAGTGGGGAGAATTCATTGGAATCTCAATTTTCAATTTGTATAACAGAGGATAGGTAGAATCAAAACTGAAAAATACCACTCTGTCACGGAGTAGAGTCAGAAAATTTCTTGCATCCTCATTTGTCTTCATTAGTTAACATAGTACAAAAGAGTTATCCTGAGTTCTGAAAAACATGTAACTTCAAGGTAACCATAAAAGAGCAAATATTATTTCTGGTTCATATTCTTTAACTATTACTCATAGGACAGTGTAGCATAGAGATACAGAGCCACAGGGGTGCCAGGTGGCTCAGTCAGTTGAGCATCCAGCTTTGACTCCGGTCATGATCCCATAGCTCATGGGCTCGAGCCCCACATCAGACTCTGTGCTGATAGCTCAGAGCCTGGAGACTACATCAGATTTTGTATCTCCCTCTCTCTGACCTTTCCCTGCTCTTGCTCTGTCTTTCTCTACTCCAAAAATAAATAAAAATTTTTTTAAAAACTTAAAAAAGAGATACAAGTCACAGAGTACAGTGCTTTAGATGACTACTTCTCGAACTTTAATATACTCACAAGTCATCACCTAGGAGTAGGTTTTGAGGGGCAGAGCTGATATTCTTTAATTCTGACAAGTTTCCAGGAGATGCTGATATGGTCAGATTGTGAACTATACTTTGAATAGCCAAGCTTTGTAGTAATTTTATGCTGGAGCCCACCTCTGTATTCTAACACTTGCCCAAATGGGAACATGGATAAAGTAGACTATGCTCTGTCTCTCTTTCTAATCGGTAAAATGGGATAAAGGATGAATTTCCCTCATAGGGTTATTTTAAGGATTGTATAAACGAATACACAAAAAAATCTTGTGAGAGTCCCTGACAGGGTGTTAAAAAACAAAAGGCAGCCAATTAAATTTGAAGATCTAATTGTTTATTAAGAAATTTATGAATTGGGCAATATCACATCTCACAAGTAGAAAGAAACTGGAAGGAGTTGTACACAGTGGAAGGTTTTTATAGGAAGAAAGGTGGGGCAAGAAGTTTCTAGCAAAATAAAAGAAAGGATTGTTTCAGGCAAGATCACCTTCTGGTAGGGGGAAGGACAGGAAGTCTTATTAGACTGGTTACCTCCATCTTCCTTTGAGGGATGGAGAAGGCCCACATGACTCATCACCTCATTGGTACTGACCAGAAAATTCCAGATTGATTGGTTTAAAATTCCACTCCTGGAGAGGTTGAAACTGCAATTAAATCTTGGTTTGCTGTCCTGGAGGGGTCAAGTCACCACCTTAGCCCTGTGACTTTCTTTTTAAAACAGGTAGTGGAAATTCTTGAACCTATTATTTTAATTTTTATTTATTTCTAAGTGAGCAACAAACAATATGCTATAAAATACAGAAATCATCATCAGAGACTTCAGATGTAATCTAAGGAAAGTTTCACAGTGTCAGCATTCAGATTGGTCAAATGAGAGAGGAAACAACATTTATGTTTCCCAGTATGCATATTGGTGCTTTTTGCCACCATGCCATTGTGCCCAATAATGGATCTCTTGACTATACAAGTGTTTCAAATGTTTTTGAGAAATGCACATAGTCAAGATGTATAAAAACACACATTTTTAAAAAAGAAGACAAATCATACTTTGTCAGCTTGAAACCCCTGATTTCTTTCTGAATGACATCATAGCGATTTGCCATTATGCTATTATTTGCTACAATAGCAATGCATTACTACCCTCAAAAGAAGATGCAATGTCCGTTCCACTGAATTTTCTTTGCCTAAGATGGAGAAATGGTAAAGGGAAGGGAAGGGAAGGGAAGGGAAGGGAAGGGAAGGGAAGGGAGAAGGGAAGGGAAGGGAAGAAGGGAAGGGAAGGGAAGGGAGGAAGGGAAAGAGAGAGAGAGAGAGAGAGAGAGAGAGAGAGAGAGAGAGAGAGAAAGAAGAAAGAAAGAACAAAAGAAAGAGAGAACGAAAAGAAAAGAAAAGAAGGAAGGGAGAGAGGGAGGGAGGGATTCTAGTTCAACCTCCTGCAGCCCATGCATTGATGGCCTTTGCTGACAGGAATATTATTGAACATGAATGAAGCCTGCACGGGAAGATAGAAAAAGTGGCTTAGGAAAATCATGACTTCTCTGCAGCCAGATGCTACTTCTGCTCAGGTGTCTATCATAGCACTGTTGGAAAAAGCATTTGTGTTCAAGTGCCTGACTAGATCTAAAGAAAAGGGAGAACAAAAGCTACCTTAAAAAATCCCTTCATAATAGTGACTGGTGTTTGCTGTACAGGCCATAATATTTTAGCTATTTCCATTGTAGGGATTTCTCTTTTTTTGTTCTGGATAATGACTTACGAGTTATTAAACAATTATCATGGGCAAGGCACTATATTTGGTATTGAGGGAACCGCACATGTAGAACAGCCAAGTTCAAGTTGCCAGGAACTCATAATCCATGGCTGATCCCATATAGCTAAATCCAAGGGATCTACAATGAGATCTGTGTCACAAATGAACTGTCACTGGCATTCTGGGAAGGGAGACATTCCTGTCAATGGATTCTCCTTGAAGGAAATGAGACTTAAAGGCTGCCCAGAAGATAAGAGAGGATTTTAATAAAAAAGCAGAGGTGGGGCTTATCAGATAGGAGTGGAAGAGGATAAATCATGGGGAAGCTTTGGCCACCCATTCATATTGGACTTCAGTGTAAGTTGTAGAATTGGTAATGATGGAAGAAGAAGCTCTTTTAGGGCCAGGTCATAAAGGACTCCACTTATTATGCTAAAGAATTTGGACTGTTTGGGGCACCTGGGTGGCTCAGTCAGTTAAGCCTCCAACTTTGCCTTGGGTCATGAGCTCACAGTTTCTGAGTTTGAGACCCGCACAGGGCTCTGTGTTGACAGCTCAGAGCCTGGAGCCTGCTTTGGACTCTGTGCTTCCCTCTCTCTCTATGTGTCTTCCCTCCCCCATTTGTAATCTGTCTCTCAAAAATAAATAAACATTAAAACATATTTGGATTCTTTTTTTTCCTCATGTGGAAACGGGGAGACCCCAAAATTTTTACACTGAAAAGTGACACATCAGAAGTGTGCTTCCTGGACATGCTGTGATAAACGGGTGGGTGTGGGACAAAGATAAGTGGAAATACAAGAGAGACAAGCAGGGTAATCTGTGGCTCGAGGCCTCTTCCTGCTGGATGATGTGTCAGAAGCTCAGATGGAATGACCCCCAGTTACCCCATAAATCTACTCTCCATCTATCCCAGGTGCTGTATCTATTCAACTCTATGATTAAAATCACTTTTCCCCACTTGTCAGCATGGAGTAAATAAGTAGCCATGAAAGCTCTAGTGTGAGAAATGATTCTGCTGCATTCTCGATGCAGACAGAAGGTTGACTTGTGGCCAAATCTAAAGAATGAAGAACATGGACTTTGACACAACGCATTGTGTTTCTGATGATAACAACTAGAGGGAAATTACAAATTACTTCAGTGGACCAAAATTGGTGGAAACCAGAGGGGAGGTTGAAAACAAAATAGTGAACAGATAAGAAAAGTTAAGGAAAAATTAGGATATTAAAAAGCTTTTTTTGTACCATGAACCTAATATTAATCCAAGGTATAGAAATGTTTGTGTACTTTCTATAATAACAACAAAAAAGATTCCAAATTTGGGATCAGAGACACTATTGATAAAATATTTGTGATTCCCAAAAGCCATTCAGAGATGTCTTCCTTGTCTCTTAATTAGTTCTCAAACAGTTCTATTTCATAGTTGTAATGGTCCTTGTATTTACAGATGATGAAACAGTCCCAGAGATTAAAAACATATATTTTTCCATGTCCATACCATTAGAAAACATCAGAACCAAAGCTAGAACCAAGATCTATGGGATCTATGGGATTCCTAAGGTCTTCCTTAATGTGACTGCAAGTTCCATTAGCCTCTTTTACAGAAGAGTAACAAAGCAGAATTCTTTCACTGATTGAATTTGAAGTCAGAATATCCAAGTTTATGTTTAGGATCTGCTCCTGAACTAACTTGGTGTGAGCATCTATAAACTGTTGATTATTTTTGGACTTTGTTGTAAGAGCACATTATTTGTGGGCACCTGGATGGTTCACTTGGTTAAGTGTCTGACTCTTAGTATCAGCTCAGGTCATGATTTCCTGGTTCATGGGTTTGAGCCCCATATCAGACTAGGCACTGACAGTATGTAGCCAGCTTTGGTTTTTCTCTCTCTCTCCGTCCCTCCCCCTCTATCTTTCTTTCCCTCTAATAAATAAACTTTTAAAAAATCACCTTATTTGTTACCTGCCTTGTGGCTGTTGCTAGAGCAATGGAAAATCTCTATGTGATGTAAACTCACCTTGCAGTCTTGAAACAATGTGTAAAGTAAGCTTAATATTATATTAATTAAACAGTTTTTAATATATTAAGCATTAATGATGATGATAATAATATTCTTTGGGCTTTGCAAAGCTTATATTTTGCCCTTAGTGTGTTCCTCTTAGTTCTGGGGTTTAAATGAATATGCTTATTTTCATTCCTCCAGTGTCAACTCAGAAGTAGAAGGTCAACTGTAAATGAAAATGTAAATGTGAGGGCCCCTGGGTGGCTCAGTCAGTTAAGCGTCTGACTCTTGGTTGTGGTTCAGGTCATGATCTCATGGTTCATGAGTTCGAGCCCCATGTTGGGCTCTGTGCTGACAGCTCAGAGCCTGGAGCCTGTTTCACATTCTGTGACCTTCTCTCTCTCTAGCCCTCCCCTGCTCTTGCACTCTGTCTCTCTCTCAAAAATAAATAAAAATTTAAAAAATTTAAAAAATATATTGGGACACCTGGATGTCAGTTAAGCATCCAACTTCAGCTTGAGTCATGATCTCATGGTTTGTGGGTTCGAGTCCCCACATCAGGCTCTGTGCTGGCAACTTGGAGCCTGGAGCCTGTTACAGATTCTCTGTCTTCCTCTATTTCTGCTCCTCCCCTACTCACACTCTGTTTCTCTCTTAAAAATAAATAAACATAAAAAAATAAAATAATAACTTCAAAAAGAAAATATAAATGGCACATAAGTTTAGGATAATGGCAGACATTTGGGGTCCCACAGATCCAGTTTGACTTTTTAGCCCAGACACCCCTCCAGGTGTATATTTTGGTGTAAATTACTTGAAGTATTTATGTATTAACAAAATGAGGATATTAAAAAGATGTATTTAACATTATTGTGAGTATCTGAGATCCTGTACTGAAAGCACCTGGCAAATAGTGAGTGCCCAGTGAAAGACAGATACTCTTATGGTTGTTAAAGTCATTTTCCACTTGATTCCTTCATTGTAGATGAAAATACCACAGTCACATGAGAAAGGAGATAGTTTTAGCCAAGAATATTTTCTTTTCCTTCTGAAAATTCAGTCACAACAAGAAAGTTGATCACCAGGGCCAAGCAAATCCCAAAGTCGACACTATCAGATCATCTTCCTCACTGTTTTGTGAGTGGTCGGGAACATGAAATTATATACTTTAGAAAATGGGCAGAGAGCTCATGGGATTGAAGTCCTTACTCCAAAACTGTCTTATATTCTGGCACACAAGATGATGTTTTTGCTCATCATCTACTAAGTTCACATGTACATAGAAAGTTTGTGTAATTAATTTGTAATCTATAATAGGATTCATACCCATTCAAAAATAATGTGAAATACAGCAGTTAACAATAAAACTAGGAGTGCCTGGGTGGCTCAGTGGTTAAGTGACTTTGGCTCAGGTCCTGATCTCGTGGTTCATGGGTTCAAGCCCTGAATCGGGTTCTGTGCTCACAGCTCAGAGTCTGGAGCCTGCCTCAGATTTTGTGTCTCCTTCTCTCCTTCTGCCCTTCCTGCTTGCACTCTATCTCTCTCTCTTTCTCAAAAATAAATAATAAACATTAAAAATATTAAAATCTAAAAATCCATAAAACTATACCAAAAGGTAATCTTCCTTTGCTGATTGTTCACACAGGGTCTCAGAATCCTAAACTGAAAAGTATGAGGTCAGACCACTCAGTTTTGTCCTGGCTTTTTCTGTGCTAGCTGTGGGAAGTAGGATCATCTGACTTAAAACGTCAGCTCCTTCGTCTGGTTGAAAAGTCACAAAAATTACTAACAGCTGCCTCTTAAGTTTGTAAAGATTAATAAGATTGCTTATGTAACGTGCATAGTACAATGGTCAGCACACAGTAAGCACCTCACGGGACCGCTTATGCCGACTGTGATCAGGGTATCGTCTATCGCTGTGGGGTCTGCTGTCCTACAGAAGACCCTGGGCCCTGGCCGACCCTGCTGTGACTTGAATATTCCTTCGTGTACAGTTCATAGCTTTGCTTATTTGCCATTTTAAAGATCTCTCTTTCCAAAATAGACTAGAATTCATTCTGGTTATTTGAAATTTCTGGCTCTTTGACTACACAATGATGATCGTTTTCTACTTTTGTCTGTAATTGTCTCCGTTTGTTTTCAGTAACAGATTTAGGGTATTTCATCAATTGATATCACTGTACAAAAGCAAAATCAGCGTTGCTTTTGCGATGGACCTGTAATTTTTCACCTCTGGTTTCTCTGCATGCCACAGTGCACACTTCAAATGGGCAAATCTCATTTCCCTTTGAAAATATCAAGGCATACATTTGCAAGCTGCTTTCAAAATTGTGCTTCATTACACTTAATCCTTTTAGAATCATACTAAAGTATTGGCTTCAATAATTTCCTCTGGGACCTAGTGTCATAGGCTAACTCAGCTTTATGCAGAGAAGTGTTTCTTTTTATCTATTCTTAAAAAAATTTTTTTTAATGTTTATTATTGAGAAAGAAACAGAGCATGAGTAAGGGAAGGGCAGAGAGAGAGGGAGGCACAGAATCCAAAGCACGCTCCAAGCTCTGAGCTAGCTGTCAGCACAGAGCCTGACATGAGATTCAAACCCACGAACTGTGAGATCATGACCTGAGCCAAAGTTGGATGTTCTACTGACTGAGCCACCCAGGTGCCCCATCTTTTTACCTATTCTTAATTTCATGTTTTTTAGTGCTATTATATCTACCTAAAATGGAGCATCTAATTTATTTTCTCTGTACCACTCTTTTAATGAAACATGGGTGATTCAGAAGGGACATATGCATACACTGACATCTGTATTACTTTTTAAAATTGATATTCTATCAAAATATTAAGAAACCATGTGAAAATAGCATGTTATACAATTTATCCATATATTGGACACAAGAGATGCATTTGCAAGTTTGTTACTTGTAGTATGGAATGGAATTCCATAATAATGATTTAAGAAATAGTGATTAAATATAGTTTAGTTCAGGGGCACCTGGGTGGCCCAGTCGGTTAAGCATCTGGCTTCGGCGCAGGTCATGATCTCATGGTTCGTGGGATCGAGCCCTGCATCGGGCTCTGTGCTGACAGCTCAGAGCCTGGAGCCTGGTTTTAGATTCTGTGTCTCCCTCTCTCTCTGATCCTCCCCTGCTCGTGCTGTCTCTCTCTGTCTCTCAAAAATAAATTTAAAAAAAGGAAAAAACTTAAAATATATATATAGTTTAGTTCAATTAAATACGTATTTATGGAGCACATACTATGTCTGTATCATTGTATCCTGTTTGCTACTGAGGACATAATTTCTGACCTACTAAAAGCTACAATCTACCTATTAATCCTAATACAAATATTAATAATGGCTACCATGGAATGAGAACTTATGTTAAATTCTATTTGAAACATTATATATGCATTACCTCATTTATCCTTCATGAGTGCCCGGTGAGGTAGATAAAATTATTATACGTACTTACCCAAGGTTTACAGATATTTGGAGTCTTGCCTGAGTTCAGAAAGCCAGAAAGTAGCAGAGTCCTTATTTGAAACCAGGCCTGCCAAGCCTCAAAAATTCATGTTTTTGTCCTAGTAATGTTTATGTATAAACAGCACTACTAGATAGGTGGATATATGTTGGCTAACCTAAGCCCATAATTATCATGGGCAATATTGCTTTCTTCAACTGAGTCATTTACAGTATCAATAACATATCTACTCTGCATTCTAGAAGTCAGCAAGGGCTCCTTTTTATTTTATTTATTTTGCAGAGTGGGGGGAGAGAGAGAGAGAGAGAGAGAGAGAGAGAGAGAGAGAGAGAGAGAATGAGGCACAGAATTCGAAGCAGGCTCCAGGCATTGAGCTGTCAGCACAGAGCCCGACATGGGGCTCGAACACATGAACTGTGAGATCATGACCTGAGTTGAAACCAAGAGTCAGATGCTTAACTGAGCCACCCAAGCACCCCAGCAAGGGCTCATTCTAACCTCAAACCTAAAAATCAGCCTCCTGGCCTCAGGACCAACAGAGATGGCAAAAACAGACATGCCAGTGGAAGAGAGTAGAAAGGTAGGTGACTTTGCTCTGAAAGAAGGCTTGCCTTCTGCATACAAATAGATGAAAGGAGCCTGGGTCTCCAGAGGTCAACTGACCACTCACTGAGGTTAACTTGAAATTTTAGGAAGGATATTATAAATGGGAAATATTTTTTAAAATATTTTTTTAAGTTTTTAAAATTTATTTTGAGATAGAACATAAGTGGGGTAGGGTCGGAGAGAGAGGGACAGAGAAAGAATTCCAAGCGGGCTCTGTGGTGTCAGCACAGAACCCAGTGCAGGGCTCAAACACATGAACCATGAGATCATGACCTGAGCCAAAGTCAGATGCCCAACCAGCTAAGCTACCCAAGTGCCCCAATGGGAAAGTGTTTTAAAGAAGAAAAAGCTAACCAAAGAAAGACTAAATTGGATAGAAATTGTGAGAATAGAATAGAGATTTCTGAAATGAACAGCGAATGTTAAAGCAACACAAAAGACTTTTCTAAAGATATTCCCCCATCAAATGAAATTGTGTTTTGTTTTTGAGAAGACATTGCCACAGCAAGTGAAAATCTCTTGGCTTTCTGATATGGACTCAGATTCAGTGTGCTTAAAGACAAGAGGACGGGCATGAGGGGATAGAGACTGAGTGACTGAATTATCCTTCACAGGAATAAGCTTGCATGATGAATGGACTCTTGAGGCTAAGGAGGGCTTTACCCCCTGTGCGCTGGAAGCTTCATGCGTTGCACAGGGTAGAAGCACTTTCGAAGCAAATCTTCACAACAGCATACATTTTATTTATTTATTTTGAGTTTATTTGTTTTGAGAGAGAGCACATGCACACACATGAGCGGGGGAGGGGCACGCAGAGCGGGAGAGAGAGAATCCCAAGCAGGCTCTGCACTTCAGCACAGTGCTGAGATCATGACCTGAGCCAAAATCAAGAGTGCTTAACTGACTGAGATACCCAGGCGCCTCATAACTGCATACATTTTAAAGTGGCAGCACAAATCTGAATATTTTCCCGAGGAGGGTGTGAATAGGCTAATCTGTGGAACCTTTTATTTATGTCTACATTATACAAACCTATGATTCTGTCATTAGAAATTGTCTCTGTAATTACTAAAACATAAAAGCTGCATCATGATTAAAACATGAAATATAGAGGATGTTTATCAGAAAATTATCCAGATCTCTTTGAACTTAAAATTCCACAAGAATAGATTTCTTTGAGATTACCTCCTAGGGAAAGCATGACTGTCTAATCATAATAAAAGTCTGCCTTCCTATGTTTACAAAGTTGATTGATGCAGTTTTCAGAAAATCAGACAAATCACAAACTGTGAAAAGACAAAAATAAATGGTACATTTGTAAAGTGTCCTAGGCTTTTTTAACTTTGCTATTTTTTTAAAGGCCACTGTCTGAATTTGAAGTAGTTACACACATTCTTTTTTTGTTGTTGTTACAGTGCTTTGTGTTAATCTAACATGAATAAACATGATGAAAGAGAAGATAATAATAAGAACATTTTTTTAAATGAATGAGCCATTTGGTGAAAGTATTTAAACATTGAAAACCCTGAGTTCCAGCTAGTTGGTTAGCTGTGTCCCTGAGAAATTTTCAGATCATTGAAAACTCATGAGATTACAAAGCTGGAAAATCTTGGAGATTATTCTAAGTTGCTTATTTCTCCAAGTAGCAAATCTGAAAGGAGAAATTAGGATTTACCCAGATGATGTAAATGGGCAAAACTATTACTAGAAGCTGGTGTTTACAAACTCAATTTAGGGCTCTCTTCTTTCTTTCTAGAAGCATTCACTCTAATTGTCCTCCAAATGAAGAAAAATAGCTCTGTCCTTCCTCATTTACAGGAGATACTAAATAGCGAAGCTATAGAGCAAATAAATGCTTTTTGAAATAAGGTGATGATGTAGGGATTTTAATTTTTTATTGTGTTTAAGGACATCTGGTTTTACTAAATAAGCAAAGTGACTGGCTTTTCATTGTCCCTCTATTCTATGTATATTCTCTTCTCTGTGCAGCAGTGATAACAAAGATCAGGTTGAATTATCATGTTTCCAGAAATTCCTTGATAGCTACCAGGTTGCTGGAGCTATCTTCTCAAAACAAGCAAGCTTAACCTATGAACTTGTAATAAAGGAAAACATTCATAGTAATGCTCACTCAACAGAAAAATAGAAAGAGGGAGCTGATTATCTGAATGGGGATGAAAGACGTTGGCCCTTGTTTCCCCGTGGATGTGTCTGAGGAATGTGTGTTTAGAGCCAACTAGCTTGATGGAGGTCCATCTGGGACTCGCCGGGTATGAGTTGGACCCAAACAAAATTGGAAATACAAGTGTAACTACCTTTGAAAAATACCTTTTCTTCAGGCATGGGTCTGGAAACCATTGCCTGGCAAACAACAGGCTTTTGTAAACAATACAGTTGAGTTGAAACTGATGGTACAAGGTAAAATAATGAAATAGAAATTGTCTTCTTAGAAAAGTAATCAGAACGAAGGTTAGCAGCCTGGGGATTAACCAGTCACTGTTTGCAGATGTAGGACTTGACCGGACCATTTGGACTAAAGCAGTCACATAAAACTTAACTGATAGCCCAGCCCTGACATGACTTAAGATTGTTTAGGATGTGCCTCTTAAAAAATAAAAATCTTGTACCAGTTCCTGTCCTTGAAAACTTCATCCCACAGGGACCTAAATCTCTCTACTGGATTAGGGTTTTCCAAGCATTCCTCACACTAAACTCATGTGAATATTGAGTAGGTCTCAAAGCCTTTGTTGTTCTGCTAAGTGCACTCTAAGGAGTGTTGCACTGATACTTTTTTTATGTATCAACCACATCTATATCTTGTGTATCTGTAATTATTGAATAATTAGGTAATTAGCGCCTTGAATGTATTATACACTGGAGGAAGTCTCAGTAAGTTATTATGGAAGTATCTTGGATGTTTAAGTGGTATTTGGAGAAAATTGGTTGGGGTTTTGGAATAGGCAGGGAATGTATTCTTTTTCACATTTAAAATAACAGAACAAAGGCTACCCTGTTATTCAAAAAATTGATATTCAACCCATTTTCAAATTGGGTTAATTCAGATAACAAGGAATGCCTATATTAGCAAAGTGCATTACATTATGAACAAGTATAATACACCACTGTATCACGGCCAGTTAGGGTTCATGCCGTGAATGACAGAATGATTGAATAGTAGTAACTCTAATGCCATAGAGAATGAGCCTGTTGAGGAAGTGCTCATTTTCTCACCAGTCCAGTTACTATTTTCCAGGAGCTTTTCAGTTGATTTTGTGAAGGAAGATTCTCGTGTGATAGTTGAAATTATCTGAGAGGAAGGGGTAATGTCTCCTACTCCTTCATAATTTTATGTTTCTTATTTCTGCACCTTATCGAGTTACTTTAGCTATTTCTTCCAGAAAATGGCTAAATTACAGTGGTGACACTGGGTATTACTGTTTTGTTTCTCATTTAAGAAAGATGTATATTCTGGCGCTCCTGAGTGGCTCCTTTGGTTAAGCACCTGATATTTGATTTCAGCTCAGGTCTTACTCTTACAGTGTGTAGGTTCAAGTCCCTCATGAGGCTGTGCACTGACAGCGTGGAGTCTGCTTGGGATTCTTTGTCTCAAGAATCCACTTCAAGAATCTACCTCTCCCTTTTACTGGTACTCTCCCTGCCCTCACTCTCTTAAGAGTAAATAAATGTTAAAAAAAGAAATATGGAAACATCATGTATGATGTTGCATGTCAAACATGTCGGGGAGTAAGGTTTAGTCTCAACATATGATTGAGTAATGGCCATATTAAATTCCCAAGTAAAGCTTTAATTTAGTTGTGAATATTTAGTTCATAAACTTGTGGTAAGACAATAAGAATGGATTTATTTACTGGAATAAGGTAGACTAGTCTGAACAATACAGGAAACCAATCATTTGTAAATAAAGAGATTAAGTAATTTTACTAATCAAACATTTACAACTTTTATATGATAAAAATAATCTAAAATCAGTTAAATAAAATGCCATACACCATGAAAAATTAGTACTATGCAAATTTCAAGCAAAAAGTAAATTTACCTGATTTACAAAGATCATAAACAAGTTAATAAGAGAAAGATGAAAACTTTTATAGAAAAAACTGGGTATGGTATATGCATGACTCCTTCACAGAATAAAAAATTAAAATTTTAATAGGTGTATTAAAAACTCAATCTCAGTTATTATTAAACACATATATATTAAATATTTATTAAATGTTTTAACCCCTCAGAATGACAATTATTTAAAGATTTTGATGGTAATTCAGTTTTGGCATATTTATGGTGAAACAGAAATTCTTATATTTCACAGAAGAAGCCAAGATATCTGTACAGGATATACTTTGCAGCATTATTTTTAACAGAAAAATGTTAAATATACTAAATGTCCGTGAGTTAAGAAGTGCTTAAAAATTATAACCGTACATGTCAGCTGTTAAATAGAATGAGGTAAATTCCACATGTCTTGATAATGGAAATATGGGGTCCTTTTGGTAAAATAAACCAGTAAATATCAGGTATGCTAGAATATATGCTGAAGGATGAATTTTGAAAAGTGGTTACCTTTGAGGAAATGTACAGAGGTGATGGATGTGGGAATAGAAAAAGATATTTGCATTTCATACCAAAGCCTTTTGTATATATTTTCTTGCCATTTACATGTAATATACATTTTAATGTCAGTAAGGGTCTTGCCAGTGATGGGATTAAGATTTTTGTTTGTTTGTGTGTCTCTGTATAATGATCTTTCACAGCAGAATAAAAGCAGGAAGATGACAGGAAAAGTTAGCCACCTCACATATTTTTTAATCAATAGATATTCTTACAAGTATTTCCCTCAAAACTGTGCCCTAGGGTGATTTTTCCAGATATTTTAAGTATCAGACTTGTAAATTAAGCTATTAAGCAAAGAACCTGAGCTTGAAGTGACGTTAAACTTTAAATAGAATTATTTTTTCTGCCATCTCTCTTGGAAATAGCATATATTTATGCATATTCAATCATCCTTCCCCAATCCCTGAACCATTACACTATTTCCATCACTTCCACTGAACTAGAAACACAAGTAGGTTCACTTTGAACCTCTGATCTCGTCATCCTCCCCATCTTGTTTTGACCTTGGCCAGAGAGACCTGGGTGGAGATAACCCTTTTAATTCTTTCCTGTCTTTTCGGTATTAGAGAAAAGAAACAAAATATCTTTTTTTTAACTGGGCATGCAGGTGTGCCCTTCCTTTGAGGTGGGTGCTTCAGAATATTCCGTGGAGCACATGTACATGCTTTCTAAGCTTCCCCATTGCCCTGTTTCCTAGCAAGTGAGATCGACTCCATCTTCATGGACCTTTTCCATCCATCCGTTCTGCTTTCCTAGTGGGATGCTAAGGAGTCTGAATGTAAACTCCAGCTAGCTAAAGCACACTTCGTTCATTCTCATTCTCTCCTTTTAATTGGATGGGTTTTCCTACTGATGAGGTCGAAGCATGGGGGTCTGTCAAGCAGCAGTTAGTGAATTAACTGGTTCTGCTGAAGAGTAGGGAGGAGAGAGGATGCCTTCTCTCATCGGGTCCAATAGCAGGACAATAGGAAGAAATTGACCCAATCTTATTGCCCACTAAATTCTCTCTAAATATATGAACTAGATCCCAGGAGCTAGCTATCTTCACAAACTTTTGTCTTTGATGTTAGGAATCTGCCAGTTTATCCTAAATCTTGTTAGATTGAAGATTTCCTGAGGGTATTACTAAGTTGGTGCTAGTATTTATTCTGTGCCTAAAAGAGGAGAAATGGTAAGACATAAAGCTGAAGAGATAAACTAGAATAAGATCCTGAAAAGTATTCTATTCACCCCAATATGAGTTTGGATTTTGTCCTGTCAGGAATAAGAAACCTCTGAAAATTTTATCCAGGGTAATAATCACTAGCTTTGTCGTTTAGAATGTACACGGGCTGCTGTAGAATGTTTGGGTAGAGGCTGGCTACGTGGAGTGGGTTTGTCTCTAAACTCAATGGGTTTGTTTCTGAACTCAATAGGTAGGTCCAGAAGCACTGAAGGTTGTCAGAAATACCTTGAAATCAGCTGGGAAAGACCCAAGTTCAAGATCAACGTACTATCCCTAAATAGATATACAAGATAGGTAATTTTTCCTCCCCTTGTAATATGTTTGGTTAAATGGCTGGTTAGCTTGCATTGGGGGTTGTATTATAGTTTTCTGAAACTGTCTACTTTCAAGTCAATGAGAAGTTTACCCAGGAAAGGAACACACAGAAAATAAGAAAATAAAGAAATCAGCAAGTGCATCTGGCATGTCTTTAGCTGACTCTGGGGCAACCTGCATGTCACTAAAATAGTTTGTAGAAATAGGTAAGGGGCATTAAGGAATCTCCTCCTGAAAACACTATTGCACTATATCGTGTCTTGGATGTAAATTTTTAAAAAATTAATTAAAAAGTAGTTGGTGGGATTGCCTTCACTATTCAAGTAATTTTACCCTCTTTATTTTTGCAGACCATGTTCATTAGGCGAAAGTAACATGTGTATAATACAGCACCAGCATGACCTAGATAGAGATAAGGAACCCTGATAGGGAGGAAAAAGGTCAAAGTTTACAAGAAGTTTTAGAGAAGGGAAAGCAAAGGCATTTGGGCAATAAGAGAATTTGTAGGAGATGCAAATCATTTCCAAGACAGCAGGTTGGGAAACCAGAAAAGTGCTGTGGTCATTTGTTTTTCTAGTGAAAACAATAGGAAATGCAAATTTGGGGAGAAGATTATTATTTCCATTTTAGTTTAGGTTTAGTTTAGGACAGTTAGTTAGGTAATCTGATGTGTAGCTCTGCGTAAAGATCTAAGACGGGAGGGCGAGTTTGGAAGGGATCCGAGGGATCCGATCGGCCTATGTGATCCGAGTTTCTCAACCTCGGTTTTACTGGCATTCTGTACAAGGTAATTCTTCATTGTGGGGAATTCCTGATGCCGTAGGGTGCTTAGTATCAGTGGTCTTTCCCTCTGGATGCCAATTGCATCCAACAGTAGTGACAAACATGGTATTGTCATCTGTGCCTGGGGCCAAAATGCCCCTGATTGAGGATGACTGGCATAAAAGATACAACAAGGCAGAGTTAGGTGGAAAATTTGTTGGGACAGAGTTACATCAACATTTTTTGGACACGCAAAAGAAGAACCATCTTCAGAATACACTGGAAGGCGGAAGTCTTCTCTACACGAAGGAGGGAAACCAGTGGGACATAACAACCTAGAATTCTGAGGAGACAGTAATTCAAGGAGTGGTAAGTAATGTCAAAAGCTATACAAATAAAATAAGGCGAACACACTAGTTTTCTCTTGCTGCTGTAATAAATCGCTGCAAACGTGGTGACTTAAAATAGCAGAAATGTGCGTTCTTATAATTCTAAAGATCAGAAGTGTGACAAAGGTCTCAGTTAGCTAGTCAGCAGGAGTATGTTCCTTCCTGAAGGTTCTAGGGGAGAACCTGTCTCTTTGTTATTTCAAGCTTTGGGGGGCTGCTCACATTCTTTGACTTGTAGCCCCCTCTCTGCATCTCCAGGCTTAGCAGTATCATATCTCTGTGACCCTTCCTTTGTCAAATCTTGTACCTCTGTTTCTGACTGCATCTGGGAAGGATTTTTCATTTTAAATATTCATATTGATTAGAATAGGCTCTTCTCCATTTTACCATGTTTAACTTAATTACATCTGCAAAGTCCCCTTTGATATGGGCTATAATAGAGTCTCAAGTTCCAGGATCAGGACGTGGACATTTTGGTAGGGAGATTGCTTTACCTATCACAGTGGATCAGCAGAAGACCTTTAAGTTAAACAACAGGAGACTCCTGTTTGGCTTTGTTGATGGCATTTCAGAAGAATGGTAGAGGAAGAAGGCAGATTGCAGTGGGTGGATTATGGAGCAACTGACTCTGAAAAACCATACTGTTGATTTCACTTGTTCTGGTTTTAAAGGGAATTATGTTACCTTTTGCCATTAATTATATAGTTTCCTGTGCTTTGTTTTCCAAGTAACTTTTTTGATATTTAATGTATTTTTTAATGTTTATTTTTGAGAGAGAGAGAGAGTGAGCAGAGGGACAGAGAGAGAGGGAGACACAGAATCCGAAGGAGGCTCCAGGCTCTGTCAGTACAGAGCCCAATGTGGGGCTCGAACTCACAAACCATAAGATCATGACCTGAGCCGAAGTTGGACACTCAACCAACTGAGCCACTCAGGCACCCCTGAATATTTTTTATAAACCTAATTTTACTAAGAACTTCAAAAAAATTTTTTTTTTATCTTTTATTTGTTTTAGAGACAGAGAGAGAGAGAGAGAGAGAGATGGAGCATGAGAGAGGGAGGGGCAGAGGGACAGGGAGACACAGAATCTGAAGCAGGCTCCAGGTTCCAAGCTGTCAGCACAGAGCCTGATGCGGGGCTTGAACCCATGAACGTGAGATCATGACCTGAGCTGAAGTCGGAGGCTTAACTGACTGAGCCACCCAGGCGCCCCACTAAGAACTTTTAAATGAACGAGTAACTTCTATTTAGTAGATTTCTTTTTAAAACTGTTAATGTGATCAAAGGTTATGTTAATAGCCTTTCTAATGAAGAACTATCCTTGTATTACTAATATAAATTCAATCTGGTGTAAGTAAATATAATGCTAGTTTCTATATACTTACATTTTATTTAGGTATTTCATATCAATGTTCATGAGAAAAGTAGAGTTTAGCATTATATTGTTAGGCATTTCAGGTTTTATATAAAGGACAAAATAAGCTCAAAAAACAGAAAATCCAAACATGATGCATTCTTTCTTCTTGTATTTTTTGAAAGTTTGAATAAGATCAGCTTTGAGAATGTCTGAGAGAATTCACCTTGAAAATTGCATGTGCCTAATGAAATAGGCACGTGATTGACTGGAAAGTCAAAAGATTTTGCCTACTGACTCACTGTATTCAGTTATTGTAGGCTAAATTGCAGAAATGGTTCAGTATTGGGATCTTCTATCTTGCTAAATAGTGATTTTCAACCAGATTTTTAAAATGTTTATTTATATTTGAGAGACAGAGAGAGATAGAATGCAAGCAGGAGAGAGGGGCAGAGAGAAAGGGAGATACAGACTCTGAAGCAGGCTCCAGGCTCTGAGCTGTCTGCACAGAGCCCGACGTGGGGCTCGAACCCACAAATGTGAGATCATGACCTGAGCTGAAGTCAAACACTTAACCAACTAAACCACCCAGGTGCCCCTTAACCAGATTTGTAAATTAATTGGTATGAAACTGATGAGGGTATCAACTTTAGTAATTTTTGTGTCTTTTGCTGAACTATGTAATCAGGCTTACCTTTGAATTCTTCCCTTTAATTGTACCTCCTTTTTTAATTTATTTATCAGTTTTGTCACCATTTATTTTTATTTTAAAGCTTTTTCTAAAGAGTCCATTTCTCTTCTGCTTATCTATTTTCATATATTTTTTCTTTCTACATCAGTCTATATTTGCCCTTATCTTTATTTTTCTCCTACTTCCTTTTATTGTCTTTTTAAAAGAGTTTTTTAAATTTTAATTCTTTTTTAATTACTTCAAATCTACTCTTTGCTTCCTATTCTAAGTCAATATTTTATTCAAAATATCTATCAGACTATAAATATTCCCCATAGAAAGCCTTATCTGCATCTCACAAGTTTTTAGCTATTTGTCTCTAAACATGTTTAATTTTCATTAAGATTTATTTATTTATACATGTGTGACCATAGCTATTTAGAAGTATGCCTCTAAATCTTCAAATGGATGTTTGATTTCCAATTTAACAGATACAGAAAACATAGGCTAGTATCTAAAAATATTTCCATATTTATATGCCCCCCCTTTTTAAGGCATTTGCTTTGAAAAAGCAAAACCCATGATAGGCATGGACCATTATGAGAACATATTTGAAATTAAAGTTGGTGGTTGTTTTTGTTCTTGTTATTAATTTGCTTTTGTTTTTTATAAGTGAGGTTAATTGGAGAGATATAAAATGCTAATTGCAGGAGGGAGTAGGCTATCAGAGGGAAAAATGAGTAAGTAGTGTGCATTCCTTGGGGGCTGGGAGGTGATAACAGTCCCAAAGGTTGTTGAGCATTATACCTTAGAAATAAGTAGCCTTTATGGTTACAAGAGAGAATGAGCAAGGGTGTGTATGTAGAAAGCTTTGTTAACTGAGTGGCTGAAAAGTTACAGAATGAATCAGCCCTGACTATGAAAAACACAGCAAAATTACTTTGTTGTGTGGATGGCAGGGATTGGTAGAAAGTTTGACAAAATTGAAAAATATATGAAATACTCAGATGTAAAAGAGCAAAATAGGGAAACACTAGAAAGGCTGGTGGACAATGTGAAGCAGCTAGAATAGTTCTGCATTAACTGATATCTATTTTGGTTTGAAGTCACCCAAAACTCTTATTAAATACGGGGCATAACCTTCTTTTGAATCCTGTTTAAATTGTATATTCCCTCACTTCCAGTTACAGGTCTTCGGGGACACCTCCTTAATGCCCCACTCTGTACTTATGTGGGGAATGAAAAATTATTTTTCCTCTACCCTATTTGTTGTAACTGACCTAACATGAGTTTGCTCCTTGGTGAGTTCCAGCTAGAGACCACACCCCCTAGAGTTGTCACACAACGTCAGATTCATTTGTAGCAAATAAGGAGATCACAGGGAATAACTTCCACAGCCGTGACTCCCCAAGCAAGGGTGGATGGGTTCCCTTTATTTTATTTTTTAAAAATGTTTATTGTTGAGAGAGGTAGAGAGACAGAGTGTGAGTGGAGGAGGGGCAGAGGGGAGAGGGAGACGCAGAAGCCGAAGCAGGCTCCAGGCTCTGAGCTGTCAGCACAGAGCCTGACGCAGGGCTCGAACTCATGAACCTGGAGATCATGACCTGAGCCGAAGACAGACGCTTTACCGACTAAACCACTTAGGTGCCCCTGGGTTCCCTTTATTTAGGGTTAGAATGACTATTTCGAAAGGAGATCCTTGTCTTCGTATGTAGAGGCCGGCATAAGGTCATGCATGTACCTTAAGGAAACACGCCCACACGCACATAGTATGTTATGTCATGAGGCTTGTGCTCCTCCTTGGGTGGAGATTTTGGAACTATCATGAGGTACAGGTAGCCATCCATCATGTTAGAGGTCACTCCATGGTTCTTTTGCACAGGCATGAGTTGGGCTTTTGCTCAAACTGGTCTGGGTGGTCTGGGCCGGCTGGAGGTCTTGCCGGGCAGCTCTTATTGCTGGAGGGGGGGCTTGCTTTCCATTCACCTGAGGTAAGAGAGAAGATGAAGGGATGAAGGAACAATATAGGACAAAGGTCAGTGAGTACAAGCAGGTAGATAGGAAAGGTCAGGTCTTGCTGTCTAGCTTGTGACCTAGGTTGTTGACTGAGATCTCCCTGTGATTAAAAAGCAGATTAATGGGAGAAAAACAGGAGTTTCATATGTATAATTCCTGTATACTTGGGAGATAAAACACCCAGAAATGGTCTGAGCCACCACCGTAGATAGTATCTATAGCCAAAGAGGAAGAGATGTTGGGGGGTGGAGAGGAGGGGAAGGTGGCCAGTTATAGACGCTTACCCAAAAACTGCAGTAAACATAGATATGGTCATTATGCAGATTTTACTCCAGATGTATATCGCTGATGAGTTTCTAGAGATTTGGAGGCATCCTTCTCTGCCTGGTACAGAGAGGGAGACTTCTTTACAAATAGAGATTTTCCTTATAAATATCAATGTCTCTAAGGCAAGTAACTTTTTTTTTTTTAACATTTGCTTATTTTTGAGAGAAAGAGAGAGTGCGGGTGGGGTAGGGACAGAGAAAGGAAGACAGAGGATCAGAACAGGGCTCAGTGCTAATGGCAGGGAGCCTGATGCCTGGCGTCAGCCCAGGAGCCATGAGATCATGATCTGAATGAAAGCCGGGTGCTTAACTGACTGAGCCACCCAGGCGCCCCTGGAAAAGTAACTCCTACCGAGTTTTCAGCTTCACCTGTGTCTGCTGTTTCTTAAAAATAACCAGTTAAAATAATCAACACGCTAAAGAGGTATATGTAGGCGTGGTACATTTTCCTCTCTTCACTTGGCACTGTAAACATGTCACATCCTTTCTTCAAAGAGAATTCCATTCTGGAAATCGTTGAGCAGGCCTTAGCGAATAGGCTGTAGGTACATTATATTCAGAAATGTTTAAGGTGTTTTATTTCTAAGATAGAACTTAGGATTAAAATTTTTCATTTAGCCTGCATATTACACAGGTCTCATTTTTGAAACGAAAGGCTGCCTGTTCCCAGTTTAAAATCACTGATAGTCTCAGCACCGTCCCAAATGGTATATTCAGTTTGTGTTCACATAACTGTTTTGAGCTGTAACTGCATCAGTTTGTGAATTTTTTAAGTCCTTTCTTTCTGCCTTTTCCTGGCATGCCTTTGCTCACTTGCTCTCTGTCTCTCCTTCTCTCTGTGTGTATAAATATATGTATTGATTAAACAGTATCCACCTATAAGCATATGCTACAATGTCAGTGATTTCCAACTAGAAGGCTGATTGATATCTTGGATACTATAAATCTTTCTGAATAACCAAACTGTAGGGGAGGAAAGTTTTTCTTATCTTTTAGATTCTTTGGCTGGTCCAATAATCAAATTGGCATTTAACACATTAACAGGAGTAACAAAATTTATATTCATTTGTATGGGAACTCCAAAAATACAAGACTCAAAGGCAGTTGAGATTTATATGCCATCTTGAGCTAAGAAGAAGGTGCTAACGGTTTGGGGCTTCCACGTGAAGGAAGACAATTCACTGGAAGATGAGAAGAGCACATATTTGGCAAACAAATGTTCGCCGTGCATGCAAATAAGTGTTTCTGATATAAAACTTGATCTCTGGTAATAGCCCTCTTCCTGGTATGGGACCCTATCTCAATTCTTTTAGGCAGGTAAGATGGAGGTAGAAAGCTCTCTCTTCTTGAGTCTGTTAGACCTTGACTGTCTTCAGCTCAGTTAACGTACATGCCGAAGTGGCACATTCTGGGGCAGCCTGTCCTGATACCCGTCAAAAATATACAACACACTTTATTACACTAGCTCTCAAATTGTCTATTTTGTCCATATTCATTATTTTATTCTGTTGCTCCTAAGATAGGTGATTAAGAACCTATGCTATAAATTATTGGTGATGTCTTGTAAGCTCTTCTGGAAATGAGGTGATCAGCGGTCTAGGATTGAAGTTTTCCTAGAACTGAGGGGTTCCCAGGATATGGGATTTTCAGCTTTAAAATAGGAACAATCCCGGGGTGCCTGGGTGGCTCAGTCAGTTAAGCATCCGACTTTACCTTAGGTTGTGATCTTACAATCTGTGAGTTGGAGCCTTGTGTTGGGTTCTGTGCTGACAGTTCAGAGCCTGGAACCTGCTTGGGATTCTGTGTCTCCCTCTCTCTCTGCCCCTTCCCTGCTGATGCTCTGTTTCTCAAAAATAAAACTTGATCCATAGTTTGGGTTATATCTATTTCTACCCAGAATTCAGTGTCTCACAGTCTGTTATTAATTTTTCTCTTGTTTATACTAATAAATGTGATAGTTCCCTTTCACATATTCTATCTTAAAGTTTGACCTCAAAACTCATTCCAAAACACACAAAAAACTTGAAGACTCCTGCTTGGACAAGTAATACTTACTCTGGAAAACTCTATTTGTACTTAATGTGCATTTGCAAAGAACAGTAACTCAAAAAGCCTGGAAATAATTTGAGGTTGCAGACCATGAAACCTCATGCATTAGTTCTGAAATCAAATGTCAGGATCCTTCCCCCGCTTTGTCTGGTCCAAAAGAAAAGTGACTAAATACATGGTTTGGGGGAGTAGGTAAGGAGCAGGATGTTTATCTAAGTAATTCAAGTAGAGATCAAAAGTGAGACTTTTTCTCCTTAAAGTTTTTTTCACACAATTATGTTCATTTCCTAGGTTTGGACTTTAATAATACACTAAACTAAAATAGAGCACAGCTGCTTGTGGAGATAAGTATTTCAGTGCAAGGTGTTGAGGACATACCTCTAATGCATTCGATGGTCTGAATTTCTTTGTCTGATATCCCACATAGGATTGCAGGAGGGCTGAGCATACAAACCTGAAAGTCTAAAACGGAACAAGTAAGAAAAGAGGCATTTTTCATAAAGTGAGTGTTGGCCAAATTCCTTAACCTTGGAGGTAAATTTTTAAAAAGCCGAAGGCTGCGGAAAAGCAGCATATTTACAGATAAAACATCAGTGATTTTGGTCTAAGGAGAACGGAATTGAACAGTTGCTCAGAGCACAGCATCTCTGTTACACAAAAGGTTTTTCTGGGTCTGTTAGTGTAGAAAGGGAAACTTTGCCAACATAGGTAAACATTTAAGTCATTGAGAGCTAGGATAACTTGTTAGAAATAAGCCAGCAATGATAACTTGGGACGTCTTTCTTTCCCCCGTGGTCATTAGAGCAAAGAGTTTAATTATGTCCTTGGAAAGAAGGTGGGGGTGGTAACGCCATGTTTTTGAGAGAGAACAATCTGTGTGAACGTGGCCTCAGGAGTTCCCGAGGGGGTTCATGACTTTTGAGGAGAATGTCTCAAACAAAACTATCCTCCTTTGATAGAGAAGAAGGCAGGGATGTGAGGCCAATGACCGGATATGTGCAAAGACAGTGAAATCAGAGGGGAAGGATCTAGATAATGACAGGCACCTGTGACAGGGTCTTCAGTCAAAGGGCTGACTGAGTTTCAAGAGTAGGCGGGCACGCCGAGTGATGGTCAGAGCTCTTTGTAAAGGACACAGTGGAAACCTGCTTCAGCAGGTGATTTCTCTAATTTCACCTGTTTTCCCAGAAGGTGGTGAAAGAATGGGGAGAATTAGTGTCAGCTGCCCTGGTTTTCCTGTCCCCACCCCCTCTCCCACCTTTTCACCCTGCGGAGCTGCAGCAAGGAGGCTGAGACAGCAGACGGATTCACGTTCTGTAATACGCCTTCCCTGGCTTGTGGATCTCTCAGCAGACCAGACGGGAGCTGGTTTTATGCGGGTATTATGTGGTATTCATTCTTTGAACTATGGATGTGGAGCTAGTAGATTCTTACCCTTAATGGTCATTTATAGAGCACCTTTTTAAGAGCCTGGTCCTGTGCAGGGCGGATTTATGCAAAAAACTGAAGATAGCAGAACTTCAAATTACCTTTAATTCTATTTTCTCTGTTTGGAATTGACCAGCAGCTACTAAGTCTCATAATAAAGGGCACTGAAAACCCAGTAGTGCTCTTCCCCCTTGCCTGCTCCCTGTTCCTTGTGATTTACACATTTGTGCTAGTAAAAGTTTGGAGAATAAAGTGTTTGGGGATTTTGTGCTAATTTCTAGTAAGCATCAAAGTAAGAAATGATAAGGGAAGAGCAATGTGTGGGGGAGACATGGGCGGATGGTGAAGGCCTCCGTTATTTAAAACTAGCTATTCTATCCCTAACGTTGGATCCCTCAGAATATTGAGGTTATTTTACCTAAAATTAGAGGGTACCTCTGAAGCTTTCTTAAAAGCCCAATTTTTTTTCTTTCTTTTTTTGTATTGATTTGTTTATAGCTCTGCCAAATGCATTGATTTATCCTATCTTCTACTGTCAATGCAGCCCAGCTCTGATATTGAACATGGGCCATTTCAGGTAATCTATCAAGAAATGGCTTAACAGTTCCCAAGTTTCTTTAAACCCTGTTTTGACTGTGTTTTCTTATTGAAAAGCAACCACTTTGCAGACTGACCCTTACCCCTAGTGTGTCAAGATTCAGTCACCCACTGAATACACAGTGATTTCAGTTTTCCACCAAAGGCAGCCTAATAAACAGAAAGCTGTCTTACACAGCAGCACCTGTAAATTAGCCTGGTAGCTCCATCAGTCCAGGCTCTGTCAAAAAGAAGAAAAGAAGAAGAAGAAAAAGAAAGAACGTTAGAAAAATTATACCCTTCCCCATTTGTACTCAGCAAGTAAATAATCCTCAGTACACTGAATCTTTGTTAGGATGTGAAATAAATATAGCCTTCTATTAAAATCCTTAGCATGTGGAAGAAAAGAAAGTGCTCATCTGGGTTGAACACATTTTATTGAACAATGAAGGTCTAACTCCCAATTTCATCTTCACTGCAGTGAGCACTACCTATTTTTATATATAATAGTTATTGTGGAAAACGTTTTTTCTTATACAGTATAAGAACAAGGTGATCTAACAGATTTGAGGCTTCGGGTCATTCCCTGAAGACTCTGAAATATAGATTCATTTGCGGAACGTTAATGTGGGAATGTCCCCATAGGGTCAGAAAAGTGGATTATGCGAAGTGAGAAGTTGAGCCAACAGGCAGTAATATCAAAACCTCAGCATACCCCGGAAGGAGTTGGATGCTTGGATTATCTATCTGAGATGTCCGCATTTGGGGTCTGGTCCTTGCACCATGACTGGGTCGTTGTATGCTGGATGTTCAGGATGACATTTGCCAAGGTGACCCTCTTCACGTCCCAGAGGGAGCTTGAGGATCAAATCAAGCTTAACAGAGAGCACTCCCAATATCTGAGGGAACAGGCCTGTGTAAGCATCCAGACAGAGACAGGAATTAAAAAACAAAAACAAAAACAGTTCAGGAAAAATCCAAGTGGTTCATTGTTGTCTTCCTTGCCAAAATACATGTTGGTTGAACTCCTTGGACATGAATGCCTCAATGTCAGGTTCCTGATGATTTTTGTTCTTTAGGCATACGTTGTGATTAGGGTCACTTGACTCCCTGTAGATGTATCACCAGTTTTGACTAGTGGTTTAACTGACGTGCTGAGAGATTTTCAATAGCAGTTGCAGAGCAAAGGGCATATTAAGGCTCAGAGAGTGGGCGGCCATAGATGCCATCCCTGGGCTTTTGTTATTTTTCAAGGAATATTCCGGAAAGAACTACTGGTTGTATAATTAGGAAGTTGAGAGCTGGTCAGTGCCTTTGCCCTGTAATAACCTGGAGATAATAAGTCAAGAAATCCAGCGTGTGACTATAAGAACAGGCTGTAGGAATTAGAATAGTTGACATGGATTAGTTGAATCACAAGCAACTGGTGCTTTAGAAGACAAGGTCTATCACAGGAAACAAAAATCTGCTCAAAGGAAAGACCTGGGGAATAAGGAGTTGGGAATGCTGTGGGGTGAAATGTTCATCTAAGATAGGTCTTCTTGGCACTGTTGGGGTTCTGGGCTGGATAATTCTTTGTTTGGGAGCCGTCCTGAGCATTGTGGGATGTTCAACAACATCCCACGACTCTACCCACTAGACGCCAGGAGCAAGCTCCCCTTCAAGTCATAACAGTCAAAAGTGTCTACAGGCATTGCCAAATTGCCCCCAATGCACGTTCTGTGCCGAGAGCAAGTGGTCTATAAGTAACGAAGTCTCAGGAGCAGCCAGGCATATTAGTGCGTGTGCTGTTAAGGTGAGCCTAGAGAGGAATTTTATTTTTTCTTGTTGCCATTGTACAGTGTGTCCCCTTTTCCTCTAGCGAATCTGTTCCTTACTTTATATTTATCATTTTCTAAGTCTAGATAGCTGTGTGTGCCGCAGAAACAGCGTAATTGGAAAAGATGGAAATTGGGTGTAGAAAGAATGAAAACTGTAATGAGGGAAGTAGTTGGCTGTTGAATGGAATTCTCAGGAGATTTGAAAAGTATTTCAGAGGTGGTTTATCACTGAAAATCTCTAAAGCTGTATTTTCAAAGGCGTCTGCGATAATCAAGTCTTTGTAGGATGACATGGTAAGAGCCCCAATGTTTTATTCTTCACCTGAATTTTTAATAATAGATGTTTTCAATGTTATGCATCTATTTGGAGTCCTTTTCTCATTTACCAAATATGTGAAGTAAAAACAAATGCAATTCAGGGTTAAGTGATTCTAAGCAGCTACATATCATGTTGTGTGAGACACTTGTACAACATAACGTAAGATCATATAGTGGACATTTCAGATTATCCTATCACTTTGTTCTCTCAGGGACATTTTCATCATACTGTTTAAATTTATAATGCTATATGAGCTTTATTAAGTAGGAACATTCCATTTCCTTTCACACACTTAGAAAATAAATATTGTGCCAGATTTATCTGTTCCCACAGCTGTGTGTTTGTAAATGTCAGAACAAGACATGCTATGTTAGATTGGAATCTGCTACCATTCATGACAGTCTGCTGCATTTGTATAGTTAGGAGAAAGGAACAGAAAGCTCAAGGAAATTCACAACTAAATTCCCCTAGTACCAGGGCACCAGAGTGGCTCAGATGGTGAGCCATCCAACTTCAGCTCAGGTCATGAACTCATAGTCCATGATTTCAAGCCCCACATTGGGCTCTGTGCTGACAGCTTAGAACCTGGAGCCTGCTGTAGATTCTGTGTCTCCCTCTCTGTCTTCCTCTCCCCCATTCACATTCTGTCTCTGTCTCTTAAAAATGAGTAAATGCTAAAAAAAATGTTTTAATGAATAAATTCTTCTAATACAAAGTTCTAATAAAGAGAATCGATACTTAGCCTAGTTGATATGAAAAGGTTCCTTTCAAATTCCTGAACTTTGTTGGTCTTGTGTCCATGTTTGAAACTCCACGTAGAGTTTATAAAGACTTTTTCTGTTAGCTAATGGAGATAGCAGTTGTCTTTGGAGTATGGATTGTATTCAATTAGTTCTTTGCATGTCCTCCTCCCTCACCTATGAAATGACCATCATTTCTCTCAGTTGAAGACAGCATTGCTGCCCATTTCCAGAGAGAGGAAGAAGAACGTGGTACTTCGAGAAATGAACATTAAAATGTTCACCAGCATAAATTGTTTTATTTTTCAGCAGCATTGGACTTCTTGTGTGTGCTGGATCATACCTTTGATTTGGTTCCAAGTTTCTACTCTTTATATTTCCTTCTAACTGAATAACTTCAATCCCATATCTAATTGGTTAAGTCATTATCACTTTATTTTTTAATTTTTATAAATTTATTCATTTATTATTTCTGAGAGATAGAGCACAAGTGGTAGGGTTGGGGGAGGGGTGGGTGGGATGGAAAGAGATGGAGATATAGAACCTGAAGCAGATTTCAGGCTCCGAGCTATCAGCACAGAGCCCAACCCGGGCCTGGAACTCATGAACTGCGAGATTATGACCTGAGCTGAAGTTGGAGGCTGAACCGACTGAGCCACTTAAGCATTCAAGTCATTATCAATTTATTTATTTGTTTAAAAATGTGTTTTAATGTTTGTTTATTTTGGAGACAAAGAGAGATGGAGAACAAGCAGGGGAGGGATAGAGAGAGACGGAGACACAGAATCTGAAATAGGCTTCAGGTTCTGAGCTGTCTGCACAGAGCTGGACACAGGGCTCGAACTCATAGACTGTGAGATGACGACCTGAGCTGAAGTCAGACAGTTAACTGACTGAGCCACCCAGGTGCCCCAAGTCATTATCAATTTAAATGCTGTCTATTTCCTGGTGTCCTGAAGATCATCAGTAAGTTGTATTTCTCCTTTGCTGAAACTCCTATGAACAAGATTATGCCTTCCTTCCTTTTTGGTAGTGGCTTCTATCCTTAGCTCCTGATATTCCAGGATTGAGTATCCACTCATTCCCTGTCATTCTCTTTCTTACGGATGTAAAAGGCCTCAAGGGTGGTCTCTCAGTAGTTGATATTTGTGTATGGAAAAAAATCTCCATGGATATTTAGAGCTTGTGCCTGTCCTCTGAGTGGAGACACTGCCCACCTTTGTTCTATATTATCTTTTTAAATACGTTTAGGTAGGGTACAGTAGTAGAAGAGAGTTTCTAGCTCTAGAGCAAAGGGTAATTTGTTTTCTATTCACTATGATAAAAATAATATCTTCCTCTGGGGCAAAGATCATACTGGTTACTGCCCATTATAAAAAGCATGCATTCTAGGAGCGCCTGGGTAGCTCGTTTGGTTGAGTGTGTCCAACTCCAGAGTTTAGCTCATGCCATGATTATATGGTCTTGAGATCAAGCCCCACATCAGGTTCATGCTGAGCATGAAGACTCTCTAGGATTCTCTCTTTCCTCTCTCTTTTTCCTTCCCCCACTTGTGCTTGCTCTCTCCCCCTTTCCCTCTTTCTCTCTTTTAAAACAAATATCATTAATAAAAAGTTATTAGTCCTATAAGGTCAGGGATCTTCTGCTTTGAGGTACCCTGTGGAAGAGGAAAAGTAATAATCCTCCAACCCTTCTAGGTCCTTGGCTGAGAATCTCCTTGTTATTAAAGGCAAATTATGGGGAAAATGCAGAAGCTTATTAACATATATGCCTCTTGTATACATGGGAAATTCCCAGGAAAGCGAAGTAATTCCCTGAAATAGTTCAAGCCTCCCCCTTAAATACCATCTCCAGCTATAGACAAAGTATTAGGGGGTGGAGAGAGGGCCAGTTAAGAGAAGTTGCCAGAAAAACCACAGTAAACAGGGTAAGGTTGCTCTGCCCATTTAAGTCATTGCCTTCTCCACTGAGAGTCCCTAGAGATTTAGAGGCATCTTTCTTATTACAGACAGTGAGACCTCGTACCAATGGAGATTTCCCTTGAAAATGTCAAAGTCAGGGTGCCTGGATGGCTCAGTCAGTTAAGTGTCTGACTTTGGCTCAGGTCATGATCTCACGGTGTGTGGGTTTGAGCCCCACATCAGGCTCTGTGTTGACAGCTCAGAGCCTGGAGTCTGTTTCCGATTTTCAGTCTCCCTCTCTCTCTGCCCTTCCCCTGTGCACATGCTGTCTCACTCTCTCTCTCTTAAAAAATAAAGTTTTAAAAAATGTCAAAGTCTCTTATAAAAGGGTAACTTTTAATCAGTTTTGTGAGCTTCACTGATGTTTGCTGTTTTTTAAAAATAACCAACTTAAACATAACATAAGAGATGCTGAATCACTACTTGTATACTTGAAACTAACATTGTGTGTCAATTATACCAAAAAGAAGTTGAAAATAATCAGTGGCAAAGAGGCATATTTTGGAGTGGTATTGCCTTCCCCTTCATCCCCAGTGGTGGTGAAGGTGTTCCTCTTGCTTTCATTCCGTCAGAAGCAGGGTTTGAGGAACTAGTGCAAATGCTTATTCTTTGGTTACTACTATTTCAATGATGAATAAACCACCTTGTGTCTCTGACCCAGGAGTTTTGTGTCTCCTGTCAGTGTCCATGAAATTAGGGCAACATAACTTGTTAGCTTGCAAGTTGGATAAAGTCTTTCAGACATTTCGGTTTCTGACATTCTGATATCTGGAAGATGTTTGCCCAAACTTCCTCATCTGTCAGTGGGCCTGTGATTGCTTCTGAAATACTGCCCTCGTCTCTGCCCTAGATTCTTTAGGTCTTCTCTTGGAGATTGTCTTTCTTTTTCTTGATGACTCTGGCTAAAAATTTTTTAATTTTATCTTTTCAGTGAACCAGCTCTTATTTTCATTGATGTTTGCTATTTTTATCTCTATATCATTTATTTCTGCTTTGATCTTATCTTCCACCTATTAATCTTATGCTTTGTTCATCTTTTTCTAATTTCCTTAGGTGTAGGGTTAGATTGTTTGAAGTTTTTCTTGATTCTTGATTTCTTGATTTCTTGAGTTAGACCTATCTAGGACTGCTTTTGCTGCAATCCAAAGGTTTTGATCTGATGAGTTTTTTTCCACTTTCAATTGCCTGAAGGTACTGTTTGATTTTTCTCCTTCCCTTCTTTGTTAACACATTTGTTGTTTTAGTAGTGTGTTGCTTAGCCTACATGTGTTCTGTTCTGTCCAGGTTTTTTTCTTGTAATTAATTTCTAGTTTCATATTAAAGCAAAGATGCTTGATACAATTTCAGTCTTCTTAAAGTTCTTTTTTTTAATGTTTTTTATTTATTTTTGAGAGACAGAGAGAGACAGCATGAGCAGGGGAGGGTCAGAGAGAGAGGGAGATACAGAATCTGAAGTAGGCACCAGGCTCTGAGCTAGTTGTCAGCACAGAGCCCAATGCAGGGCTCGAACCCATGAATTGTGAGATCATGACCTGATTTCACATTTAACCGTCTGAGCTACCCAGGCCCCCCAAAAGTTCTTGAGAATTGTTTTGTGGCCTAACATGTGATATATCCTGGAGAATGTTCCACACAAACCTGAGAGAAGTGTATTTGGCTGTTCTTGGATGGAATATTCTGTATATATCTGTTAAGTCTATCCCTAGCAGGCCAGGTGGGACCTCCTGGATCCTACTCCTGTCTGTGCTGTCAAGGTGGAGGGCAGATGTGAACAGTGGTGCTTGCCAGCACATTTGACTCAGTTCCCTCACTGTTCGCCAGCGGCTCTAAGATTAGTAAATGGATTTCCTTACCTCAAGCCTGGTTGCCCTCAGCACCTCTGTGATCTCCCTCCCTCCTTTTCTCCTGCAGGTCACAGCATGGGATGGGGTTCTACTCATTACCTTGGTTCCATGTCTCCTACCCCTGTCTGTGGTGCCTCTATCCTTTGTCATGCAGAACCTGTTGATTCAGCTGTTTTTTGTTTTTCAAGAGGAATTCCTTTATCTGTAGGTGTGTTTTTTATGTGTCTGAGGAAGGAAGTGAGTGCAGGGTCCTCCTATGCCACTATATTGGACCCTGAAAGGGCTGTATCAGATTTAGTACTATATGAGTACTATTGGTTTCTCTAATACTTTAGGGCAGTCTGATTGTACAAGTTCATAAAATTCACTTTGTTTCTCGGAGTTCCAAATTCATTGCTTTACTATCATTTTTTAAAATGTTTATTTACTTATTTGGGGGGAGAGGAGCAGAGAGAGAGAGAGAGAAAGAGAGGAAGAGAGAGAATCCTAACCAGACTTTGCACTATCAACACAGAGCCCAATGTGGGGCTCAATCACATGATTGTGAGATCATGACCTGAGTCAAAATATTCATATGCTTACCGACTGAGCCACCCAGGCTCCACTCTTCACTATCTTTTAAAATTAAATGTTGCCATGCTTAAATCTCCTCTTGAAGTTTGTTTCTGACTTTGTACAAGATTCTTCTCAGATGCCTTATTTGTTATCACTTCATTATCAGAATCATCTAATATAATGATAGTAGCCAATATATTTAACTTCTTTTTATTTATTGGAGATGGCTCTAAACAAAGAACTTATTCTAGATTGTTTAATTCTCATAACTCTGAGGTTGAACCATTATTATCAACTTTTAATAGGGATAAACAGGCACAAAGAGTACATTACTCAAGGTTATACAGCTAGACATAATGTGGATTTGATCACAGGCAATATGGTTCCAGAGCCTCTGGTCTTAACCACATGCTATGGTGACTTTCAAATCATATAAAAATTGATCATATAAAATTATGAAAATTGATCAGATAGATGCTCAATTCCTAAGCATTAAAATAATATATATTGTTAGGGAGGAAGAGTGTTTCCCCTGCCCTTCTAGATTCCTCAGCTGGTAAAGTACTATAAGACAGATCAACATGAGGACAATGAACTTAATTATGTATGTCCAGGAACCCCATAAGAATCTGAGATCCCACAGGCAGTCATGCATTGAGGCTAACATGCCATCCTGGTGAAGGAAAAAGGGGTAGAGGCCTGAGACTACAAAGGGGAGGGATACAACTCAGAGGAAGCCAGGAAGAACAATTATTTGGTAAACAAAGATTGTCCCTGCCATGCACAGAGAATGGGACACAGAGAAGAATTTGATCTCCAGGCTCTGCTAAGCTAAGCTTCTTCCCAAGCCCCTCCCCTCAATACATAACCCATACTCTTTATAGGTATCTTTGGTTGTCATTCTCCTCCTGGACCAGGGCCTCTATCTAAATTCTTCTAGGTGGTTAAGGGGGACATAAATGCTCTTTCTAAGTCTTTCGGACCTTGATTGACTTTAGCTCAGAGTAATTCCTTATGCCAGAGTGGCACGTTCTGGGGAGGCTCATTCAAAACCCCTTGAATATACAGAAAATAAAAGCTGAAACTCCCTCTTTACTTCTCAATCCCATTTCCCTCTATAATGGTGAATAATGTTAACACTGAATGATATCAGTAAATTTTAATTTCTCATACATACATTTGTATTTAGCATAGGTGTTTCCTTCAATAAATTGGGATGAGGCATAATAATATTCTACAATTGACAATATAAAAGAGATATTGTCCATGAACTTAGATATGCCTAATATTTTTTAAATATTTCAGAGTATTCCAAATGTCAGTAAACCATAATTTATTAACTATTTATCAGTGGATCGACATTCTGCTGCTGCAACTTAAAAGCACACATAAAATAATTATAGTATTTATTTATTTTATGTATTTATTTGTAATGGGCCTCTGGCCAGACTATGGGTTTCATGGGGGTCAAAGCTATTTTGTTCTTAAGTTAACGTCATTTTGATGCTTGACCCTTGCTCTATCCTGCCTTCTTGTCCATTGAAGCCCTACTTCTAAAGGTCAGTATATCCTCTCTTTTACCTTCCAGCTAACAATTTAGAGTAGGCTATAAGGGCATATTGTCAATATTTAGTGTGTCAAGAAAAACCAGTCACTTAGTCTTTGCACTTTGGTGGCTGAAATTTTCCTGTGGAATATAGCTGCCTCTAGATCATGATAAACTTTTTCTTCTATTAATCATACATCTAATGTCTATTTAAAAATCTTCTATTCAATGAAACTTACTTACGGATCCATAAATGATGCTGCAATGTACTTTCCATTTTTAACAGGAAGTCCTTAATGCAAATGTGTGAATATCCCTGGATACATTGATGTGACTTTGAATTATATGTGTTTTTACGTTTAATGAAAGGAAATTGTAGAGGTGTACCATCTTGTGCTCTCATTTACTCCTGTTGTTGTTGTTGTTGTTGGAGACATACCTGGCACACTATGATAAGAAAAATGGTATGCCCATTGATTGAGCAAACTTAGACTGCCCTAGCTTTTTTCTAGTTTCTTGTGTATCAAGACTGGAGAGATCATACTGGTCACTCCCAGGATCTCAGCCCTATATGATAGGTGCCATTAACTATCCTAAAAAGACACACTTATGAGGTCCATCCATTAACTGTATGTAAGAGAGAATCAATTTTATGTGCTTGCAAAATTGCCCTTGTCATAAATTCTTTGGTGGAAGACTATTTGTTCTGCTTCAAAGTTTAGCCTTGGAAGGAACTTCTCTGAACAGTGTTACTTGACCATTTGGGTCCTTCATTTCCAAAGAGTTAACCTCTTGGATATAGAATAGACACTGACTATTTCCTTCCCGATTGACCTTGAGCAGAGGAACTTAACCTCCACATTGTTTTTTCTTTGTTTCACCCATCTATCATTCTATCTCAGCTTTATGCCAACCGGTTTTTAGGGGAGATTTAATTCATGCTTGTGAAAGCTCTTTAATATCCTTAGCTGAAGGTGTTCTAATAAATAGAATAATGTTAACATAATAATTTGAATGAGAATAAAGAGATAGGAAAAATGAATTCAGAGAACTTCTAGCTAGCTCATTTTAAAATGAAAATATTAGATCAGAGATGAAGATCCCGTATAAGCATGTCATTTGCATATAGAGTTATCTGGATTTGATAGTGGGGCTTAACATAGCAAAGCCTGACAATCTTATCCATAGACTTTCCATATTTAAGAAAAGCCATAATACCAAGTTCTCTTTTTTCTATGGCAGTGAAACAGATGATTTAAATGAATCCTGCAATTTGCCCTTTCTGCTAATTTCAGAAATAGATAGCTTGTCTTAAGCATCTCATTCAGAAAGCATTTTTCTTTAAGCTGAAGGCAGAGGGTTGGAAGGGAGGTCTGTCTCAAAACAACATTGAACATTCCCTCAATATTTATGCTTACCATTCCAATAATAATAGGAAATCAAGTTTCCATAATGATACTAGTTTCTCCAACTAGAATCAAGAGAAGAGTTTCCTCCGCTGCATTAAAGATCATCACAAGCCAAAACAAACAAATGAAAAACAAAACACAAAAGTAAAATGAAGAGTATACAGACAGTAAGACTTTATGTTTATTTTTTAAAGATTTTTTTAATGATTTATTTGAGAGAGAGAGAGAGAGAGAGAGAGAGAGAGAGAGAGAGAGAGAGAGAATGTGAGCAGAGGAGGGTCAGAGGGAGAGGGAGACACAGAATCTGAAGCAGCCTCCAGGCTCGGAGCTAGCTGTCAGCACAGAGCCCGACACGGGGCTTGAACCCACGAACTGTGAGATGATGACTTGTGTCGAAGTCGGACGCTTAACTGACTGAGCCACTCAGGCGCCCTAAGACCTTATGTTTAAAAGCACTGCACAAAAATTTTATGACACTATCTCATTTGAATACACAAACTAGAGATATATTCAAAATGATTGAGATTATATTTTGTACTATTTTCCAATGTGGTACTGCTTTTGTCAGTTTATTATTTGATTGTAAAGTTATATAGTAAAATACTGTTTTGAAACTGTAGCTGACCAGGTAATGAAAAATGTACTTGTAGACTTTTTCATAATGGATTTTGGAAGCTTTTCAGACCACAAGGGCTCACTACATTCAGCTTAGGCTTAATTATCACTATTGTTTTAGAGATAACTTATTCCAGTGGATACCACATGATAGTTCAATTCTTCTTCATTTTATTAGCAACTCTGTGTTATTTTAAAATGAAAATGACCATGGCTCCAATTCTACCTCAATGAAATGACCATTGCAAAGTTGCAAAATTTTCTGTTACATATATATATATATATATATATGGTGGTGTTTGCACTGCAATGTATATGCTGATGAAGGGAACATGATTATCTTGAACTTTTGTTGTTGATGTTTGTTTCCAATCCACTAGCCTGTGTCAATATTTGTTACCTTAATAAATAGCCAGTATAAGGCATTTATCAGACAAATCGGGCTATGGAAATTTTTAGAGGCTATCCTGTTCCATTCTGCAGGAGTTTTCAGGCTCTCCGGAGAAAGCTTACATGGTATCTTTGTCCTTCTCCTACAGAATTCTTTGCATCTAATGAGAGTGCCAAACCTCAGGTTTCTGGAGTCGCATCAACTTCATACCTCCCACCAGAAATTTCACTTTCTCAAATGAGGACAATCCCAAGTCTTTTTGGGTAAAGCATTTCAGCTGCCCATCTTCTCTGCCTCTGCATTCTAAAATGGGCTCTGCATTTTTCTACACACAAACACAGCATCCATAGAATGGTTTGTTTGTTTTTCCTTATTTCATGAACAAGATATAGAGGCTTAACAAATGAAAATTTAACTTTCCATCTTCAGTAAGAAGGAATAATTGGCAGCATTAAAACAGCAACCAGTAGACACTCCAAAATATATTAACAAACACATGTCTCTTTGGGCTTCTAAACATCTAATTTTGATGTGTCATTACTTCTGCCCATTTACAGAGAAAATTGATGGTTTTTAATTAAGTCAAGTGAATCATTTAAAGGGTCCTCACCCTCTTCTCTTTCTTATCTGTGTACTCCAGGATCCTAATGCTGCTGTGGGATCCCAGAAGACTGTGAGATCAGTGGCAGAGATCAGATGTGGATGTGGAATAAGGTCAAACCCAAGCCAGATTTCGCATCTGGGGTGTGTGTGTGTGGGTGCTCTTTTAAGAACCCACAAACACAGCATATGTCAAGATGATGTGAGATGTGATCTATATATCTGTCATGGAAAGACAGCGTCTTAGAAAAAAGCAGCCAAGAACAGAGAGGGTGTTCAAAGCAGTCCTGGGATTTCACATAGGACATCTCTGCCCCCTCTATTCCTACCAGGCTCAACACCAGGTAAAAGATGTGTGTGTAAGAAAATCTTTCCTTTCTCTCTCTCTTCTCAGGCTCTTGAGGACCTGCCAATTTAGTCTTTACTTGGGAATGGTTGAGATGGAGGAAGGTTGGTGGAGAAAGAAAGAGATACAAAAGTAGTTTTCCTTTAAAAAAAAGTATTGTTTACTTAAAAGTGAGGTTATAACATTAAGATGCACAGAACTACGTCTTAGTAAAAATAGATTGAGATTATGAATGGCCACAAAGTGAGAGCATGGAAAGACCAAAATTTACTTAACACAGTCACTACCTTGTAGGAAAAGGGCTTGCTATAGCAGAGTAAGGGCTGATGTTTGAAAAAAACTTTAAACAGTTATAGATTTTCATTCAACAGTTGAATTTCATGAATACACTTGGCTCTTTAAGTAAAGAAGGTGATTGAGAGAGGAAGGACTGAAAATAAGTATGTTGATCATTCCTTTTTTCTCTTTATCCCTAACAGAGCTATAAAATCATGTGTCCACACAACTGAGAACCTTGGTGCATGTTTAACAGTCTCTGATGTAGTTTTTATTTCCATTATCCTATCAAATTTCTTGATGTTTCTTTCTCTTGAATTTGAGAAACTTTTCTTCATTCTCTAGATCTCTAGGGAATCTGTTTATTTATAGATATAAACATTTCATGTTTAGAATCTGTGTGTGTGTGTATTATATATTTCATGTTTGGATCCAGTTCCATTGACCCAGCTTTAGATTTCTTTAACTAGTGCTTCTCTTAACCAGCCATAAACATTGTACACTCAAGAGAATCCTAGTCTTTATGATTACTGCCTCCAGATAATGAGTGACATTGAGGAGTGAATTGACAGACCTTTCCCTTTCCCCAATGAGTAGAGTGGCAATGGGAAGAGTCCTGCAGAAGTTAAATCACTTGAATTAAGGAAGACAGAGGTCAAAGACTGTGCTCGGGGCAAACACCTTATGAAGTCAAAAGTAAAGGCAGATTCAGGTAATGGTGACCCAGAAGATATAAGGAATGCAAGAGAAAACCCCTGGAGCATCTGTTAGCTATGCTCCGATGAAGAATTTACAGAGTCGAGCTGTAGCTGTCAGAGCCTGAAGAGTAACCTTGATAAAAAAATGCAGAGATGTCATGAAGTTCTTCCAAGCATTGGTACTGGACAAATGGTGGTCTTCGCTTAAATGGTGTAATCATTAAAAGAACCGCACTGGTTGATAAACAGAGTGACTTTAGTTGGAAGAGATACATTGCAGTTGGGAACTGAGAGAGTTAAGTGAAGGCATTAGGTACAAAGCTATTTTAATGAACACTTCTAATCTGAAAGGAAGAAAAGTTTAGGTTTCAGAAAAGAATTATGATCTTCTCAAGCTATATCCTTTAGCATCATACTACATGAAAGCTTTTTATATAGGTCTTCGTGGTGAGGACTTCCTAGCTGTTTAAATCCATTGCTCTTCTATTTTGGTGTATGAAAAAACTACATTTCCCAACTTCCACTGCAGCTGAGTGAGGCTTTGTGACTGAGCCCTGGAACTGGTTTGCAAGACTAACCAGAACTACATGAAAGACCACTTAGGACAGTTAGCATCTCAAGTTTTGGTAATTTTAATGATAGTAGTTGATAATTTTAATAGCATTTTTAATTGATGAAGGAAGGAAGAAAAGAGTGAAATGCATCTTTGACATTTTTGTTGTCTGTGAAAGGTAGAATCGATCACCATTTTATGTAGAGAAATGCCTTTTTAGCATTTATGGGAAGGTCCATGCATGACTCCCACCCAGGCTCATAAAAGAGAAAAGCAGCACAAAGATACTCTTCACAATGTTCTCCCACCAAGATGGCCCCAGTGTCTGACACACTACAGATTCAAGGGACTTTCTCTGGCTTGGTCTCTTCACTGCTTTCCTGAAACTAATTTCTGGGAGTGGTCTTTCTCGCACAGGGAGAACTTTCCATATTACAGACCCATATGTCTAAAGAAAGATCAAATATCCGTAGAAATTCTAAAAAGAGAGATTGATGTTGGTGAGGATGTGGATAGAAAGGGAGTGTGTTTGTTCCTTTGTTACCCCAAACACAACTAATAATAACATTTGCCTTACACCAGGACATAATTAGCTGAAATGTTTTCATAGGTCAGTTTTTCAATAGCCTCCATCCATTAAAGTTATTTTGGTTTCTGACTATGTACATAGGTCCACAAGAGGTTATCCTAAAATAACCCGAAAGAGATCACAAAGTTTGAGAAGTGGAAGTCAATAAACTTTGGATTGAACAAGGAAAAAGTCTAAGAAAATGCATGAATATGAATTTTGGGCTGAGTTAGATAGCCTTCCATTAGAAAAACTAATACCAGCTTTATAGCCATTGAAGAGCTTCATCCTTAGCTTCATGGGATCTCTTGTTTGGGGGGTGGAGTGGGAGTAAGTGGGAGAGAGGTATGGAACATATGAAAAATGGTCCTATCTCCTAGGCATTTTTATGACCCAGGCCATTTTTTAACAGTGATAAATGAATTCTGCTTATTAGAGTAGATGAAGCTAAACTTTCTTTGGGTAGAATGAAGTCTCAAGTTGTGGATTCTAGTATAAGAAACAAATTTGTCTGCACTCTCTGGGCCAACATCCTGGGCCACCTTTCACACTGAGGCATTTACCCTGCCATCACCCTGGTGTGTGTGTATTCTGCTGTCAGTGTTTAGACTGGATTTGGCTTATTTCCACTTACTCTGAGTGTTGAACAGACTTGTGATTGCCTTCAATCAGAATAAATAAGGAGATTACTGTGGCACAACAAATAAATTATGGGCTAAGTCTTGTCATAATAATAGTTTTCATTTTTGTAACAGATTGGCTAGGGAGATCTTGAAGAATTTGCAAATATGGTTTCCTCTGTTTTGCTGATAGGAAAACACTCTCTGGTTCCAGTTTAGGATTACAAATCTCAGGGACTCCAGCCTAAAACAGAGAACACACATTTTAGAAATTTGGACCCGGTTCATTAGAGCAGGATAATAAAAACATGACCAGGATCTGCATCCTTCTGCCGTTTGGAGGATGTGGATTTGCTGATTCTGCTGAAGAAATACTTGGCAAAGAATTTATTGTTTCCTGCTTTGAGATTTCGAAAGGATTTAGAAAATGCAGGATGTGAATCCTAAAAAAATAATAGCAGGAGGTCTTATGCTCACCACCATCTCCAAGGATTATATGGAAACAAATTTGCCACTTTGAATAGACACTTTTATTTAGGAAGTACAGTCTATAAATAGGCTCTGCTTGGTTAAATATTCTCATGCAATTAGCCAAGTAGTGTAATTGGCTGGCCTTAATAGACATCAGCTCTATGGACAGCATCGTTCAGGTTAACAGTCATGTTGGAATTGGGACCAAGAGGTTGCAAATGAAGCCAGATGTACACACAGGGGGGCTCTAGACCCATCAGGGTTTCCTGGGGGAAATATTCATTAGACTGTGCATCTGGTAGAGTTCTTCAGAAATCACTTCCTAAATGATCCTTTGGTAGATGTGTTTTAAAACAGTGTTCTCCTCAACCTCCACCCATTCGAAGAGCATACATACATATGATTGTCTTAAATGAATATACTACCACTACATGTGTTGCTCAGACAAAATGGTAGATTCCAAAAAGGTAGTGATGCAAACTAATGGAAATCTCCCTCTCTTCTGTTGTTAGAGAAGTATATGGATGCTGGTGAATTAAGGATGGTTCTAATTCTTTGATACTTTTTAAAATTAATACTTACAATATTTTTTTAACCTCTGTGGCTATTTTCTTGTCTATCTCTGATCTCTGTGACCTTTTCTCCTTTTTTCTTTTCTTAGCTGATCCCCTTCATATTCATGGCAGAGCTTGCTCTTGGGGACAGACCTCTCTGTTGAGTTCTAGACCTTTACAGCTAACCATCTATTGGCTATCTCCAACTTTCCCATATTAAAACTGTCATTTTCCTCTTGTCTATGTGTGACCAGCCTGTCCCACCCTTGATGTTTCAGTCTCAATGAGTGACCACATCCCCAAATATCCAAGAAAAACCAAAATTCCGGCCTGGTGCTTCTCTCTCTTTGTCACATCTTCCAAGTTCAATCAGGCACCAGATGCGGCTTTTGTGACTTCATGAAACTCACCCCCGTCTTTCCACTTCTTTCTCATTGCTCTCATCCAACCTTAGGGTAGTCAATCATCCTCTGACCACTCCCTTCCTGTCCCCTTCGCCTCCCATATTGACCAGTCCATTTTCAACATACCAGTTGAAATAATCTTTATAAAATGCAAACCTGAACATGCCATTCCACTTCGTAAAAAAGTCATCAGTGACACCTCTGCCCTGTTTAGATATCGGGTCCTTTATTTACATTTTCTGCTTCCCTGAACTCTTCTCTCCTTTTCCACCTATCAGCGGCTGTGAACTTCACATAGGTGCCATTCAGATTCCTTTTCTAAACTATCATGGAAACACCGGCTCACTCTTAAAGTTCCTATGATAAATGGCAGAGGGCTTGCTCACCTTTCTTCACACACTCCTTTTCTGTGACATGCTGGGCCCACCTCAAGCTGTACCACATTTAAAATGAGCCCCAAATCATTTGAACTTTGACAAAACATCTCTTAAGTGTCCTGCTTGGTAACTTTACAGTGCCATTTATTTTGAGTAAATACCTCTTTTGAACCTACAACCTTCTGTTATTCTCTATGAGACAGCTCCTGACTATTTTTTGCTGAATAATAGTGGCATGTGTCACATTAAACTTTTCTTTGCCTTGTGTCTCTTTCCAAATGAAACCCAGTCTGTTCTAGGAGTTTGACTGTTGAAGTGCGAGCACATACTGGGCCTCTGTGATGATCAGAATCCATTCTCTTTGTCTTCATTAACATTAGGTAGGAATGGGTGGATTCTCATTTGCAGTAAGAATCACCAAATGCAACGTATTTTGGGGGGTGACATCTGATCTTTAAAAGACAAATCTGTATGTTTATTTTCTCTCAGATTGGTAGAGTTCCAGTTCAGAATGTGAGGTGGCAAGCTAAAATACATCTTTAAGACTGATTTTTTGTTTACTCTAAAAACTCAGGGTCTTAAATCAATGTTTTTAAACAATTCTAGTTACACTCCAGTGCAATAGTAAAGCCCAAGGAAAAGCTCCAAACAACTCAGCTTACACTTATTGATTTACAAATTGAGGAGCTGATCTTATAAACAATGCACAGAGCAATAGTCTGACTCTGATATCCCTAAACTTTAACTTTAGCTTTTAATAGCTCCATATATGTTGCTAGTTGGAAAAGTTAAAAAGAAAGACTTTTAGAAGTTATCCCTTCTTAGAATTGAAAGTGGAAAATAAAAAAAGGAGAAAATTAAAATTTTACAGATTCCTTATATAGTAAGAACAAGGTCTGTTAACTTTCTATAGTGCCCTCCTTGACTATTTATTATTTTAGTATCTACGTATTTAGTATGATATATTTTTGCTACATAATATATACTCTGCATAACAAATTGGTGTTGAATGAATGGGGAAATGTATATAAATGAAAATAATTGTACTTCATCATGTCATAAAGTAAATACGCTATTACCAAAAGCACACTATTATATAAATCATCATTTCCTTGGATGCAACAATTTGCCTATTACTAAGCATCCACATAATCCCTTATTGTAAATAAATGCAAATATGATAGACCTTGGGTATATATCTTGCCTGCATTTTTTAATGATCCTTTCCTTAGGCTAATACATATTTCTTTTAAAGAGTCCTTGATAAATACTGCCAAATTGCTTTTCTGAAAAATGGTGTTTAATTCATAAGTCTAGTGAAACTGACTGAGAGCATAGTGGCTTTGTTACACTAAACATAATTATTTCAAAACAAATTGTATGGCAAAGCAATTTTATATTATTTGAATTTAAATTTCTGTTTATTTATGCATTTTTTAGTAGTATGGATAAGCGGTTTTCATTACCATGTCTTCTACTCTTGTGGGTTTTCTCTGTAAATCTCTTGAAAGGTATTTTTTTCCTAACGTTTAGTGAACGTCAGGCACCATCCTGAGTGTTTTACTTTTATTGATTTGCTTGATCCTGGTAATACCCCTATAAATACTAGGATGCTCTTTAATCCTCTATTTTACAGAAATGAAGGGAATACCTTGCTGGGATGATTTCTGATGTCTAATACTTTTTTCTTATTAATTTTTATAAACTATTTATATATTAAAAATGTTAGCCAGGTAGACAGATGTGTAGCAAATAGTCCCATATTATACAAATGCCTTTTCTCAGGTTTATCAATAAATCTTATTTTGTAAGTTCAGTCATTGTACTACTAAATTCATCAAAACCTCAAGTTCATAGGGTTATTCAGTTACATAGTATCCCTGTATTTTATTTTTTTGTTTATTTGCTTCTTTTGTTTATCTATACCTCCCGTTGATTTGGAAATAATGTGTTAGGTGAAAGGAAATTGTCATTAATTTTCCTTCCATAATTGATAAATTTTCTACCAATTTGTAATACTCATTGAAGTATACTGAGTCTATCATACATGTACCTCGGTATGCATGTATGTGTCCATATACCAGTCTATTTCAAAATTATACTTAACATTTTTTTCTCACATGATATTTATTTCTAAATCATAACATTTTCTATACTGTGGTTTGAAAATCATTGTATTACATGAAATGACAGATAATCCCTTGTTATTTTTCCTTTGAAATGTTTTGGTCTACTTCACGTGCCATAAAACAAAACTAAACCCAATGGGATTTGAATAAAATGTAGCACAGATATTAGAATAAATTAGAACACATTTTTGTTTTACTTTATTTTCATGTAATTTATGATTAAATGTTAGGATATAAAATTAGTTTTCAGGAAAGAAAAGGAAATAGAAACCTACTAATGAGGAAAAAGCAGGTCCTACTGTTGATGTCTGTGCTATTACCTTTCATCTAAAAACCAGCTGATTTGAGGGGGTTGCCACTGGTGACTTGAAAGAAAGGGAAGAACACCCACCCGCAGTGCAGGGCTGCCAAGTCAGTGCTTTGCGTTTCTGCGTGAGGAAGGGCAAAGGATCATCTGTTTCCTGTCCGCTGACGGGTCTTCCTTTTTCTCAGCCAGCACAATATGGCTGAGCTAGTGGTTAGGTTTGCCAGCCCCATGAGGTTCTTTAGATTTTCATCTATTTCATTGTCTTCTTAGGTTTTAAGTAACAAAGTAGAGGCTCTGTTTGAAAATTAATGTCTTTGCTTCTCTTTGGATGACGGCATATTTCAAGGCAATACTCAGAAACATGTCCCACTAAACTCTGCAGGTATTTCCATTTAGGGGAAACGGACGCACCATTTCAGTAAAGTAAAAAAAGTTCATCTTGTATGCGTCTACCTCTTTTCCCCCCCCTTAATTCGAGAGAGAGAAAGATAGGAGGAGGGAGGGAAAGAGAGGGAGGGAGAGAGAGAGAGAGAATGAATGTTAAGCAGGCTCCATGTTCAGCACAGAGCCCAAGTTGAGCTAGATCCCATGACCATTGGATCATGAGCTGAAATCAAGACTCAGATGCTCAACTGAGTGAGTCATCCTGGTGTCCCACTTCTACCTCTCTTTAACTATTTCTGTAAAAAGGGGATATAAAATATTTCCCTAAAGGAGTCAAGACAAGACACTTAATCTCCATGTTCATTTTCAGGGAAAAGGTAAAGAAGCAGTCAGAAGGGGCGCCTGGGTGGCTCAGTAGGTTGAGCCTTGGCTTAGGCTCAAGTCATGATCTCATAGCTTGTGGATTCGAGCCCCGCATCAGGCTCTGTGCTGACAGCTAGCTCAGAGCCTGGAGCCTGCTTCAGAATCTGTATCTCCCTCTCTCTCTGAGCCTCCCCTGCCCATGCTGTCTCTCTCTGTCTCTCAAAAAGTAAAACAAAACAAAACAAAACCAAAAACAAAAACATTAAAAAATAAAAGAAGCAGTCAGAAGATGATTTTTCCCTCTCAGTGGTTCCTAAACTTACTATGTTACATGGGCAAAATGTATTTCACAAAATTTCACTAAACCTCCTAGATTAACTTATGTCTCTGTCATCTCCATCTTCATTTAGTAAGAAAATCCATTTTTTCTCCTGTATTTCACCCCTTATATAGTTTCCAGGTATATTATGCTTTCTTATATAATGCATAAACCTGTATGTAATATTTGACATGTTTATTCTGTTTCAAACTTCTATAGTTGGTGTTACTTATAAGTAATTTTGAAATAAAATGGCAACCTATGTCTTTTACTTACATGATTTATCCTTTAATTAGTTAGGGGTTTTCCAGGCTTCCATTATGACTTAGGTGAGCCAAGTCAACACTTACTTTAGGGGTAACATCTAAGGGTATGTGAGAATGCACCAAGCATGAACGTTGAGGATGTTGATAAAGACCATGTTCCTAAAAATTTCAAGTAGTGGATTTTATGGAAAGTTTTTTTCAGATACTGTGCTTTACCTATTGTCTAAATAATTGATGTCTTCCACTGTTATTTCATAGGATTTACGTATTAGATTAGTGTCTATCTAAAAGTTGTTCTGAATTGTATGGGTACTGTAACTGCTCAGAGAGTATTTCTCAGTGACGTGTTTAAATGTTGTAGCTCAGTCAGGTTAGATTATGATCCTATGTAATAGATTTTGGTTTTATTTTTATTTTTTATAATGTTTATTTTGAGAGAGAGAGAGAGACAGAGTATGAGCAAGGGTGGAGCAGAGAGAGGGAGAGAGAATGCCAAGCAGGCTCTGCACAGTCATCACAGAGCCCAATGGGGGCTTGATCTCCCAAACCCTGACATCGTGACCTGAGTGAAAATCAGGAGTGGGACACTTAACCAACTGAGCCCATCAGGCGCCCCCTGTATAATGTCCTTTATGCAAAAATATTTCATTTATTGTTTGTCTGCCTTATGCTAGGTATCATGTGAGGCTTTTCATATATATTCACTTTACATCACTTTTCTCTACTTCATTTTTCATAGATGTGATTATGTGAAACATAGATATGATTAGAGCTAAAAAAAACTAAAACTTGCAAGATGAAATCACTACCTGAAGGTCACATAGGCTGTAACTGGTAGAGCCAGCATCGGAATATACACATATTTGAATCTTTTCTTACGCCTCATCCAATATATAAATAAACTCCCTGTAAAATAGACTCCCTGAATAGTTTGATTCGTTCATACATATTACTAAATCACCCTCTAAGGAATTGGGTTAAAATTACATGAAGCCAGAAGACATTTCCACATGTATTTTTACCTATGTGACCTAGTTTTCTACATGTATTTTTACCTACTGTATCTAACCTTGCTTGCTCTTATTTATTTATTTATTTTTTTAATGCATTTTCTAATATATCTAATAAAAGCATAGCCATCTTGAATGCAGTGGGAGTCCTACATGTTAACTTTGATCAGTCTCTCTGGAATACCGTCCAGTTTACAGCACTTCTTTATTCTCTCTCGGTGACAAAGACTAAATTTCCAGAATGCCATCAGGGCAAGCCACCTTTTGGCATTGGCCAATTAGTGTGGTTGTTGCATAGCGAGTTTGTTCTGGTCTGATACTATGAGTGAAAGAAGACCTTTGGCCAAAACTGTTGGGGGAGAATTTGAACTCATTCAATCTATATTATCAAGATGTGTAGTGTTTTTAATACAGTGAGTCCAATAGAAATTAAATACTTGCAGTGAGTTATGATTAATTATTAGAGGTGTCACCAGTTATAAAGTTAAGAAATATATACTTGGAATGATTTACTATTTCTGTTTATTTTACAAATTACAGTGGAATGTAGGGTAGTCTAACATAATATATTCTAACTTTCATTTGATAAACTCTCTTGACTGACAGAGAAGGTATAGGTGCAATGCAAAAAAATGTACCTACTGTGAATTTAGATACTGTGTGTGGTTGTATGTATATGTACATGTCAGTGTTTGGTAGTGGCGATCAGAGTTATAGTAGGCTAAATTGCTTGTACTCTTTGGCATTAGAGAAACTGACTTCAGGTTGGTTAAGTCACAAATACGTGTTCACAATTTAAAGTTAGCCACAAAAATGATATAAAACATAGCTTCTAAACCAGTAGAGGGGAAAAAACTAATAAAGAAAGTTCGATCAATACAAGAGAGTACAGGAAATTAGAAAAGAGAATCAAAGAACAAGCAGAGTAAGAAGAAAGCACACAAAAGTTGGTAGAAATAAATCCAAATATATTAGTAATCACCATCATCCATCATGAGCGCTAGGATAGAGGGCAAGTCGAAAATTGCTGATACAGATGATACTGTGCAACCAAGGATCTTGGGAAAAATCCCAAAATATTGGAAGTTCACAAAATCATTCTGATCACAGCATAATGGCTAATCTAGTGTTTGACCTGAGAGAACTCTGGGTAAAATTTCACATATGTTGAGCATCGGTAAGAATTCCATATTACCTATGCTAAAAATACTTGCACCTCAATTTAATGAGTTTTTCCAAATCATTTCCTCTCACTGTACCCTATTATTTTCCTAAAATCATTTGTAAGTGTATAGCACAATTTTTATATTAGTTTAATGGCTGTCTTTCTAAGTAGTTGGTAATCCTGCCAAAGCAGAGACTACTTCTTTTTTCTTCTGTAGAATTTTCCCAGTGTCTGGCATAAATAGTACATTGATGCATACTTCTCGAATGAGTAAATAAATGCCATTGACTTGTTGAGATAATTTTTACCCTACAGGCTAAATAAAAGAAAGCCATCCATCCAGATATATTGTCATAGTAACATGCCTGTAGAATGCTATATGGCCCTTTGTAACTGAAGTATGGATGTTCTGCACATATATCTGGACAATTATAGTCAGAGATTTTTAGTAGATTTTACTTATTCTGGTTTTTCAAGTATCATGTGGGGCATTTAACAATTGTAGTAATGAACTTATTTTAAATTTATTATAAAGGATAACTGATGTGCAATGTTATGTTAGTTTCAGATGTAAAATGTACTGATTTGACAATTCTGTACATTACTCGGTGCTCACCAGGTTGTCATTTGTCATCAGACAGTGTTATTACAATATCATGAACTGTATTTCCTATGCTGCAGTTTGTATCTCTTTGACTTCTTTGTTGTATAACTGGAAGTCTTCATCACATTCATCTAATTTGCCCATCCCTGCAGCCACCTCCCCACTGGCAACCACCAGTTCACTGAATTTAGAGGACTGTTTTTTGTTTGTTTAGATTCTTTGATTCTTAGATTCCACCTATACGTGAAATAATATTTGTCCTTCTCTTTATTTTCTTTGGATAATATGCTCTAGGTTCATCCATATTGTTACAAATGGCAAGATTTCATTGGTTAAATAATGTTCGATTATCTCTCTCTCATCTCATTTATTTCTATAAATAAATAAATATCTCCAACATCTTCTTATCCATTGATCAATCGATGGATGCTTCCACATCTTGGCTCTTATAAATAGTGTTTCAATGAATAGTGTGCATGTATTTTTTTGAACTAGTGGGTGTTTTCCCCCTCTGGGTGAATACCCAGTAGAGGAATTACTGGATCATATGGTATTTCTCTTTTTAATTTTTGAGGAGCCAACATATTGCTCGTCAATGTGTTTTCTCCATGGCCTCACCAATACTTGTTATTGTTTGTCATTTTGTTACTTGCCATAAGGACTGGTACAAGGTAACATCTTATTGTGGTTGTCATTTGCATTTTCCCTGATGAGTGAAGATGAGTATCTTTTCATGTGTGTGTTGAACATTTGAGTCTTTCAAAGCCACAAGTGTCATTCAAAGTCATGGTTTCCTTATTGGTTTTCTGTCTGGATGATCTATCCATTGATGTAAGTGGGGGTGTTAAATTCCCCTACTGTTACTGTATTACTGTCAACTTCTTCATTTCAATATTTTGGTGCTTCTCTGCTGGGTGTATAAATATTTACAACTGTTGTATCCTCTTGTTGGATTGATCTTTTTATCATTATGTAATGGTCTTTGTCTCTTGCTACAGTCTTTGTTTTAAAGTCTATGTTGTCTATTAGAAGTATAGCTTCCTCAACTTGTATTACATTCTATTTCACGGAATATCTTTTTCTGTTTCTTCACTTTTAGCCTGTGTGTCTTTAGTCTGAAATGAGTCTCTTATAGGCAGCATATGGATGGGTCTTGTTTTTTATTCATTCAGTTACACTATGTCATTAGATTGAAGCATTTAGTTCATTTATATATAAAGTAACTATTGATAGGTATGTACTTATTGTCATTTTGTTTGTTGTTTTGGTTTTTGTAGTTCTTGATCCTTTCTTTTTCTCTTACTCTTTCCTTGTGGTTTAATGACTTTCTTTTGAGTTAAGCCTGAATTCTATTCTCTCTATTTTTTGTGTATATATTAGTGTTTTGTGGTTCCCATGAGGTTCATATGGAGCATAGGAGATGTGTGCATTAAGCAGTCTGTATTAAGTTTACAATTGCTTAAGTTTGAACACATTATAAAAGCACTACATTTTTACTTTCTGCTCTATAGTTTATGTCATACATATAGTACAATGTCATAGTTTACATCTTTTCATGTCTTCCTTAACTGATTTTTACAGATATAATTGATTTTACTACTTTTATCTTTTAATCTTCATAGCAGATTTATAATTGATTGATCTCCATTTAGTGTATGTTTGCTTTTACCAGTGAAAATTTTCTTTTATAAGTTTTTTTAATTCTCATTAGGTCTTTTTCTGCTATAACAGTCCTTTTAATATTTCTTGTAAGGCTGGTTTACTGGTAATGAACTCCTTTAACTTACATTTTTCTTCAAAATTTTTTCTCTTTTCTTCAATTCAGAATGATAGCCTCATTGGGTAGAGGACCTTTGGTTGTAGGTCTATTATTTTCAGTACTTTGAACATACCATGCTACTTCCTTTAGGCCTGCAAAGTTTCTGAAAAAAGCTGAAAATTAGTTGATAACGTTATGGGGTTTCCCTTGTTGGTAACTATTTGCTGTTCCCCTGTTGTTTTTTAATATTCTCTCTCTCTCTCTCTCTCTCTCTCTCTCTCTCTCTCTCTCTCTCTTGCCATTTTAATTATTATGTGTCATAATATGGCCTTCTTGGGTTCATCTTTACAGATTCTCTGTGTTTTCTAGACCTGGATATCTGCTTCTTTCACCTGATAGAGAAAGTTTTGAGCTATCATTTCTTCATATAGGTTTTCTGTCCCTTTTTCTTTCTGTTCTCCTGTTGGACTTCTATAATGCAAATGTTAGTATGCCTGTTGTGTGATTTTTCTTGGATGTTTCAGAGTAACCTCATTTTAAAAATTCTTTGCTTTTGCTGTTCATCTTGGTTGCTTTCCACTACCATGTTTTCAGATTGCTGACTCATTCTTCTGCATCCTCTACTCTAGTGTTTTTTCCTTGTAGTGTAATTTTTTCTTTTCTTTTTCTTTTGTTGGGGGGGGGTGTGGAGGAGCAGGCAGAAGCTTATTAGATTTTAAGACCAGAGAGGAAGAATAGTATGAAAACTCTCTTTCCAGCAAGGGACATTCAAAAGTGAATACCCCCTTAGAGTATGTTTTTTTTAAATTTCAGTTATTGTATTCTTAAACTCTCATTCTTTTTTTCTGTATTTTTTTTAATCTCTGTGTTAAAGTTTTCATTGAGTTAATCCACTCCCAAATTGTATGAGCATTTTAAAACCATTACTTTGATCTCTTTATCAGGTAGATTGCGTATCCTTGTTTTGTTTAGTTCATTTTGTAAAAGGTGTGTGTGTGTGTGTGTGTGTGTGTGTGTGTGTGTGTGTTTTGAGCACATTCCTTTTTCTCCTCCTCATTTTGTTTGACCTTCTGTGATTGTTGTCTATTTAGGCAGGTCAGCTACATCTCCAGGTGGTGAAAGTAGTGGCTTTGTTGGAAGGCATCCTGTGGTGCCTAGTAGCACAGTCTCCCCTGGTCTCCAGAACTGAGTGCTCCAGAGATATCTCCTGTGTGCTTTGCATGTGCCCTCCAGGCGAGCAGGCCTGGCCCTAAGGCAGCTGGCTGCAGCTGTTGCTGTCCTCTGGCGGGTGGTGTCAGCCTTTAGCATAGCTGACTGAGAGGCCTGGCAGTAACTGTTTTGCCAGGGGGTGGGACCACCTCCCCTTCCTGGGACAGGAGTTGTTTTGGAGGGCTGCCAATCTCAGCCAAGGTTGTCTGCTGGGTTAGGTGGGGTGGGAGTTAATTTGGAAAGTCACCCTGATGGGGTAGGTCCACAGGGGAACACCAGGGTGAGTGGACAGTGCTGTCGGAAAGATGCGGAATGTTAGAACTTGTTTCTACCAGCATCTGACCAACAAGGCTGAAGGAAGGCATGAAAACTGGGACCTACCCTGTAACAGTTTCTACAGTCCCTACCCCTCTGGTGCTCACTCTAAAATTGCCCAGTAAATCTTTTCATGTACTGCTAGTGCTTTCAATCTGCTGTCTCTGTGTTGTGTCTTGGACCTCGTGAGTGGAGTGTGCTGGCTCTTGAAGAGTGGAATTTGGTTTCCTGTAGCCAATTCAGTTTTCTGAAGTTAAGCTCAGATGGTTTTGAAGGCTCTCAGAATTAAGCCTCACTGATTCTGAAAGCCAGACATTAACAGGGCTCATATTCCTGGTGCACATCCCCAGGACTGTGGGGAGGGGAGGTGTCCATTCTGAAACTTGATCCCCTGCTCCTCTGGCAGGACCTCTTCACCTATGAGATCCCTCTCACTTGTGGGTTTCCATGCCAGGAGTTTGGTTCCCCTCATACACCTCTTGATGTGACTCTGTGTATATCTTTGGCTGTGGGAACACTATTCTACTAGTCTTTAAGTTGTTTTCACAAAGTTGCAGTATATATAGTTGCATCCCTGGTATATCTGTGAAAGGAAGTGAGTTCAGAACCTCCTACTTTGATGTCTTCTCTGCATTTCTTCATGTGTAGCATATTTAACATATTTTGTCAAATCACATAGACTTTGTATATGTTTTGAGAGCCATGAGCAACAAGGACTTGTTTTGTTGACATGCAGTTCTCAGTTTATGTAGAACACCAGTGGAAGTTGAAATTCCTGGGTGTTCTCCTTTGTCTGTGAGTTAGCCTCATAGCAATTTACGCAATTTGTAATTACTTATTTATTGTGTTTATATTTGATTAACATCTGTACTTCCTAAAGGCAAGGATGATTATCCTCACAGATGCATATATTTTCTTGTGCCTTTCAGGATTGTTACTTGTCCAAGTGTTATATAATCTCTTAAAAATGGAGTCCTAAAGTCTGTGTCCATTTGTAATGATCTTACCATTATTTGGAAATGTTCTTGTGTAGCATTAAATTTTACTATACATTCCAGGAGTATTTTTATTCTCCCTGAGGGTGTTGGTATGTGTTTCCATGAAAAATTCTTTTTAGTTGAGTGGAAAAACTCTAGAAACACTACCATACCTATGAGCCCAATTGAAAGAAAATTTCCCAAAGTAAGCACTATCATAAAATTCGTATTTCAGAATTCACACCTATAGTTTTGTTCTACATTTTCTTCATTGATCATATAGCACCTTTATACAATAATAAATATGGCTAAATAGGAAAATAACTAAGTCATACATACATAAATTTTATATATGTATAAAATCTATTCTAAAATATATACTTTACCAAAATTAAACAGGGAAAGATTGAATCCGAAATTTTTGAAACCTTGAACACAATGAGTGACACATAAAACAAATGTTACTCTTCCTTCATTAAAAAAGAATTCAATTCAAATATAGTTAGTTTCAATTCAAATATAGTATAGTCAAATATAGTTTTATATTAGTTTTGGATGTACAAAAGTTCAACAATTGTATATATTACTCAGGGCTCATCAAGATAAGTGTATTTTTTTTATACAGTTTATTGTCAAGTTGGTTTCCACATAACACCCAGTGCTCTTCCCCACAAGTGCCCTCCTCCATTCTTAACCCCCCTCACCTATTTCATCCATTCCTCCACTGACCTCCCCTCTGGTAGCTATCAGTTTGTTCTCTATAGTGAAGAGTCTGTTTCTTTCTTTTTATTCAATTTTTTAATGCTTTTTTATTTATTTTTGAGAGAGCACAAGCAGGGGAGGGTGAGAGAGAGAAAGAGAGAGAGAGAGAGAGATACAGAATCTGAAGCAGGCTCTGTGCTCTGAACTAGCTGTCGGCACAGAGCCCGATGCGGGGCTTGAACCCACAAACCATGAGATCATGACCTGAACTGAAGCCAGACGCTTAACTGACTGAGCCACCCAGGCGCCCTTAAGAGTCTGTTTCTTGATTGCTCTCTCTCTGCCTCTTTTTCCCCTTTGCTCACTTGTTTTGTTTCTTAAATTACCCATTTGTATTCGTGTTTCTCCACCTTATTTCAGCTGGCATTGTACTCTCTAGATCCAGCCACCTTACTGCCAATGGCAAGATTTCATTCTTTTTTTATGGATGAATAACATTCCATTGTAGATGGATATCATGTCTTGTTCATCCATTTATCTGTTGATAGACCCTTAGGCTGCTTCCATAATTTATCTATTATAAATAATTCTGCAATTAACATAGGATGCATATATCTTTTTGAATTAGTGAGGATACATACACAGTGGTGTAATTACTGGATCACAGTGTAGTTATATTTTTAATTTTTTGAGGAACCTCCATACTGTATTCCAGAGTGGCTACACCAGTTTGCATTTTCAGCAGTTCTTGAAGGTTTCTTTTTCTCCACATCCTCACCCATACTTACTTCTTGAGCTTTTGATGTTAGCTATTCTGACCAGTGTGAGATGGTTAGCTATTCTGACCAATGTCTGTTCATGTCTTCTGTCCATTTCTTAAAATTTATCAACAGGTAAATGGAAACATAAATTGTGATATATACATACAATAAGCAAAATAAACAAACTATTAATGCACACTACAGCATGAATTAATCTAAAAAATAATAAATACACTATGACTCAATTTATATGAAGTATACAAAAGTATACAAAAGTATAAATTAATCTGTAGTTAGAGTAAGGAGCTTAGGTTATATTTACAAGTGTACTAGATGAATTTTTCAGGAATGATGCTCATTATCTTGATTGGAGTTTCAAAGTCATAGTCAAATGTCCAAACTTATTAATTTCTATCCTTTTAAATATGTGCAGTTTATTGCACTTCAGTTTTATCTAAATGAAACTTTATTAAACAATAAAATAATTTTCTTGACCTCCTCCAATTCAAGATTTAATCAGGGAGATTTATTTAATTCAGTCATGTTCAGAGTTGACAGAATCTAGGATTTTAGATCCAATTTGTTTCTATTTAATAGGTAGTTGCCTTCAATTTTCAGTGCTATTTCAGTACCTAGGCTTAATATTTTAACTTCTAACAATGCTTATGATTAAATCTTTATTCTATAACTTCTCAATTTTTGAGTATATTATTATTCATTTGTTGCTTTAATGGATTATAACTTGAAACATTCAAGTGCACACTGATGTATTTTATGAGACATTCCAGAATCATACATTTGTCTTCTTAGATGAAACATATTTGAGTAAAACACTTGGGGCACTCACTTCTGCTTTCAGAAGTCTATAAAATATCCCCAGTATATCCTGTTATGGTAAAAAAAATTAAGAATAATCTGAGTCTTGAACCCTTCTTTGTAGGTAACATTTTCCTCCTGTAGATTCTTGGAATAACTTTAGTGTCCAACTCTTGATTTTGGCTCAGGTCATGATCCCTTGGTTATGGAATGGAGCCCCACATCAGAATCCTTGTTGGGTGCAGAACCTGCTTAGGATTTTCTCTTCCCCTTCCCTCTGCCCCTCTGCCACTTAACACACATGAAAAAATTGTTAATCATGCAATGTCTAGATATGAGGTTCCTTTCTGTTAATTGTGGTATTAAGTGGACCCTTTTGATTTTAAGATTTTCCATAAGTTTAAGTTCTATTTTTGTGTTGTTGTTTCCTTTATTGTTGATGTCTACTCTACTTGCTATTTTCTTTACTCCAGGAACTAAAGTTATCTATTAATTAAATGTCTATTTTCTGTCTTCTACTCTATTACCTTTTCATTTAATACCTTCTTCTATTAATCCTCTTTTGATTTCCTACTATCTATTCTCCTTTTACTACTTTTAAAGCAAACTTATAATTTGTATCACAAGTAGGAAATATTTCCTTTTCTTACCCATTTTTTCATGTCTTCCTCCACTTCAATTAGCTCTTTTTATATCATATTTTTAAAGTTTTTATTTAAATTCCAGTTAGTTAAAATATAGTGTAATAATAGTTTTAGATGTACAGTTTAGTGATTCAATACTTAAATACAACACCTAGTGCATATCACAAGTGCACTTATTCTCCATCATCTATTTAACCCATCTCCCCACTCCCCTCCCCTCTGGTAACCCTCAGTTTGTTCTTCATAGTTGAGTCTTTTTCTCAATTTCTCTCTTTCTCTCTCTCTCTCTCTCTCATTCTTTTCCCTTTGCTTGTTTGTTTTGTTTCTTAAATTCCACAAAGGAGTGAAGTAATAGGATATCGGTATTTTTGTGACTGATTCATTTCACTTAGCATAATACTCTCTAGCTCCATCCATGTCATTGCAAATGGCAATATTTCATTTTTTTATGACTGAGCTTTGTTCCATTGTGTATATATATCACATCTTCCTTATCCATTTATCAGTTGATGGAGCCTTGAGCTGTTTCCATAATTTGACTATTGTAGATTATGCTTGTAAAATTGCTTGTAGATTATTATAGTAAAAATCAAGTTGTATGTATCCCTTTGATTTAGTAATTTTGTATTCTTTGGGGTAAATACCTAAGTAGTGTGATTCCGGGACCATGGGTTACTTCTATTTTTAACATTTTGGGGAATCTCCATGCTCTTTTCCAGAGTGGCTGTACCAGTTTGCATTCCCACCATCAGTGCAAGAGGTTTCCCCTTTATCCACATTCTCACCAGTACATGTTGTTTCTTGTGTTGTTGATTTTAGCCATTTTGATAGGTTTGAGGGGATATCTCATTATAGTTTTGATTTGCATTTCTCTGGTGATTAGTGATGTTGACCATCTTTTCATGTATCTTTTGGCCATCTGGATGTCTTCTTTGGAAAAATATCTATTCATGTCTTCTTCCCATTTTTAATTGGATTATTAGTTTTTGAAGTGTTGAGTTTTATAAGTCGATTATATATTTTGGATACTAACCCTTTATAAGGTATGTCATTTATAAATATCTTCTCCCAGTCAGTAGATTGTCCTTTAGTTTTACTGGTTGTTTCCTCTGCTGTGCAGAAGCTGCCTCTTCCTTCTTGAGGAGGAAATCAAAACCCTCAGAAAGCCTTCAGGAACTTTGTTTCATAAACATAGATCTCAATTCACAGTTGTTTGCATTTGAATATATAACAGTTAATTAGGCTCAGTGACATCACAAGAATGGCAAAGCAGGAAGCCCCAGGCTTTCCTTACTCCACAAACACACTAATTAAACACCAATTCACGGAAAAATCCATTTAAGAAATTCAGAAACTAAATGAAAGGCTCTTGTACTCTGGAAAAACACAAAACCAGACTCACTGAAGCTAGTAAGGAGATATGGCACCCACTCTCACTAGTTCCTTACCTGAGTCAATGCCAAAGGGGCAGAAAGAGACCTTGTATCTCCTAGCTTCTTCCAGAGGAGGGATAGTGTTGCTTTGCTTGTCCAGCTCCCCAACTTCTCCAAGGGGGCTCCCCAGAGGATTTATCTCATTTCTGCCAGTCTTGGAGCTCAGGTGGGTCCGCGGCAATCTAGCATCTTGTGGGAGAAGACAGACAATAGCATGGGCTGGAAGGTGCTGTAACTTTCCCTCATGGTTTCCCAGAGAGTGAGCTAACAAAGATGAAACTAAAGGCATATAAAGAACATTTCAACCTGACACAGCAGAATATACATTTTTCTCAAGTGTACATGATTCCTTCTCTGGGGAAAATCACAAGTTATGTCACAAAGCAAATCTCAATGAATTTAAGATTAAAGTTATAACATCTATCTTTTTGGACCACAGTAGGATAAAATAACAAATCAAGAGTAGAAGGAAATTTAGAAGATTCACAAAACTGTGGAAATGAAACAACATGGTCCTGAACAATTATTGGGTAAAAGAAAAAAAAATTTAAGAAATTGCAGAATACCTCATGACAAATGAAAATGAATAAAAATACTGTCACTTAAAGGATGCAGCATAATCAATATACAGAGGGATATTCACAATGATGAATAAGTACACCAAAGAAGAAGAAAGATTTCAAATAACAACCTAACTTTGTACTTACTTGAAGGAGCTGGAAGAAAAGAATAACAAACCAAGGCCAAACATAGTGGAAGGAAGAACGTAACAAAAGTAAAAGCAAAAATTGATAAAATAGAAAATAGAAAAACTATAGAAAAAATCAGTAAAACTAAGAGTTGGGTTTTTTTTTTAAAGATAAAGTTGATAAACCCTTAGCTAACCTAAGTGACATAGAGAAAACTAGAATCAGAAATGAAAGACTGTTAAAAATGATAACACAGAAATGAGGATTATAAGAGACTGTTCTGGATAACTCAGAACAAATGGATAAATTCCTAGAAGTATACAATATTCCTAAACTAAATCATCAAGAAAGGGAATTCCATTACTGGTATGGTATAGAGATTGAATTGCTATTCAAAAACCTTCCATTGAAGAAAAACCCAGGACCAGATGGCTTCCCTGTTGAATTCTATCAAATATTAAAAAAAAAATCTTGTGAATCAAGGCAATCCTTTTCAGATGCTTGCAATAAATTCAAACTTGTCTAAGTCATTAAGAATTAAGTACATATAAAATAGTAGTGTCTAAGCTAGCTGATTACCAAGATCAGTTGGGAGTCTTTTAAAAGATAGAAATTACTGAGTCTTTTCCCCAGAGGGTAGGATTCATCAGTTTGTAGGTTGAGGTCTTGCAATCAGAATCTTAAAAATCTGATTCTGAAAAAGTTTGGTTTTCACTTATATGGCAGCCCCTTAAGAGAGGTTGTCTCTTCCTAGGAGAATGGGGGGCAGGTTCCAGCCCCCTGCTCTTCCCTCCCCTTTCGTCTTGTGATCTTCACAACTGCTCTTCCTTTTAAAGATGTGCTGAAACATGTCTGGATTTACCAAAGAGGGATCTTCCTCCAGAACAGCTTAGGGGTTTAGGGGTGGCTTCCTGGTGGACTTCGTAGCTCTCCTAGTTGTCTACCAGAATTACTCCTGTAGAAAATTCCAGCCTCCCCCCCCCACTTATTTTTTGGTCATAGCTGTCTTTCTTTTGCAGGGTCTAAAATCAAATGATCTACAGGGGTGCCTGGGTGGCTCAGTCGGTTAAGCCTCCGACTTTGGCTCAGGTCAGATCTCACGTTTGTGGGTTTGAGCCCCGCGTCGGGCTCTGTGCTGACAGCTAGCTCATAGCCTGGAGCCTGCTTCCGGTTCTGTGTCTCCTTCTCTCTCTGCCCCTCCCCCTCTCATGCTCTGTCTCTCTCTCTCTCTATCAAAAGTAAATAAAATATTTAAAAAATTTTAATAAATAAAAAAATAAAATAAAATGATCTACAATCTTCTTCCCAAATAGTAACTGAATAAGAATGAACCTGGTTCTGAGTTTTTCATTTGTTTCCTTTTTCAATGTCTAGTAACCAATAGACAACAAAAGGAATGAAAAAAGCTCACCAAGACTTTAAGGTCTAAAAGTATGTCTTCTTTGAAGAGTAGCAGTCAAAGCCATCTTTTTTTCTCTCTTTTAACTTTCCTTAAGAGTCAAACACAGCCAGGCAAGCCTTCTAGCTACATTTTTATTTCTTGGATTAATCTGTCAACACTTTCTCACCTTTTAAATCCTCTTTTTCATACTCCCTCGTCTTTGATTTTACCCAATTCACAGAGATGGGGTCAAGCAAACCAGGCTTTGTGAGCACTTGGCACAGCCAAGGAGGCAAGACAGTTTATCTTAGCAGAAAATACAGACATGGCACATTTAACATCATTGTTCTTCTATGGTCCCATAACGTGGGTGGCCTCAGATTCAATGGGCAGTCACTTCCAAACTATCATAGGTCTCGTACAGTGGAAGCATCTGGCTCAGTACTTTTGGGGTCCATTAGCATCATGCAGGATTTGTTGGAGGTGATTACTAGAGGCTAGCTTTTCTCTTTCGTACCTGTTCCAGTGACCAAACCTCACGTTCTCTCTGTATGTTCCATTTTGGTGGAGGGTATGTAAGAGGCTTGCTGAGAAAACGCTGAAGTAACTACTCACACAGATACAGTGCTTTACACCCTGTTAACTTTCGAGGTAAGCTGGTTGCTGATTTTTGTTATGCCTCAAAACATATTAATGACTGTGTTTAATTAAATAAAGCAACCAGTTTTATACACTTACCCTCCAGGACTGTGTTTCTTTAACTTTTTTCTTTCTTTAAGAACTTTTGAATTTTGAGGCTCCTTAGTTTGGGGAGGAATTAAAAGAGAGTGTAGGACGGTGCTGTAGAGAAAATGTCTGCACAACAACGTGGCCGACGGTTATGAAACTGAGGCATCTCCCAAAGGGATGCTTCCAATGAGTAGATAGAAAATGAAAGTATTTCCAAAGAAGTGTGTGCTTTATCAACACAAGAATTTTCAAGGTTTTATAATTAAAAAAAAAAAAAGCATTTAGCACGAAAACATGTTTTTTGTTTTTGTTTTTGTTTTTGTTTTTACTACCTCTCAAATAGTGTGGTTTAGGTGCACCTGGGTGGCTCAGTCAGATGAGCGTCCATCTTTGGCTCAGGTCATGATTTCGCACTTCGGGAGTTCGAGTCCTCTGTCAGGCTCTGTGCTGACAGCTAGCTCAGAGCATGGAGCCTGCTTCAGATTCTGTGTCTCCCTCTCTCCCTGACCCTTCCCTGCTCATGCTGTCTTTCTCTCTCAAAAAAATAAATAAAACATTAAAAAAATTAAAAAAACACAAATAGTGGGGTTTATAATATACAATATATTCCTACAAGAAAAGTGATGCTCACACAATACTTGTATGAGCTCCTGTTTTAAGAGTCTGTCACAGAATTCCTGCATGTGCTCATTAATTTTTTGTGATGTGAAACATTTTATTCTTTTAATGTTGTTTTAGTTTATTTATATTTGAGACAGAGAGCTAGCAGGGGAGGGGCAGACAGAGAGGGATACACAGAATCTGAGGCAGGTTCCAGGCTCTGAGCTTCAGCACAAAGCCTGATGTGGAGCTCAGACTCACAAACGCAAGATCATGTCCTGAGCCTAAGTCTGATGTTCAACCGACTGGGTCACCCTGGTGCCCTTGAGTGGTGAAGCATTTTAGAAGTAGCATCCTTCGAAAGCTGATGTGCTTGCTGGTGCCTCTCCTCCTCGTGCTTCATAGGCAACCTCTTAACACCAGAGCAATTACAACAACTCCCTTTTAGTTTATTTTTTTCTTCATTTTGTTTTACCTTTAGAGTGAGGAGTCTGTTGTTGCTTATAGCCATGTCCCGTTACTTCCTCAGTGACTCACCAACACTGTGCAACATGGGTCACTGTGGCAATTTTTAAATTCTACTTGCACATTGAGACATAAAATTATTTTTTTGGAGAGAGAATGCATTATTCATGGTCAACTGCTTTTGAAATGCTACCGATGTTGACAGTTGGGAGAAGGAGCAGGAGACTGGTGATCAGTGTTCCCCAGGAGTACCTTTTGTTGCCTTGCTAGCTTCTCTTTCAGGGAGAATGCATTTATGACTTTGCTTTAAGAGTAGACATCAGGAAGATAATCAGTTGTCTAAGACCTTAGGATTGGAAGTATTGTCAAGTCATTAGATTATGAGACTGAGCAGATGTGGTGGTGATTGACTTTTTCAAGAAATGAAGCCTGCCATCAGTCAGCAGAACTGGGCCATGGAGCCATAAAGAAGATTGAATGGCTCACTTGTTCGGTACACTTTAATTTTGTTCTTGGAGTTGATACTTTTTGCTGGGTCTCTTGCTTGTCAGTTTATTAAAGTTTGCATTGGCTTTTTAAATTCAACTTGTTTTCTCTACATTTACTACTGTCTTGTTTTGTTTTACTAAGGTGGCAAAATTTCATTACAATTTTTAATGGTCTCATCAGCAAAAGGTACTTGGGGTATAAATTCACTTTGGCTGGGAGTTGACGCCTCAGTAAAAATTGGTTTTGGACATAAACACAGTTTGGCTGTAATTTGGCTGAAGTGTGAATTTTGCTTTATTTTAAAAAATTGTTTTGCCATGAAGTACTAAACTTTTAAAATTCTAAGTAGAAGATTCAGTTCTATCCAACTGAGTTGAAAATATGATTGGCAGTTAATATGTGCCCAACATGTATGAAAGTGCACATTAAGTATAAAGGTGACAGACATGACTTATTTTGGAAAAGCCAAATATATTCTTGCTATACCTAAGCTTAGTGATGAGAGGACTAAACACAGGGAATAGCATTAATTAATAAAATACCATATTTATTGGGGCACCTGGGTGGCTCAGTCGGTTATATCTCCTCCAACTCTTGATTTTGGCTTAGGTCATAATCTCAAGATTTGTGCAACTGAGCTCCATGTCAGGCTCTGTGCTGATAGTGCAGAGCCTGCTTGGGATTCTCTACCCAGCTCTCTATGTCCGTCCCTCACCTATGCACACACTACTGCTCTTTCAAAATAAGTAAACATTTTTTAACACCATATTTATTGATTCTAATAGTTTTCAATTTCCTAAAACTGGGTTGTGATGTTTGTTTATTGTATGTGGGTGATGTCATATTGTCGTCTCCTCCTTTCCTGTTGTTAACCACAGAACAGTGACAAGCTATTCAAACTTTAGGGTTTCTTTGTTTCCTGACTAGTGATGTCTTATAGTATGCTCTGTGAAAATGACAGCACATTGAAGGAGGTTTTGCACAAGAACCCTGAGCATAAGGTATAAAGATGACTGTGATAAACACAGAAGGAGAGAAGTTAGTCCGGGAAGGAATTGGATGTAGGAACTAATGCCTTCAGTGTTGGAATGAGCATGTTGTGATCAGAAGATTAAAGATGGATTGCCAAGAGTAGAAGAAGACACCAACAGAATCATGGAGCTCAATTCATAGGCAAAGCGGGAACTTGGCTTTACAGAACTGCTGTTGGATATGTTTGATAAATGAAGCTTCTTTATAGACTTTTGAACAGGGAAGTAGCAAAATGAAGGAATGTTTCCATCTTCATGGGTCACTTGTAGATCAGGAGGAAGATGCTGGGAGAGGTAGCTATATATTGGAAACAGTAAGAGAAATGATGTATCTAGGCTCCTGTACACATTTGAAAAAAGAATGAGGAACTGGTAAGACTAGAACAGCTGAAAGGTGTGTTTTAGCCCAGACAGCTCATGAGCAGTCTGCAACTGTGGATAAATCCTTTGTAAGGGACACTGTAAATTTGAAATAAAGGGATGAGCACTTACAAACATGATACACTTGCTGAATATTCAAATAGATTCAGCTGCTAAATGTGAAGGAAAAAGGAATAAGAGAACAGGAAGAATGAGCTGTTACTTTAATTCAGTTATGGGGATAAAGACAGAGGAAGAAAAACAAGAAGTATATCAAATTGAATAAGCTGATTTTAGCATATTTCATGGTAGTCAATGATAAATAGATGAGTATCTATATGTATTTTATGCATTTATGACCTCTCTCTCATTTTTTTGGTGGGTATTTTGGGGCTGCATGTTTTGCCTGCCAGTGTTGTTCAAATTGTCACAAATCTCCATAAATGTTTCCAGTATATTTACTGGGGGAAAAGCCATTAATAAGTGGACTTATGTAGTTCAAACCTGTGATGTTTAAGGGTCAAGTCTACTTTGGAAAAGCCTAAATAGAAAACTAACACAGATTGTTTTGGGGGAAAGGTGTGTCAGTATTTAATAGTGGAAGGCGTCAGTTTTAATATTTGGAACACTGATTCTGCAAATATCTAGCTGAGGTGTCTTGGGGGGAACTGCTTAAATTCTTTTGGTGTCACTTTCTTTATTAATTATTTCCTTGGCATCCAGAAAGACTTGTCCTTGGTTCTATATGCTATCTCTCTGGCCTTTTTTCTCTGATTCTTAAATTGCTCATGGTCTCTGGTATTCTCACTTTCTCACTTCTGTTTTCCTTTCTAATGATTTGACTCTTATACAAATTGCATCCATATTTTTTTAAATGATTCCCTTGGGAGTCATTAGAAGGGCACCTCGAGCTCAACTTGTCTCTAAACAAATTGACCATGTTCTCCTTTTAAACAGTTCTATTCCATTTAAACAGGTAACTACACTGTAAGCTTCTGAAACATCAGTGCTTTAATCTCTTTGCTAAGTTAAACCACACACATTCTCTTCTGATCATCTTCATTGAGGGAAGAGGGCTTGAAAGGAAATAAGCATTTACTGAATGCTCAATATATGCCAGATATTGAAATAAATCTTATGCAAGAATTGGGGATTTTTTAATAGAAAAAGCTAAATGGATTTAGTTAAATTAAAGTGCCAAGCTTTATTGTGTCTCTCCACGCACTTGAGCAGAGGCATTCATCACTTCTGGAGAAGAGAAGATGCCCTACAGAGCAAGAGTTGGCAAACATCTTTCAGTAAAGTACCATAATAAATACTTCAAGCTTCGTGACTCAGGTATCATGTCTGTCTCCTTTTCATATTTGCTGGTTTTTGTTTGTGAGTGTGTTTCTTTCTTGGATCATTTGTTGGTGTGTGTTCTTTAACAGTACTCTTAAGATGTAAAATCTATTCTTAGCTCGTGGACCATTCAAAAACTGAGTTCAGTGCACAGACTGGATTTGGCTTGGACACTGTATTTTGCCAACTAGAACAAATAGGACATTGCTGAACTGTATCATAGTGAGAAAATATTCTTGAAACCCAGACTTTGTTGAGAAAGAATTTTTCCGCTTCTAAATTATAAATATTTCCTTTCATCTATAGAGAGTGACTTGTGGTGAAACTGGATTGTTTTTACTATTTAGTAATAGCAGAAGGGAATGGACTTAGGGGCTATTCTTTAAATACAAGAGGGAAGTAGAAAGACCTTCTGGAGCTGAGTGATAAAGCCAAAGAAAAACAGAAGTGCAAGTGATTGGACATGAGTGCTTTTGGATTTTTCCAAATCCTCAGGTCAAATTAGAAGGGTAGGTGTAACAAATATCTGGTCAGATTTGGAGGGTAAGATTCCAGCAGAGGGGGGGTGGTTCAGTTTTTCCCACTTTATTGCCCTCCTGAATTATAGCTCATTAAAGAAGAACCTTATCACAAAATGTAAACTATGTAAATTAATATATTAAGTTACTTAGATTTCAGGTGTAAATGTGGTCAAACAACTTTGGGAGAGGGTCAAAGACTGAAAAACTCCTTCTGACATATTAGTATCCTAATATTCTGGAAGCAGGAAGATATGGTGCTAAAAGAATGGGTCATGAAGAGGAGGCCTGGTGTTTTAGACAAGGAAGCTTCAAAGGTTCATGATAGTGGAATATGTCAGAGACCACTAACTTGAAAATCAGATGTAATCTGGATGCTTTGATAAACAAATTTAGCAGTAGGGTAATCAGAAGCAATGCCAGAGTGACTATATTCAAGTGAGTATCCACAGGACAGTGTGGTAGACATTACTATTACTCAGGATTCATTCAAGCAATAATGGGTTAAAGATGACCACAGATACCCTGACTATATCCTTTGCCCCTTGAATCAGATCAGATTCAAGCGACTGCTTTGACCAACATAATATGGTGGAAATAATGTAATATTAGTCTTTATATCCAGGCTTAAAGGCACAGGCAAATTTTTCTTACTGTCTCTTCAAACAGCTATTCTTGAGAGGCCTCTGGGAATCTCCAAACTCAATGGTGTGAGAAGCTTATCCAGAAAATAAATCTACTTGCAAGTCCTCAGCTCAACAGCCCCAGATGAGGTCCCAGGAGCCTTCATCCAGTGGTGACAGGGAGCCATGTAGGGTGTCTAACTCTGTTGATTACTTGAGGGTATCTGCAGCTCAAGCCAGTTTCTGACTGCTTCTATATGGGAAACATTCACTGAGAACCCTCCAGCAGAGCCCAGCTAGTCTGCAGAGATATGAGACAGGAGGAAATACAATAGATGATTGAAAGACAGCCCAAGATGTCATTAGTCCATGGAAAAGAGCTCTCCAGGTGAATCACCCTTACCAGGAGTGGATTTTTTTTTTATCAGCGATAAATAGCTTTTAATATATTAAGTTACTTAGATTTCAGGGTTAGTTTTCACCACTGCCAAACCTATGGTTTCTCAAAACAAACAAACAAAAAAACCAAATGGGAGTTTTGTTGGTGTTTAGTGGTTATCAAGGACATTTTGTAGACCTGGGAGTTCCTGAGATCCTTTTAGGCAGTCTTCAAGGTCACAGCCATTTTTATATAATTTTAAGATATCTTTTGATGTTTGCATAGATGGTGCACAAGCAATATTGGCCAAAACTGCTGATGCATTAGCATGAATCAAAGCATTGACACCAAATCATAATGGAAGTCATTGTATGCTTTGCTGAAATGCTCTTGGATTTAAAAACTGCCAATGTCACTTAAGAATGTCCTTGATGAAGTACTAAAAACTGGTGATTTTATATATTACAATCCTTGAGTATATATCTATTTATTTGTGACAAAATGGAAAATATGCATAAAGTGCTATATAATACATTATGATGTTTATGTTAAGGCAATCCACTTGGATCGAGTTGTGAGCTAAACTAGCTGGTTGTTTTTTTTTTTTTAACCCTCCATGGAATGCTGTTTTTACTTAAAAGAACTGGCAGAGTCACAATGATGATTTCAGCTGGGATATCAGGTAGATCCTTTCTTGCATATGGACAAAGTGAGCCTGTCCTTTCAAGAAAAAAATAATTGTTTTTGTTTCTGGTAGCAAAATAAGCGTATTCAGGGAACTTAGAAATTTGGTGCAGTTGGTCAAATAATACCCCTTGGCCCTGCAAAGTCCATGCCTTAAGCTCCATGAATATTTTAGGTTACATGACAAAAGGAATTTTGAAAAATATAATTAAGGCCGCCAACCTTAAAATAGGGAGATTATCCTGGATTTTTCCTGAAGGGCCAGTCTAATCACATAAGCTTTTGAAGCAGGGAATGTTCTCTACCTGAAGGCAAAAGCAGCTGAAGCATAAGAGGAGATCAGAAAGCATTAAAGTCTGAGGGTGCAGCACACTAGTGGATGTCTGAGGATGGAGAGAGTCCCATGCCAGCCATGTAGGCATCCCAAGGGAGCCGAGAGCCTTCCTGGCTGTCAGCATATGAGGAACCAGGGACCACAGACCTACTGCCACACAGAACCGAATTTTGCCAACATCCTGAATGATCCTACAAGCAGATTTTCCCCATAGCCTCATTAATCTCAATTAATATTTCCCTTGCAGAAGCAGTCAGAAACTAGCGTAAGCCACAGATATTTCTTTTTTTAATTATTTATTTATTATTTTTTAAAAATAGTTTATTGTCAAATTGTTTTCCATACAGCACCCAGTGCTCTTCCCCACAAGTGCCCTCCTCCACCACCACCACCCCCTTTCCCCTCAACCCACAGTTCATTTTCAGCATTCAACAGTCTCTCAAGTTTTGCGACCCTCTCTCCCCGCAACTCTCTTTCCCTCTTCCCCTCCCCCTGGTCCTCCATTAGGTTTCTCCCGTTCTCCTGTTAGACCTATGAGTGCAAACATATGGTATCTGTCCTTCAGATATTTCTAAGTGATCAACTGAGCTAGACATCCACCGTGGTTCCCTCACATCACTGGATGAAGGCTCTTGGGAGCTCACCTGGGGCTGGTGACCTAAGAGAAGAGGCTGGCCAGTGCCTTGATTGTACCCTTGCAAGACTTTGAGTAGAAAAAGTAGCTGGATCTCTTTGGATTTCTGAAAACACATTGTGAGATTATAAACTAGTAGTAAATGGCAATATTAGAAAACTGATAAATGTGAATAACTTATATTTGCTACCTTGAGTGATATATCTCATAAGATCAGTGGCGATATTAATGAATAATTTCTTAATGTTGCTTAATAAAATGTGTCACCGTACGGAATATCTGCATAACTTATTCAGGATTTCCCAAGAGATGTTATGAAATCATGCATGAGTAGAAGAGCCATCCAAATTAAAACTAAACTTGAGTGTAAGGGAGTGCAAATTCATTGATATGCTTTCAGATTACAGCTTATTTTTAAGAAGCTCTCATTCAATTGGATATAGCTATAGTACTTAAAAAATATCCACAATTAGGCGAAAAGATTATTAGAATACACCTTTTCCAAAACATTCTGTGTATAAGGCTGAGGTTTCTTACAATATTTAAACTAAATGTACCTGCCTCCTTAGCGCAGTAGGCAGTGTGTCAGTCTCATAATCTAAACTACATGTATCACCAGATTGAATACAGCAGTACTGACGAGAATCCAAGTATCTTCCATTAATCCAGATGTCTGTACATTAAAGAGCTTTGTGCAACATAAGTGCCACTCTTATCACTCATTTTATTTTGGAAAAATGTATTTTTCACGAGAAAATGATATATGTTAATATGTAGTGGACTTTTATTTTGTATTTTATTTATTTAGTTAGGTAAATGTTTTTAATGTTTATTTATCATTGAGAGATAGAGAGAGACAAATCACGGTCATGGGAGGGGCAGGGAGAGAGGGAGACACAGAATGTGAAGCAGGCTCCAGGCTCTGAGCTGTCAGCACAGAGCCTGACCCGGGGCTTAAACTCAGACACCATGAGATCATGACCTGAGCTGAAGTCGGATGCTTAATCGACTAAGCCACCACTAAGGCACTTATCATGCTTGGTGGACGTCTGTGAGTTTTAAAAGTATTATGCAGTAAACATTTGTTTTCTGTTTTGAATTCTAATATGATACCTCTCAACAGATGACCCACGAGAACATATAAACAATGTAACCCGTATAAACAGTATCACTTACATACAGAAAAACCTGTGAGTTCCTTAATAGTCTTTTTAATATGAGAAGGGTCTTGAGGTCCTAATGTTCAAGAATCAATGACTTCACTAATCCTCATGAATACAGACTGCCTATGAATTGGAGAGACCTCTGCATAGTTCTTTAAGAACTTTCCCTTCTCTCTGTACCCAAAGCATCTTTAGAAAGAGAAAAAGAGAGGGAAGATGTGTTGAGAGGGGAGGCATTCCTGATTTTGACTTTGAGCTTTGATCTGAATGAAAAAGTCAATCTGAAAAAGTCTGTCTTAAACAGGAAGAAATCAGAGGCACCTGGATGGCTCAGTCAGTCAAGCACCTGACTCTTGATTTAGGCTCCGGTCATAATCTAGGGGTCCTGAAATCAAGCCCCAAGCCCCAAGGAATTCTCTCACTCCCTCTCTCTATGCCCTTCACCCACTCTCTCTCTCACTCTCTCTCTAAATATAAATAAATAAACATAAAAAATAAAAACAACCCAAATCGCAGGAAGAAATCAAGTTTCCTTTAATTGGTTAGGTCAGGTTTACCTATCTTGCATCCTTACCCTTTTGTTCATCAGCAAAAACAGGGAATCCACCATTTTACAAAAGGTGTACTTTACTTCTGTCTTAAAAATGAGAAAACTGAGGTTCAGAGATGGTTGGTATCACTATGCTTAAATAGCTCCCTGTTGCTTTCTAAGCAGTGTATAAATCCTTCTGTAGACACTGCCTAGTGTGGCCAGTTTCTTGGCAATGTCACCTGAAACTAGAATTTTGTACCTGATGAGCCTTAGTTTCAATTCAAATCTGGTGATTTTCTACTTTGTGAATGCAACAGCTTTGTTTTCTCCCAAGTCTATACATTTCTTTTCTGTCTTTAGAATGTCTGAAGCCTACTTCAACTAAGGTCCTTAAGACATCCACCATGCAAAGGGCTCCTGGGTGGCTCAGTTGGTTAAGCATCCAGGTCATGATCTCACGGTTTGTGAGTTTGAGCCCTGCATCAGGCTCTGTGCTGACAGCTCAGAGCCTGGAGCCTGCTTCACATTCTGTGTCTCCCTCTCTCTCTGCCCCTCCCCTGCTTATGCTCTGTTTCTGTCTTAATAATAAATTTTAAAAAATAAATTAAAAAAGACATCCACCAAGCATGATAAGTGCCTTGCTTTTCTGTCTCTTAAAATATTTCACTTACTTCAGTGTGCCTTGGTGGCTCTGTTAAGTCTCTGACTCTTGATTTCAGCTCGAGTCATGATCTCATGGTTTCCTGAGGTTCCCCCTCCAGGTGTGGCCCCACCCTTGGTTCCACACTGACAGTACAGAACCTGCTTGAGATTCTCTTTCTCTCCCCCTGCCCCATTTTCTGCACCTCCCTCATGGTCTCTCTCTTTTTTTTTTTTTTTCAAAATAAATAGATAAACCTAAAAAAATATTTCACTAATTTCTAATTGGTACTCTAAGTTCTTCAGTGGGATGTTTTTATATTAAAATTGACACGGTGGTACTTTCTGATACATTGTAGAATTTGACTAATCCAGCACTGACTTTCCATCATACTTGCATTTCTTCTATACTCATCCCATCTGGCTCCTCTATTTATGTTGGCAGCATAACATTTAGTCCATCTGAATATGTCAGTTGAGGTGTGGTTGCATTGGAAGTTGAGGATTTAATGTGAAATGGGGAAAACAGGTTATTTTTTCATCTTGCGGAATGCACTGTGAACCCTGGGGAGACAGGCTCTGTCCTCATGTTCCCAGCATTGTCCTTGGCACATTTTGATGTGATGCTGAGTAAATATGTGGCTGATGAATGCATGAGTGATAAAATGTTTGACCTGGATAATCTCTCATTCTCTCTAAAAGTGCTTCCAATTCGTTTCCTCTGAACCTCTTTTCTCATCCGCCCCCCCTCATTAATGTCTTTCTGATTTTGTTTTCTTTTCCTTTGTCTTCTTCTATGTCTACCATTCTTTCTATCCCATCTTGATTTCTTTTTTATTTTTTACATTTTAAAGCAAATAAAGACTTTAGCAGCATCTGATGGGGATTTTCCTATCTGCCCTTTTCCTAACAATGTGTACTTAGAGAGGAAATGTCACATTTTTACCATAAGTGAAGATGAACAAATTCCCCTATTATTCTTACAGTGAAGGTATATTAGTTAATTGAGAAAGATAACCAGCAACCAATTTGTGATGTAAATGATTTGGTGTAGATGATGATGTCATCATCAGACACTGCCACCAACTAGCACATGATGTTTGGTAAGCCTTTGGAAACCAGGAATATAGTTATTGCATTTACCACCGCGGGCCAAGTAACCTCTTTTAGGTTTTTATACATTTTTGTCATTTTATGAAAACTTTATAGAAGAATAGAGAGATTTGACAAAAACACCCTAGAATTATTAGCCTAAACATAGCAGCACTTTTGGTATCTAGAGAATTGTGGTGTACAAACATGATAAAAGGTGCAAGAATACTATCACACTTTGAGCAAAATGAGATGATTTATGTCCTTGCAATGAAATACTGCATTGGTAGGTTCTTGTTTTATGACTAACTGGCTTATATTTTTTCTTTATAGTCTGAGAAATACATTGTTCACTCAGAAGTTCTTTAGAAAATTCATATTGGATTTCCCTTGCACAAATAATTTTACTCTCACTTTTATCTCGAGTGCTGCACTGCTTTGTGAAAACATCTTCCTTTACTAATTTCCTTTGGTTGGTATTTTGGGTGGAAATTCAAAAATTCTGAATTCTCAGTTGTCTTCGATAAATGTAAACAACCCACTACAGAGAGTGTCTTCAGTCTTCTTTCATACCTTAGAAAGATGGTGCAATATTTTAGATAATACAGAAAAAAAAAAACCAACGAAGGAAATTATATCATTCTTCTAGGCTACTCTGTCGTGTTTTCTATTTTTCTGTTTTTAGTTATTGCAGACATCAGTGGTGATAATTGATGAGTAATGAAGATTTAATGATAAAATAGTCTCTAGGATGATGAATAATGAAATACTTCAAGATAAGGAAAAATGAAGCATCAAGTTTCCATAATGAAGCAGAGATAGAAATAGCCAGTGGCTCCATTTGGTAATGGTTTCATTACATTTTGCAAAATGAGTAAAATTTATGCCTGATACCAGGAAAACCTTGAGTAGGAATAAACGTTATTAAATATTCATCCTTACAGATAGTTAGAATTGCTCAAAGAAGAAACTCAAAAACTAAAATTTGATCTGATGGCGTCAGATGGCCTAATGAGAGTTAGTATGTGCCAGTATGCTTGTGGCAGTTGGAAGAAATTACTCATCTTTGTATTTCACCTTTCCTATTCTATTTCAGAACAAATAATCAGGAAAGGAAGTTGAGCTTGTTGGAAAGGGGAGGGGCAAGAAGCTACTGGAAGCCCACTGTATCACAGAGATTATGGGATTGTAATGCTAGAAGGACATTATAACCTAGAGGAACTTCAGTAGCAGTGTGAGCTCTGGATGGTTCTTAATCTTCTTGTTCTCTTCTCTGTGAGCATAGCCACATTGTTTGATAGTGGACACTGAGCATTAGGCTGAGAAGCTTGCACATGAGCCTCGTTCTATTTATTTAAGCAAAAGTTTCATCCAGAATCAGAGTATAGGTTTAAAATCTAAGTATCACTTGGCAATGAGGAAGAATGAAATCCTGCTACTTGCAGCCACATGAATGGAACTGGAGGGTATAATATTATTAGCATAATGCTAAGTGAAATAAGTCAGTCAGACTAAGACAGGTACCCTATGTTTATACTCATAGGCAGAATTTGAGAAACTTAACAGAAGACCATGGGGAAGGGAAGGGGAAAAATAGAGAGGAAGGGAGGCAAACCATAAGAGACTCTTAAATACAGAGAACAAACTGAGGGTTGATGGGAGGGGTGGGGGAGAAGGGAAAAAGGTGATGGGCATGGAGGAGCGCACTTGTTGGGAGGAGCACTGGGTGCTGTAAGTGATGAATCATAGGAATCTACTCCTAAAACCAAGAGCACACTGTATACACTGTATGTTAGCAAACTGCACAAAAAATTGTATTAAAAAATTAAGTCATCTCCCTGTAGGCCTATACCTAATCAAGTTCGTATTGTTCATTCAACTAAGAGTCAAGAATTTTAAATAAAAAACCAGACAAATTAACCAAAATGGGACCTACAAACAAATATGACAATACAAGAGACGGGGGATATAATTCTGAGTATTCTGAGCAAGAGTATTTCAAAACTGATTTGCATTATAATACATGATGATATGCTTTCTAAGCAGAAGCAAGAACAATAAATCAAACAGGTTGTACAACGTAAAGCAGAGTTGCAAGGAAACTAAAATTGTAGTCTAAATGAAGTCCCTCTCAAGGTGGGTTAAGAACAGATCTGGACTTGCAGAAAGTGAATCCAGGATGTAGATGATAAACTTGAAAGCAGAACTCAAAGGCATATAAATAAGAAAGGAGATGAAAAGCCAAAGTGCAGGTAATGATATACAACCCAAGCTATTTCTGAAGAAGTTCAGAAAAAGCACAAGGGAAAAAAAAATCAAAACAGTAACATTCACTAAAAGAGAACCTATTTTATACCAACTTTTCTAGCTAATGACTGACACATCACAGTCACTCAGTAAATATTTGCTGACTGGATGGATCACAGAAAGATGAATTGATAATTTCAACTAAGTGCTGTCAAAAGGCAGTCTGTAACCAAATGGGGCTGGCAGATATTTTGTTTGGCCTATACAATGTCACTTGAAGAAAAAAAAATTGTTATCCCAGTATTTAAGTCGTGTGATATCACAGCTTCTCAAGAAATTTGATTATACAGGCATAGTTAGCCCCTGTTTCCAAATGGCAGCTAGTTCTTAAATTTGAGTAGCTACGACTCTCTTTAGGTGGGGGCTGTGTTTTCTCTCTTTATTTTTCTTTTCTTTAAAAAGCGTGTGTTTTCATTTTATTTATTTATTTATAATTTATAATTGTTTATTGTCAAATTGGTTTCCATATAACACCCAGTGCCTCTCCCCACAAGTGCTCTCCTCCATGACCATCACCCCCTCCCCCTTCTGTCCTCGGTTT
>NC_043705.1:7794961-7846590 GCF_006229205.1 Suricata suricatta
TCCACTTTCCTACAAATGGCGATTTCATTCTTTCTCATTGCCATGTAATACTCCATTGTATATATATATATATATATATATATATATACCACATCTTCTTGATCCACCCACTTCACTGGTGACTTGTCTAGACACTAGAGTTATTGGAGTTGATGACCTACGTTTTGCAATAAAGAAAAAGAATCAGTGAGATCACACTGAAATGGCTTATCACAATGCAAGTATATATATGAAGAGAGGTCAGTGAGTCTAGATACATTCTGGCCAATTAATTAAAAAATCATGAATAAAATTATGAAAGCATCTATGCCAAAAATATGGTTTACCCACGAGGGAGAAGTCAGAATGAATTTAGTTTTACTCTTTAATGACAAATATAAGATAGTAATAGAGACATATTTAGACAGTGTCAGGAGAAATTTTTACAATTTAAACTTTTTACTCATTTTACTCAGTGCAACATTTTGTAGGGGAAACTAGACCTTAAAAACCCATCACAACCATGTTACTTAAAAATACATGTGTATACAGACATTTTCCAATCAGGTAGAGCTCAGGAATAGTGAATGTTTACTAGGACGGTGGTGAGTTCTGAAACCATTGACACGAAGAATTGCTGATATAATTATCGCCTGTCTGGCCATAACCCTAAACAGTAAAGTCAAAACAATTTCACAAGCAGAAAATAATAATACAAACACATAACCCAAACTCCAAATCCCACACCAACAAAGGTTAAAAAAAATAGGTCATCAAAAGCCAGTAAAAACATGCCGAGTTATTAGTTTTGTGTAAAAAGAAATTTAACGTACCAGTTAGTTCACGATTTCACTAATCAGATAAATTCAGGTTCAGGTTTAAGGATACTTTTGAAAAACCTAAAAGCTGAATAGTCTATACAAAATGGTAAGAAACAAACCAACACATAACAGCCTAACAGTGATGATCTCCCCTGACCCCAAATGAGAACAGAAAATTCACCAAAAGACAAATGTAATGATCTATAATCATACACTACCCTGCTGCAGTAATCATGACAACAGTTCCCGATTATTGAGTTCATTATATACGGTTGGATATTGTAGATGGGGGGTTTGCTTTGTGCTAATTGGTCCACTTCTGTTGGCTAACCAGTTCGCTCCGCAGCAGAGTCAGACTGAGGTGGGTATGATTTTGTCTGCTTTTGAAACGAAGAAACAGAATTTGGGTAATTTGAAACAATCCACCGATCTCCTACTGAGGATTTCAGTATAGCATGAGAATTTCATCCCCACCAACATCAGGCTACTCTTCACACTAAATAATAATTTGTAGTTCACTCAAATGACTCAGTAGGCAAATTGACACTGGCCACAGGCACCAATAAATCAAGGTCTAAACTTGGGGGGTAAATTTATTTGAGTGATATTTCAATGTTTGATTGATTTATTTATTTATTCTTTTTATCTTTTGAGAGACAGAAATAGAGCACGAGCAAGGAAGGGGCAGAGAGAGAGGTGGACACAGAACCAAAAGCAGGCCCCAACCTCTGAGCTGTCAGCACAGAGCCCAATGCGGGGCTCGAACTCACAGACTGTGAGATCATGACCTGAGCCGAAGTCAGACACTCAAGTGACTGAGCCACCCAGGAGTCCCAATTTGAGTAATATTTCAAAAAAGAGCTTTAAACTTGCTTTTGGAAAGAAAAAGAGGGGGAAGGGAATTGTGTTTGATTTTTTAAACACCAATTAGAGTTTAGTATTTTTCTTTAAAAAATAGTTTAGTGAGTGTGTGTTTGGGGAATAGAGACGATACTGATGTTAGGGTTTAGGGTATAAAAAAAGGTTTACCTAGATCAGAGTTTCCCTGAGGTGTGGTCAGCAAGCAAATTGTGTTCTAATTTTTGAGGGGAGCGAAAAGAATAGAGAGGCATCAAGGTCCCCTTAGACCTCTTGCATTGAGCTGTCTAGTGGGGAGGCCAGGAAAGCTAGGGGCTTAACAGGCTCCCCAGGTGACTGGAATATTTTTTCTTTTGTGAATCTTCCATTCCCTTTTTAAAAATTACGTACAGTAGACAAACACTATTATATTAGTTTCAGGTGTCCCACATAGTGGTTTGCCAAGTACATACACCACAAAATGCTTACCGTGATCATATAGTTACATCTATCAGCCTTCCAAGTTATTACAATGTTATTGACCTATGCTGTGGCTTGCATTCCTGTGACTTACTTACATTATAATGGAAATGTGCTCCTCTGAATCCCCTTCACTTATTTCAGCTTTTTTGTCTCCACTTGCCTCTGGCAACCACGACTTTGTTCCATTTATGAGTCTATTTCTGATTCTTTGTTCATTTGTTTTCGTACAGATTCCACATATAAGTGCAGTCATATAGTGTTTGTCTTTTCCTGGCTGATTTATTTGACTTACCATAATACCCTCTATGTGTGTCTTTGTTGTCAGGAATGGTAGCGTTTTATTCTTTCCTAGGGCTAAGACCAGGGCTTATGCCCTGGCCTATGGCTATGACTAAATAATATTTCATTTTATATATGTTTGCCACATCTTCTTTATTTATCTATCAGTTAAGGCTTAGGTTGCTTCCATATCTTTGCAGTTGTAAATAATGCTGCAGTAAATGTTGGGATATATATATTTTTTTATATTTTCATTTTCTTTGGGCAAATATACAGAATTGGAATTACTGAATCATATGATATTTCTATTTTTAGTTTTTTGAGGCACTTATATTCCATTTTTCACAGTGGCTACACCAATTTACATTGCCACCAACAGTGCATGGGAGTTTCTTTGTCTCCACATCTGTGCCAATACTTCTTATTTTTAGAATTTTATTTTTTATTCTTATTTATATTTTAGTTAAATATATGAAGCAATATGATTTCAAATGTAGAATTCAGTGATTCATCTTTTACCTAGAGCACCCAGTGTTCATTCCAGCAAGTGCCCTCCTTAATGCCCATCCCCCACCTACTTCCATCAGCCTTGTTTGCTCTCTTTCGTTAAGTCTCTTGTGGTTTCTTTCCCTTTTTCTTTCCTCCCTTCCTATATGTTCATCTTCCTATATGTTCCGCATATGAGTGAAATCATATGGTGTTTTCTTTCTCTGACTGAATTACTTTGCTTAGCATAATACACTCTAGCTCCATTCACATTGTTGCAAAAGGCCAATATTTAGGTTTTTTGATGGCTCAGTAATATTCCAGTGTGTGTGTGTGTACGCACGCATGCGCTCACACGAGCATGTGCATGTGCACACATTTTCTTTATCCATCTGTCAGTTAATGGACTTTTGGCTTCTCTCCATAGTTTGATTCTTGTTGATAATGTTGTTATAAACAAGGGGGTGCAAGTACTCCTTCAAATCTGTATTTTTTTTATCCTTTGGATAAATACCTAATCATAAGGTAGTCTTATTTTTAGATTTTTGAGAAACTTCCATGCTGTTTTCCATAGTGGCTGCACTAATTTGTATTCCCACCAAAAGTGCGAGTGGGTTCCCTTTTTCCTCATCCTCACCAACATCTGACGTTTTTATGTTATTGATTTTAGCTATTCTGATGAGTGTGAGGTGGAATCTGATCGATTACAGTTTTGATTTGTATTTTCCTGATATTGAGTATCTTTTCATGTGTCTGTTAGTCATCTGGATGTCTTCTTGGGAAAAGTATCTATTCACATCTTCTTCCTGTTTCTTAAATGGGTTGTTTGGTTTTTGGGGTGTTGAGTTTTATATGTTTTCCTTGATTTTGGATACTAACCCTTTATTGGATGTATAATTTGCAAATGTCTTCTCCCATTCTGTAGGCTGCCTCTTAGATTTGTTATTTCCTTTGCTGTGCAGTAGTTTTTTCTCTTTCTCTTGATGAAGTCTCAGTAGTTAATGTTTGCTTTCATTTCCTTTGCCTTTGTTGACCTGCCTTGTAAGAAATTGCCCTTGTTGAAGTCAAAGAGGTTGCTGCCTATGTTCTTTTCTAGGATTTTGATGGTTTCCTATATCACATTTAGCTTTCTTATCCATTTTGAATTTATTTTTGTGTATGGTGTAAGAAAGTGGTCCAGTTTCATTCTTCTGCATGTCATGGTACAGTTTTCTCAATACTAATTTTTGAGGAGACTGTCTTTTTTCTATTGGATATTCTTTTCTGCTTTATTGGAAAAAAGTTAACCATATAGATATGGGTCCACTTATGGATTTTCTTTTCATTGCATTGATTTCTGTGTCTGCTTTTTGTGTTAGCACCATACTGTCTTGATGACTACAGCTTTGCAATATAGCTTGAAATTTGGAATCATGGTGACTCCAATTTTGTTTTCCTTTTTCAGGATTGCTTTGGCTCTTTGGGGTCTTTTTGGTTCCATACAATTTTTAGGACTGTTTGATCTAACTTTGTGAAGAATATTGGTCATATATTTATAGGGATTTAACTGAATGTGTAAATTGCTTTGGGTAGTATAGACATTTTAGCAATGTTTGTTCTTCTAATCCATTAGCAAGGAAATGTTTTTCCATTTCTTTAAGTTCTCTTCAATATATTCTATAACTTTCAGAGTATAGATCTTTTACCTCCTTAGTTAGGTTTATTCCTGCACATCTTATCGTTTTTGGTACAGTTATAAATGGGATTGATACCTTGAGTTCTTCTTATGCCGCTTTGCTGTTGGTGTATGGAAATGCAACAGATTTCTGTATGTTGATTTTATAACTTGTGAATTTGCTAAATTCATGCATTAGTTATAACAGTATTTTGGTGGAATCTTTTGGGTTTTCTACATCGATTGTCATGCAAATAGTGAAAGTTTGACTTCCTTCTTGCTAATTTGTATGCCCTTTATTTCTTTCTGTTGTCTGATTGCTGAGGCTAACACTTCCAGCACTATGTTAAATAGTAATGGTAAGAGTGGACATTCTTGTCTTATTCCTGACCATAGGGGAAAGGCTCTTAGGTTTTCTCCATTGAAGATATTAGCTGTGGGTCTTTGGCATATTGCCTGTATAACGTTGAGTTTTATTCCATCTATCCCTACTTTATTGAGGGTTTTATCAAGAATGGATGCTGTATTTTGTCTGTTTGTTTCTACATCTTTGGGCAGGATCATAGGGTCCTTATCTTTTTCTTATTAATATGATGTATCATGTTGATTGATGTGTGACTGTTGAACCAGACTTGCAGCCCCAAAATAAATTCCATTTGATCATGGTGAATAATTCTTCTAATGACTGTTGAATTTGATTTGCTAGTATCTTGTTGAGAATATTTGCATTCATATTCATCAGGAATATAGGCCTATAGTTCTGCTTTTTAGTGGAGTCTTTGTCTGGTTTTAGATTCAAGGTAATGCTAGCTTCATAGAATGAGTTGGAGTCTTTCCTTCAATTTTTAGTTTTTTGGAACAGTTTGAGAAGCGTAAGTATTAACTTTTTTAAAAATTTCTGGTAAAATTCCTCTGGGAAGCCATCTGGCCCAGGAATCTTGTTTGTTGGGAGATTTTTCATTATTGACTTAATTTCTTTGCTGGTTATGGGTCTGTTTGAATTTTGTTTTTTCCTATTTCAGTTTTGGTAGTTTGAATTCTTTTTATGCTGCTTTGCTAGTGGTGTATAGAAATGCAATATATTTTGGTGTACAGAAATGCAAACAGATAGCTTGTGAGTTTCTAAGAATTTGGCCTTTAGTCCAGACGGCCAAGTTTGTTGGCATATAATTTTTTATAGTATTCTCCTAAAATTATTTGCATTTTCTGTTGGTTATGATCTCTCCTCTTTCATTTGTGATTTTATCTATTTGGGTCCTTTCTCTTTTATTTTTAAGTCTAGCTAGGTGTTTATCCATTTTGTTAATTCTTTCAAAAAAACAGCTCTTAGTTTTGTTGATCTGTTCTACTGGTTTTCTCCTTAATTTATTTTGCTCTAATCTTTGTAATTTCCCTTCTTCTGCTGGCTTTAGGTTTTATTTGCTGCTCCTTTTCTAGCTTCTTTTAGTATAATGTTTAATTGTGTATTTGGGACTTTTCTTGCTTCTTAGATAGGCCTGAATTGCAATATACTTTCCTCTCAGGACAGCCCTTGCTGCATTGCAAGGGTTTGGACTGTCATGTTTCTATTTTCATTGGTTTCCATGTATATTTTTTTATTTCTTCTTTATTTTTCTAGTTAACCCATTCATTCTTTAGTAGAATGTCCTTTAACCCCCATGCATCATTGTGATATGTAAATACATATGGCATGATCTTGATCTTTTTGTGCCTGTTCAGGGATGATTTGTGACCCACTATGTGATCTGCTCCGGAGCATGTTCCATGTACACATGATGAAAAGTGTATTCTTCTGCTTTAAGGTGAAATGTTCTGAATATATCTGTTAAGTCCATCTAGTGTGTCATTCATAGCCATTGTTCCCTTACTGATTTTCTGCTTGCATGATCTGTCCATTGCTGTAGGTGGGTTATTAAACTCCTGTACTCTTATTCTATTATTGTCATTGAGTTCCTTCATGTTTTGATTAATTGATTTCTCTCTTTGGTTGTTTCAAGTTGGGGGCATACGTATTTGCAGTTGTTAGACTTCTTGATGAGTAGACCCCTTAATTATTATATAATGCCTTTCTTCATCTCTGGTTAGATTCTTTGTTTTAAAATCTAGTTTGTTTGAGGGGCTCCTGGGTGATTCAGTTGGTTAACTGCCTGACTTTGGTTCGGGTCATGATCTCATGGTTTGTGAGTTAGAGCCCCATGTTGGGCTCTGTGCTGACAGCTCAGAGCCTGGAGCCTGCTTCAGATTCTGTCTGTCTCTCTCCCTCCCTCACTCACGCTCTGTCTCTCAAAAATAAATAAACATTAAAAAATTTAAATCTAGTATGGCTACTCTTTCTTCTGACATCCATTAGCATGATAGATCATTCTCCATCCCCTCACTTTCAATCTGCAAGTGTCTTTATGTCTAAAATGAGTCCCCTGTGCCAATACTTTTTACTTCTTGTCTTTTTGATACTACCCACACTAACAGGTACAAGGCACTCTGCCTTCTACTATCAGCAATATCTCGTTGTCCTTTTGATGTGCATTTCCCTGATGATTAGTAATGTTGAGTGTATTTTCATGTGTCTGTTGGCCATCTCTGTCGTCTTTGGAAAAATGTCTATTTGGGTCCCCTGTTCATTTTTTTGATGAGATTATATGTTTTCTTGGGGTTTCGTTCTATGAGTTTTAAAAATATATTTTGGATATTAATCCCTTATTAGACACATCATTTGCTAATATCTTCTCCTGTTTAGGAGGTGGCCCTTTTATTTTGTTGATGGTTTTCTTTACTTACACAAAAGCTTTTAGTTTGGGACACCTATGTGTCTCAGTAAGTTCAGGTCATGATCTCATGATTCATGGGATCCAGCCATGCTCTCAGCACAGAGACTGCTTGGGATTCTCTCTCCCTCTCTTTCTGTCCCTCCCCTGCTCATGCTTTCTTTCTCTCTCTCTCTCTCTCTCAAAATAAGTAAACTTTTTTTTTTTTAAGATTTTTAGTGTGGCATGGTCCCAATTGTTTATTTGTGCTTTTGTGTCCCTTGCCTGAGATGACAAATGCAGAAAAATATTGTTAAGATCAATGTCCAAGAGAATACTGCCCATGTTTTATTTAAGGAGATTTATGGTTTTAAGTCTCACATTTAGATTGTTAACCCATATGGCTTTCTCTTATGTATGGTGTAAGAAAGGGGTCGAGTTTCATTCTTTAGCATCTAGCTGTCCAGGTTCCCCAAACCCATTTATTGAAGAGGCTGTCTTCTCCCCATGGTAAATTCTTCCCACCTTTGTCATAGATTAATTGACCATGTACGTGTGAGTTTGTTTCTGGGCACACTATTCTGTTCCACTGATATATAATACATATGTTATTATATATAATGATTACATATAATAATATAATATAAATACATAAATAAATATTTGTGCCAGTACTGTACTGTTTTGATTGCTTTATCTTTGGAGTTTAGTGTGCATCTGTACTTTGATACCTGAGCTTTATTGTTCTTTCTCAAGATTGCATTGGCTGTTTGTGTGTATGTATGCGGTCTGTATAAATTTTAGGATTATTTTTTTCAATCCTGTGAGGAAGATTAGTGGTATTTTATTAGATTTGGTGTCACATCAGCAAATTGTTTTAAGTAATGTAGACATTTTAACGGTATTCGTTCTTTTAATCCATAAACATGGTATACCTTTCCACTTACTTGTGTTGTCTTCACGTTTTTCATCATACGTAACATTTTCATAGTACAGATCTGTCAGCTTCTTGGTTAAACTTATTCTTAGGTATCTTATATTTTTTGATGCGATTGTAAATGGGATTTTTAGTTTTTTGTTCTTCTAGCTCGTTATTAATGTATAGGAACACAAAAGATTGCTCTGTATTGATTTTGTATCCTATAACTTTACTGAATTCATACATTACTTTTAAGTGGAATGTTTGGGGGTATTCTATATATAGAACATTGTCATGAACAAATATTTATAATTTCACTTATTTTTTTGCCAATTTTAATGCATTTTCTTTCTTTCTTTTTTTTTATTTTAGAGAGAGCATGTGTGAGCAGGAGAGAGGGACAGAGAGGGAGATAGAGGGAATCTTAAGCAGGTTCCATGGTCAGCACAGAGCCTGACATGGGGCTAGATCTCTGGACCCTGGGATCATGATCTGAGCTAAAATCAAAAGTTGGATGCTCAACCACCTGAGTCACTGAGGCACCCCTCTCTTTCTTGTTTGATTGTGGTGTTGAGGACTTCAGTACTATGTTGAATAAAAGTGGTGAGAGTGGATTTCCTTACCTTGTTGTTGATCTTAGAGGAAAAGCTTTCCAGTTTTTATCTCTGAGTGTGGGGTTAAATGTAGATTTGTCACATATGGCTTTTATTGTGTTGAAATATATTCCCCGAAACCCAATTTGCTGAAGGTTTTTTTTTTTATGAATGGATGTTGAATTTTGTCAAATGCTTTTTCTGCATCTGTTGAGATGATCATATAAGTTTTTTCTTTTGTTAATGTGGTGTATCATATTGAATGATTTGTATATATTGAACCATCCTTGCTTCCCCTAAATAAGTCCCATCTGATTACAGTGAATGATCTTCTTAATATATTGCTAATTTGGTTTGCTAACATTTTGCTGAGAATTTTTACATCTGTGTTCATCAGAGCTACTGGTCTGTAATTTTCTTTCTTTTTTATAGTGTCTTTATTTGAGTTGGTATCAGAATAATTCTGGCCTCATGTTACAAATTTGGAAGCCTTCTTTCTTCCATTTTTTGTTTGCTTGTTTTGCAATTGTTTGAGAAGTAGAGGTAGTATCACTTCTTTAAATATTTGGTGGAATTTACTTGTAAAGCTGTCTGGTTCTGGACTCTTGTTCTTTGGGAGTGTCTTGCTTACTGGTTCAGTTTGATTACTAGTCATCCATCCTTCCAAGTATTTTATTTCTTCCTGATGCAGTCTTAGAAGATTGTGTGCTTCCAGGAATTTTTCCATTTCTTTGAGGGTATTTAATTTGTTAGTGTGTAATATTTTATAGCAATCTCTTACAACCCTTTTTATTTCTTTGGTGTCACTTGTAACTCTTCTTTCATTTCTGATTATTTTATTTGAGTCCTCTTGTTTCTGGATCAGTATTAAAGGTTTATCAATTTTGTTTATCTTTTCAGAGAAGGAGCTTAGTTTCATTGATCTTTTCACTTGTTTGTTTAGTCATTTCAACTGTGATGTTTATTATTTTTTTCCTCCTACCAGCCTTTGGCTTTGTCCTTATTTTAATTCTTTCAGTTGTGAGATTGGATTGTTGAGGCTTTTCTTGTGTTGGAAGGTAGGGGCTACATGGCTACAAACTCCCTCTTAGAAGTGCTTCTGCTGTGTCCTAAAGATTTTTAACTATTGAATTTCCATTTTATTTGTCTCCAGGTTCTATTTGTTTCCCACTTTTATTTCTCTAATTTGATTTCCTTTTTGATTTTTCCATTCATCCATTAGCTGTTTAGTACCATGTTGTTTAGCCTTCATGTGTTTGCATGTTTTCCAGTTTTTTCTTGTAATTGATTTTGAGTTTCACACTGGCATGGTCAGAAAAGATGCTTGATATGATTACAAACTTCCTAAACTCATTGAGAATTGTTTTACGACCTAACATGTAATATATCCTGGAGAATGTTCAGTATGCATCTGCAAAGAATATGTATTCTCTTATTTATAGATGGATTATTCTGTTTATATTTGTTAAGTCCATCTGGTCTAATGTGTTGTTCAAAGCCATTGTTTCCTTACTGATTTTCTGTCTGGGTGATCTATCCATTGATGTAAGCATCATGTTAAAGTCCCCTACCATTATTGTATTACTGTCAATTTCACTCTGCATGACTATTCATTGAAGAGTACTTTTTAGATAAAATGCAAATAAAGCTAGGATCTTCCTAATTGGGTAACATTACAGCTTTTCTGTTACCTTTTCTGGAAGGCAGCTTCTAAACTAGCTCCCAAGTGATCTTGCATCCCAGTGCTCTCCCCCTTGTGCATTCTCCTCCCCTTTAGTAACAGCTGGGTCTTCTGAGTTGCTTCGGTGAATAGATTGTGACAAAGTGATGGGATGTCTTTTCTGAGATTAAGTTGTGTAAGTACAATAGCTCACGTCTTGTGTGTGCTTTCTCTCCCTTTCCCTGTGGACCCAGCCAGCTCACTCTGCTGGAAGCCAACTCTGATATCATGAGGCAGACCTAAGAAGTTCATGAGCGCCAGCTTGGTATCGAATCATTCAGACACAGTCAAGCCTTGAGATGATTGCAGACCCTGCTGACAGCTTGACTGCCCCCTCATCATGAGGACCCTAAGCCAGAGGCAGTTATCTCTACTGTGCCTGGTTTCCGATCCATGGAAATTGTGAGATAATAAATACATGTTGTCCTAAAGCTACTAAGTGATTTGCTACATAGTACACAACTAATGCGCCTTTAAGGCATAAGACACATTGGATGGTTTGTTCACTAGAATGCTCATGATTCCAGACATCTATAGTTTTCTTTTCAAACTGTTATTTCCCTAGCTTCTCTTAGGTTCGCTTGACTATCCCCATGACCTAGTTTCTTCACCATATAATCTTTGACTCAAATTTGCATTTACAGTCAAGTCAGGCTCTAGTTTAGGCAGTGACTCTGGTCCTTTACTTTGAGATCCAAGTAGACTGGCATGGGTTGCTGCTATTTAACTTATTCTGAACAACATTAGTATTCAGCCTCAAATTTCTCTATTTAACTATATCTCAAGGGATGTTAGAAATATGTTAATATTGGGGCATCTGGGTGGCTCCCTTAGTTAAGCATCTGAATCTTGATTTCAGGTCAGGATTTCACTGTTAGTGAGTTCGAGCCCCACCTCTGGCTCTATGCTGATTTCACAGAGGCTGCTTGGGATTCTTTCTCTCTCTGCCCATCCCTCTCTCTTATCCTCCCCCTCTCTCTTTCTAGTCCTCACCCATTCAGGCTCATGCATGTATGCGCTCTTTCTTCCTCAAAAATAAGTAAACTTAAATTTAAAAAAAACAGGAAATATGCTAATATAGTGTTTTCCTTTCAGGAGGTTGCGTTGCCCAGGACAGCTGAGTTTATAGGATTAGATATTATTTGGTGGTTATTTACACAGTGGTTGTAGGTAAATGCAACCTTCTCAGTGTGAAAATGTAGAGCCTAAAAGTAGGTCGATTAAGGGAATGTGTGGGGGCTCAATGGTTTTTACGAAGCTAGTCCTGTCACTTAACCATCGTGTAACATTCGCTAATACCACCTAATTTGGAACAAACATGGCAATGCAAACTTAATGTAGAGAAGTATTATTACCACTAACCTCTTTACTTTCTTCAGATGTTGAGGGATTTCTTTGCGGATGCGTGCTCCGGAAGTAATTGCCCAAGGGTAAATCTGTTGCTAGGGCAATAACATGATGTAGAGGGCCGCGTGCTCTCCTCTAAATTTTTCTTAAACCCGCTGAGCTGGGAAGACTAGATCTAATGGACTCTGTTGTGGCTTGAACCTCTGCCGGAAGGACGTGATTAACAATGTTGTGAAACAATGCTGACGAGGACTGTGGCCAGGAACCTCCCTGTAGTATATGGTAGCTAGACTAAGGCTTGGCCTGCCGATGCCAAATCAACTGATGTGCTCTGTCAAAACTACGAGTCAAGCTGTTTATTTGCCATTGGGGAGAGAAAATGACCTGAAGCGTGCCTGGAGTTTACAATTTATGACTGCCTCTCCTGGCACTTGTGAAGACAGACTTACAGTCGGAGCTCTGTGTTTCAGCCTTTTGTTCCTCAATCTAATTGTTTTGGTTAACAGTGAAGTGATGAACAATGTGACCTTTGAGGTCAGGAATCCGGCCCCATCACTTCTTACTGTGTTCTTGTCCAGAGTATTTGAATTCGCCCTCTCAGTTTCCTCCTCTGTAAATGGGTATCATAATAGTACCTAACTCTGAGGAAGAGAAAGTAATGAAGATAAAGGGAGAAAATATATGGAAACTTCTTAAAATGCTGGCTGGGAGAGATTATTTACAGTTACAATTAGTACTTTTAGTATTAATATTACTAATAGCTCATAATTCTATAGAACTACCTATAAGTTTCAGTGAAAAATCTTTTTGATGAACAATCATGTTGTAATTCTGCTTATCTTTACTTGCTTAAGTTAGGAAATTGAGCCCTTGTAAGAGGCTACCGCTCTGACCATAGTTGAGGCTTTAATATCAAAATTGAAAAGGTATGACTCAAGGTAAAGGCAAAATTGGAGTGCCTGGGTGACTCAGTCAGTTAAGCGTCTGACTTCGGCTTAGGTCAGGATCTCATGGTTTGTGGGTTCAAGCCCCATGTCGGGCTCGTGTTGACAGCTCAGAGCCTGGAGCCTGCTTCAGATTCTGTGGCTCCCTCTCTCTGTCCCTCTGTTGTTCGTGCATGCTCTCTCTCTCTCTCTCTCTGATGCTCTCTTCCTCTCCCTCTCACTCTATCTCCTTTGTCTCTCTCTCAAAACTAAACATTAAAAAAATAAATAGTAAAGTTAAAAGCAAAATTAAAGAATCCCAAATGTACTATTACTACATAACTCTAAAACGTTGGGGTGTTCAATTGTTTGTTTCTACGTTTTTAATTTAAAATGTAACAACTTTACATCTGTCAGTATTAAGTGCTTTTCTGTTTACTGGAATCCAATAGATTTGGGCTCTCCTTTCTTTAGCTTTGAAAAGAAGCTGTCCCAAATATAAAAATAGACGTTTTATATAATTTCTCTTTCAATAAATTGTTCTTAGTGCTTCATTTATTACTAATGAAAAATGTTTATATCTCTCCTCTACATCTGCATGGATAAGAAATCCTGTGTTCATAATGCAGGTGCATAGCCCAAGCTTATGATGAAGAGTAGGTTGAAGTAGCCAGATGTTCATTTATCTGCCAGCAGGAACAGCATTTAACTGGGAATCCTAAATTTGTTTCTTCTTTTTTCTTTTCTTTTCTTTTCCCCTCAGAGACAGTTAAAATTGAACCTCCCTCCTACGTGAGGGTCAAGATGTAGTCATAGTGTTCTTCTGTCATTATGGTGTGCACACCCTAAATTTGGATGAGAAAACGCCGGTTGGCAAGCAGGTCTGGAACCTTAGAGGCCTTCACTATGTCATTCCATTAGTCACAGAATCTAGTTGATTGAATTTCACTTAGGATTCTTGATTTAGTGGTATTTACCCTAATGTGGGCAGTAAGGTCTTTGTTTCGTTCCAAGAATATCTTTGAAGCTATCTTGTATTTTGAGAAGACCTCATCACAGTCCATCTTCCTTGCAAATGAATATGTGTCAGAATCATTACTATAGTGACGGAACCTCCTGACCTTTTCTGAAAATAGAATTCTAGTTTTAAAACTTCACCTTCATTTCCATATATAATGACATCATTTGGAACAGCCCTGGAATTTAGAATGGTTCTCAAACTAAGGGATGCTTGATATCTCTAGCAATCACTGCAGCTTTGGAAAGGCATTTACCCAGGAGGGATATTAAATAAACAGTAAGTAAATGTTCTAAGTGTATTTATTTTAGAGGCCCCTGGGTGGCTCAGTCTATTAAGCATCTGACCTCAGCTCAGGTCAAGATCTCCCAGTCTGTGAGTTGAAGCCCCACATTGGGCTCTGTGCTGACAGCTTAGAGCCTGGAGCCTGCTTCAAATTCTGTTTCTCTCTCTCTCTCTCTCTCTCTCTCTCTCTCTGCACCTCCCCGCTCACACTGTGTCTCTCTGTCCCTCAAAAATAAAGTTATAAACATTTTTTAAATGCATCATTTCAGAGCTGTATGAAATGTTGAGGATCTCTAGTATATTGTAAAATATTAGACTACTATATAGTTCACACCCAAGGAAACTCTCTTGTGATTCCCCAGAAAATGTACTCTTATAAATTGATTCATTAGTTAAATCAAAGTTAAATTCAGTGATTACTGAGTCTGACAAATTTGTGAATTATTTTGGGTTCTGTAATCATAGTAGTGACCAAACAAAGTTTCGTTCAGTATGGAACTTACTTCTTAGTGGAGAGAGGGGAGCCAAAAAAGTCAATACATTTCATGTCAGATGGCAAAAACTGGAACGGGAAAAATGTAAAGGTTTCAGGAAATAGGAATACAGGAAGGGAAGGACAGGATGCTGTAATGAATGTAGGTAAGATCTCTGCAAAGTACTGTATGTTGGAGCAGAGACAGAAATGAGGAGGCTAGTTCACATTTAGGATATGCCACTAGACAGGAGCACGATTGGCTTCATTAAGATATAGTGATAAGGCTAATTGTGGCTGAAGCAAAAGAGCAAGGGAGAAGCAACAGGCAATGAAGTGAAGGGTTACAGGTGAAGGTGTTGCCATATTGGACCTTGAAGGAAATTAGAAGGACTCTGGCTTCTTAGATGGACCTGGCGAACATTGGAGACTGTTGAACAGAGGAAAGGGATGAGCTATCTTGTGTTTTAAAGGCATTGCTCTGACTGCTCTGGGAAAATACACTGAGGAAAATAGGGCCTGAAGACAGGCTCAAGGCCAATTAGTAGTCCAAGTAAGATGAGAACTGAAAATTGTCCATTGGATTTAGCAGCTTAAAGAGTTTATTGTGACCTTGACAAGGAAGCCATCACATTGGCATTTTACACAAGCATACCCAGAGATGGATTTTGGCATGCTGTATTAGGGATCAACTCCTGTGGAGGGAAAAGAAGAAAGCAGGATAGAGTAGGGGATGAATTTCAACTGTCATGCATTTGAATTGTGATGTGAGCTCAGAAAAGCCTTGGGCCATTTTTTGGAGTGCTATGAACACAAATGGAGTCTGAAGAGTGTTCTGCATTAAATGTCTGGGTTTTTATAACCCAGAAAAATCAGCCATGGGATTTTGCCTACAAGGAGACACACGTGCTTGGGTTAGGCAGCTCTGTGCAACTGAGGCAGCTAGGAGCTGGAATCTATTTGTGCAATGACCCAGTAGCAAAAGAAAACGCCAACACAAGAGAGGGGGACATTGTTGGAGGGATGTTACTTTGGAAGGCAGCTAGGCTCACCCCTATACCACCAACGCAAGGGATGTTACTTTGAAGGTGAAGGAAAATGGAATCTAGTTGACCTTTGTGCAAAGTAGTGATTATCAAAGTATAATCAAAGTATACATATAAGTCAATATCTTTTTCCAATTGAGTATCTTGAGTGACATTAAACTTGTGTTTATTGGAGAAAAACTCAAGGCGGAAATCTTAGGACTATTTTTTGATACTCATTGGAACAAGCCCTCTCTTGAGTGGGTGAATCTAGAACTGTTTCCTTTCCCAGATTCCTCAAGGAATTATTCACTGCAGCAACTTGTAAAAATATCATGCTGCCATTGTCCTTAAAATTTGATTGAACAGAAATGTATCATGATGAACAATATTTTTATACTTCATAAAGTTCGGTTCTTAAAGTTTCTTTAAATGTGCAGTAGCAGCATCTTACTTTTCCCCACAAGAGTGAGTGAAATGTAGGTGGGCTTTAGGAGTGGAGATGTGGTAATACAAAAATCTGGAGCAGGGGCACCTGGGTGGCTCAGTTGGTTGGGTGTCCGGCTTCGGCTCAGGTCATGATCTCACAGTTCGTGGGTTTGGGCCCCATATTGGGCTCTGTGCTGACAGCTAGCTCAGAGCCTGGAGCCTGCCCTTGGATTCTGTGTCTCCCTCTCTCTCTGACCCTCCCTTGTTCATGCTGTCTCTCTCTCTTTCTCTCTCAAAAATAAATTTTAAAAAAACATTTAAAAATTCAAAACAAAAAAATCTGGAGTGGATCAACATAGTAAAGGTCAGGGATTCTCATTGGGATGGCATTTATTTTCCTCACCGACTCACCTGCTTTTCAGCATGGAGCCTGGTAGATAAATGAATACAGTAAGCTGAGCGGAAACTAAGTATATAACATACCACACTTAAATTCAAATCCTGTGTGTGCCAACTTTGCTGTACCTTAGTTCATCTCTCTCTGTCTGAAACAGAGATATTATTAAAACCTCCTGACTTTGTGGTGAACATGGCTTTAAAGTTTACATTGGAAGTAAAATGAGCAGTACCGTGCCTTTCTGTGCAGGCAGCTGAAATTACTAGGAAACTTGTCTTCTGGATGGATGTTCACTCTGGTTAAGTGAGCTGGTCAGGCAGGAGCGGTTTGCGGTAGAGTTAATTAATGTGGGCTTGTAAACTCTTGAGAGAGGACATAGAAATTTCTCATGCGGAGGGCGCTGAATAATGCATTTAGCAGACAAATGAGAACAGCAATTGATGACCTTTGAATGTTTCTTCCAACCTTAGGATTCTCTTCAATGTTGTCCCCGAAGCGCTGTTTGCTTGCTGAAGGCTGAACCACTTTCTTTCTCTATGCCTCATTTCTCTTCCTGATAAATTTGTGAATGTTCTTCTAACACATCTGGTGAAATGGTTGTAAGAAACCTAGCCCTAAAGACGATTTCCACCTAGAGTTTTGATTCAGCTAAGTTCTGTCAGCTGACACTAAAACAGCCCCCATAGTTTCTCAACTCTTTCTTAAAAAGTGAACGAGGATACAAATGTGCCAAGAGTTCATCAGTATTGCTTAACAGGGCCACGGCCAGAAAGAAAGGAGTCATCAAACTCAGGCAGTTTCAAAGAAACTCAATAGAGGTCACATTGGATTCCATTATCTTCCCCTTTTCGTTTCAATCCATACTTACTTCCAATAGTCAGCGACCACTCCATTTAGGAGGTTCCTATGCCAGAAACATTCTTTTTGCCAAAAGTTGGGCAAATCACTCTCTCTCATTACATATCCTTAAGTTGTTTCAGGCTTCACTGCTCTTTTTTTTACTCACATGTCCAATAAGGGTTTATCGTTTGCAAAATAATCTTCTAGAGGTAATTCTACAAGGACAGGTATATTTCACAAGTGTTCAAATTGTCTTATTCTGCCACCCGCACTTAACCCAGGGTCCTGTCATTAAAAGACCCCAGGTAAATGCCCTCCAGGTGCACTGATGCATCATGAGCTTTCTAAAGGGATACTCTGTGAATTTTTAAAGGGCGCTATCCAGGTCTGGTCAAATGTATGGTTTTTAAATCAATATGCACCTTTTAGACCTTCAGTCAATTATATTTCTAAGGATTGACTGCAGTTTGCATTTTTCAGAGAGCTTCGGCCTAGATAATTTGGATCAATTATCCTGAAAGTGAAATTGGCAGCCACTGTTTGTTTATCTGGGAAGCCAGTGAAAGGAAATTAAAGACAAAATTCTTCAGAAAGAAATAGAGTTTTTCCCTTTCACGTAAGCTTAAAAGAGTTCAGAAACAAAATATCGCAAAAATAATTATCTGCTTCTTTAAGAAACGCTCTCTGGTGCTCCAGGGTTCTAAACAGTAAGGAAAGGCACTCGTTTAAAACTACCATCTTGAAGAGCATGAACATAGATGATTGTATGTACACACGGACAAGCCACCTCTAAAAGAGAGATTTGGGTATAACAGTGCATCTTAAATTAAAAAACTTTTTTTTTTTTTTACATTTCCTTATTTTTGAGAAACGGAACGTGAGGAAGGGAGGGGCAGAAAGAGAATGAGACAACAGAATCTGAAGCAGGCTCCAGGCTCTGAGCAAGCCTGACGTGGGGCTCAAACTGACGAACCATGAGATCATGACCTGAGCCAAAGTCAGACACTTAACCAACGGAGCCACCCAGGCACCCCGGGTATAATAGTGCATCTTAAAATTTTTTAAATGTTTTATTTATTTTTGAGAGAGAGTGAGAGAGGGAGAGAGGGAGAGGGAGAGAGAGAGAGAGAGAGAGAGAGAGAGAGAGAGAGAGAGAGGGAGGGAGGGAGACAGTGTGAGCAGGGGAGAGTCAGAGAGAGGGGGAGACATGGAATCTGAAGACAGGCTCCAGGCTCTGAGCTAGCAGTCAGCACAGAGCCCAACACGGGGCTTGAACCTATGAACCACAAGATCATGACCTGAGCCAAAGCCAGACACTCAACAGACTGAGCCACCCAGGCGCCCCTAAACAGTGCATCTTAAAAACATAGTACTACCAAAGTTGAAAAAGATGAATGAGGAGACAGACCAAATCCAGGACAGTAGTTCCTTAAGGGGAAGGACAGAGGAAATGAGACGGGGATGTTGATCAAGGGCAATCCAACTGGATCTGTCTGGTTTATTTAAAAAGAAAAGATCTAGAGCAACTATGGTAGAAGGAGAACATTTATAAATTTGGGGTTAATTACTGGATATGGGAACTTAGATTTCTCCTTGTATTCTTTGTATATTATTCTGTTTGAAGTTTCTGTTGAGTAAAAAATGTACTATTATGCTACTCATCTGTAAGTTTCCTGTTTGAAAGGTAATGGCTATCTTTCATTGTAGCTGACACTTTGATAATAGTCAACTAAATCTCCCTAATGTATATTAAACACCTAATAAAGACCAGTAACTTATAAATTTCTACTTTCAAGAAGCTTATGGCCTAGAGGGAGAATACATAAATGAATTATATAAGTAAAAAGGACTCCAGGATTGTTAGGAATATTACTATCTGGAATAATATTAGGAGTGGAATGTGGCAAGGTGGGAATTCTGGAGAGGATGAAGACTGAAACAAAAGAGCAAATAGGTAGCTCAGGACAGATTTGGGAAACAGTGACACAATTTTGTTTACCTACTGGCACGGGTATGAAAGTAGGAGGACCTGAAGCTGGCATTGTTGCTTGGGACATTAGGCACACATCTGTTTATCCACAAATTAGTAGAACTTAAAGCTGGATTCTAACTTCCAAATCACAGTAGGAAATAAAAGGAAATGAAAACTTCTTTTCTAAGATTTTCGCTATATAACATTGTTCTCAGCTAAGGATATATATCGTACTCACTCTTTTTTTAATTTTATTTTAAAAAGTAATATTTAATTATTTTTAAGAGAGAGAGAGAGAGAGAGACAGAGAGACAGAGAGAGACAGAGACAGAGTATGAGCAGGGGAGGGGCAGAGAGAGACTGAGACACAGAATCCAAAGCAGGCCTCAGGCTCTGAGTTGTCAGCAGAGAGCCTGACACAGGGGTTGAACTCATGAACCACGCGATCATGACCTGAGCCAAAGTTAGAAGCTTTACCAAGCTACCCAGGCATGCCCTGGTTTTTGTTTTATTAAAAGAAAAAAAGGACAGTGATGAGTTTGGGGATTAACGAAAGTTACACATCAGTCTGAAGCTATTACAGCTTCCAGGTTTTATGCCTTAAATAAACTGGCAATATAGCATTTAAGGAAAGACTTAAAAATGCAAGTGTGAATTAACAGGAAGCCAATTTATGGCAAATTTTAATATATCACTTTTAGTTCCTGCCAGGAAAAAAGTATGCAAGAAGGTGGTATTATAAGGTTTCTAAATTACTAAAAATGAATATCTGAACCTTATAGACACAGTTCATGGTTCTATTCAAACAGTGACATGGTGTCGATAAAATCCGAATAAAAGTCAGTTACCACATACCACAATCAGCCGAATCTAGAAGCTGGTACTGGCCACTGTAGTTGAGCACCAATAAGACATTCTGTAATGATGAATGTTGTGTATTTTCACTCTGCAGTAATATAGATAGTAGACGCTTGTGGCTACTGAGTACCTCAAATGTGGCTAGTGAAACTGAGGAATAGAATTCTTGATTTTATTTCATTTTAATTGATTTACATGCAGTCACATGTACGGGTAGTAGCTCCTATACCAAATTACCTACCTCTGGCATTTTCTGTGTTCACGTTTCCAAGTGTTTGAATTTTAAAATGTTTTCTATCATTAATTTCAAGATTTGCTGAAAGGCAGATTCAGAAATGATGTGTGTTATTTCTGACTTTAAAAATAATGAATGCCTTATTTGTGGCCTAAAGTAAATTCCAGCTTTGTAAACTTTCTTTAGAAGTATAACTCTCACTATATGTAAGGTTTTGTGATGTCAATCAACAGTAATAGCCCAATTGCTGAAAACAGAGTAGATGGGATTCTGGAAATCTGTCATATTAATACCACCGCATTAGAAAGGATTTCTGGCTAGAGTCGTTACCAAGTTGGTTTCCATATAACACCCAGTGCTCTTCCCCACAAGTGCTCCTCTCCATTACCCTCACCCACCTTCCACTCCCCGCCTCCCTCTTCAGCCCTCAGTTTGTTCTCAGCATTCAAGAGTCTCTCCTGATTTGCCTCCCTCCCTTTCCCCAACTCTTCCCCCCCCCCCACTTCCCCTTCCCATGGTCCCCTGTTAGGTTTCTCCTGTTAGACCTATGAGTGACACCATATGGTATCTGTCCTTCTCTGCACAGGCACTGTGCATTGAAAAATGTTTGATTGGAAATCATTTTAGTATGTCACCATAAAAGGATGAAATGGTGCTGGGCTAACAAAGCTGGTAATAACTAACATAGAGATCTTTTAACTAAAATGTTAGTCTAAGAGACAGTAACATAAGCTAAAGCTTCTTTGTTTTCTGAGAGCTGGTGAAAAATAATTTAAGGCTTGAAACATATTATTTCTTCATTCACTAGCGGTACCTTATGGATGTCAATACATCTTTTAATCACCTGACTAAACAGAAAAGCAGCGCATCATTTCAAATGCCCCGACATGTCTGAAACTGGAAATTCGGCTCAATAGCAGCACTGTTTAGTTCTGATTAGCTTTGGAGGGCAGCAGGCAATTTATTATGACAGCAATGTAAAGGAACTCATTCAAGATTAGTATCCTAAACTGAACATGTAACACATTCCTCCTTGTAACACTCTCGGAATCATGTGTTCTTTTTCCTAAGAAACATAAACACAAATCTCAGCCATCAAGAAAATAAATGAACCAAATCATGCCAGTGACCCATACACGAAGCTACCATCATAACAAATGAGTTTACATCATTGAGGGAAAACATGTACATTCAAATGTGGTCAGGAAAACAGAACATAGATACAAACAATATGAGAAAACTAGTGTGGGGATAATATTCCAGAACAATCAAAAGCAATTTGAGAAGATTTATTTTCTCAAGATTAAAACTAATTGTAAAAATTAAGTAATTCTGCTACAGGGAATTCGTACTTACTGCCAAAGCACCATGTCTAGAAGTATTTTCTAAAGTGTGGAGCAAATATAAATTCTAATTTTTCAGTAAGTCTTCTGAGGATAATAAATTAGAAACAACCTAGTGGTCCCTTCCTACTCATCATAGAGCTATCATAGGTCACACTACTGAATAAACTTTAATAATACCAGATATTACTCTCAATTTCAGTTTTACTATTTTACTTCTTTGACTAGACTAAGATTCCAGGGTGTACCAAAAAGTGGTAGTAACTAACACTCATTGGTTAGTATACAGGTTAGTATAGTTGTTTCAATTAAATTCCTGGAAAGTAGTTTGCTTCTATGAGAATGGAGAGAAGCAGTTTGTTGTATATTATACAATTCATTATTTTTTGTTATATTTGATACTCAAAATAAATGTAATACTTTGTTAAGGTTAACTAAAACCTGGAAGCAAGGCACAAAAAGGCTTTCTATTCCTTGAGGGCCATACTAAAGCACTATTTATCAACCTATGTCATCTAGATTTCTAAGAGAATGTGACTTACTGGACTTACTGTTGATGACTAACCAGGACCCAGATTTCTGTAAAGTTAGAAATTAACTTGAGGAAAGTAGACAATAGGAAAGTGTTTTTGTAACGGTGTTGATGTCATTGATTTCTGTCTTTACAGAGAAGATAATCCCCAAGATTATGACTTTAGTAATCATTTTTAAATTCTAAGCTATCTTTTTCCAAAACTGTTTTGCTTATTATTTTATATCTTTTTTCCCTCTTAAACTTTTATGGTCACACTGGTGGTTGATTGTTAATGACTCAAACAACACTTGGACACATGCTCATCAGGAATTTACATGACAATTATGCTTTGAACATTTTCTTTCTGATTGTTATATTTTGTTGTTAAGATTTTTAAAAGCTAGTGGCTTTTAGTGGAATGCCTGGCAATATTTATCATTCAAAAAAACCCATAAGGTTATGTGATATTTGAGGCTGAGGTGAGCTGAGGAAGAGTATCATGTCTGTGTGAAATAGCTTGTAAATCTCCACACACCATCTGTTCATCACAATCAAGGCAATGACCATCGGAAGTCAGAGGAAGCAGATCTGTAAACTTCCAATTTAGCAGTGTTTTCAAACCATCATTATCATTAAGGCAAAATTCATTAAATTATCTGTTATGCTGAGTTATAGATGGATCAATTTAGCAACATGGTTCTTGCCTCCCAGGAAAAGACCAATTTAAATAGATACTAGTGATAAATTCAAGGGCAAAATGATATACACATAAATTTATCACCATTCACTGACTAAATGAATACGATGAATGTTTGTTTTAAAAATAAAACATGCAGATCTCATCCAAAGTGAAAAACAATATAGTTTTTATTCATTCTAAGTCTGAATTACAACTCTCAAATCTTAGAATTTGAATATGAGATTGGAATGTAGACAATTTTTGTTATTTATTTATTTTATTATTATTATTATTTTTTTAGCTCTACTCAGTGGATCATTGGCCCTGGTCAAGAATCTACTACTGAGCACTTGGTGGAGGAAACGCTAAAGGCTGTGAGTTGATTTCTGGACTTAAGGAACCCAAATAATGTATATAGTCTTGTCTCAATGATGTTGCTTTTTTCCTATGCAACCCGCTTGTCAGTAGTTATAAAATTCTGCAACAGCCTTTGAAATCCTTCCTTTGAAACTGAGTTCTAGGTGCAAAGTGGGCTCGTTGTTTCTGGGCTGTCATTGCTTCGACGCCCTTCCAAAGGCCAGAGCTAAGAGATTTAGCTCTGACTTCGTATGGATACTTCTGTGTCAGTTCAGTCCCACAGGCTTCTCCCTTACCTTCTTCCAATGCATAGGTTACTTCCCTTCTTCCATAGTGAGCACCATGACTAGAAACCCAAGTGATGTCACCTTTCTCAATCCTGATACTATTTTTTTTCCTTTGAAAGAGAGCAAGTGGGGTACGGGGAGGTGGAGGGAGAGGGAAAAAGAATCTTACACAGACTCCACAGTCAGTCATGGAGCCTGTGGTAGGGATCGATCTCACAACCCTGAGATCACGACCTGAGCTGAAATCAAGAGTTGAATGCTTAACTGAATGAACCACTTAGGCATCCCCTGATGTTACTAATATGAATATTCTTTTTTCTTTCCTGTTTAATCTGACTAGGGCTTTATTTGCTCTGATAGAATCAACTTTTCAGGGTATAAAGGCTTGTGGCTTGCATGAGGTAGAGCAGGGTATATAAGATAGTGCTCTGGGATGGAGTGTTTTTTTAATTATTATTTTAATATTTAGGGATTCTGTACCTTGAAGACATTCTGAAAGCATAATCTTTGTATTTTTTCTTCTTTTCAGAGGTATAATTGAGAATGACTCTCGTAGAGGCCACTATTGTTTTTCAACATGTGGAAATCAAGGATGCAAGTTTTAACCTATTAATTCAATGTTGGTTTAAGATTTAAAATATTTTTTGAATGTTTATTTATTTTAAAGAAAGAGAGAGAGAGAAAAGAGATACAGAGTGCAAGTGGGGGAAGCACAGAGAGAGAGGCACAGAATCCGAAGCAGGCTCCCGGCTCTGAGCTTCTAGCACAGAGCCCAACATGGAGCTGGAACTCATGACTGTGAAATTATAATCAGAGCCTGAAGTCAGACACTTAACAGACTGAGCCACCCAGGGGTCTCAATAATATTTTAATATAGATTTATGACTATTTGCATTTCTTTAATTTTTTCATTAATGTTGGAAAAACACGTGAACTATTGCTGATTCTCTTAAGAGTTTTAATGTTAGCAATAATGAGTATTTCTTTAACATACAAATGATCTTGATCCTAGTCACCATCACATACAATGACCCTATACTCAGCATTTCCATTAATATCAGTAATAAGTTGAATATGCCTGCTATTGATATTATTATTTAATATTGTTTTAGAAGGCATACAGAAACCAATAATCCAGGAACAATAGCAGAGGTACAAAAGTTGTAAAAGATGAGGAAAAGTGCATTACTTTAAATATCATTTGAATGTAATTGGAGAATCAACAGCTTAACAATTTTAATTGTTTAGTGTAGTAGAGACAATATAAATACAGACATTTCACAGGCTTGATTAAAATTGTAACAACCCAATGAAAATGCACTGAAATAGTTCATTCCCAATAGCAACACTAAATTACACATATTCCAAAAAAAAAGGAAATATAAATATGATACCAAAGCAAAGTAGCTAAAACTGAAAACTTACTAAGAACAAAAAAGAAGAAAATGTAATATATATATATCAAAGTTAAAAACTTAGTTTTGTAGTATTATAGATCCTTCCTCCTTAAACCTGATATAATTTTGTAAGTTAAAAACAATGAATGTTTGGGTGGCTCAGTCAGTTAAGCATCTGACTCTTGATATCAGCTCAGGTCATGTTCTCACGGTTTATGACCCAAGTCAAGCTCTGTGCTGACAGTGTGGAGCCTGCTTGGGATTCACTCTTCCTCTCTCTCTGCCCCTCCCCAACTTGAGCATGCTCTCTCTCTCTCTCAAAATACAGATTTATTATATATGTGTGTGTGTGTGTGTGTGTGTGCACACACACACATATATATAATGTATATGTATATATGTTTTTGCTCAATATTGCTTTATGTTTACATATTTTTTAATAGAATAAGTATCATTTTGAAAAAAGAAGCATTCTTATGAGAAATCTAGTGCTAAAGCTTAAGCATACTAGTTAAAATACTTGGTTATTGGAGCAAAGCTAGTCTAATTATGTACATATGGGAGAATAGTATTTGACAAGTAAAGAATAATATTTTTGAAAAATATTTAATATATTAAGAAATTATCAATACTTCCCTATTTTTAATACACATTGCTTGGCTTGGAAATCAGTATGTATGATATTTACTTAAGTGTCGTTAGAAATTATATGTGTATTCAAGAAGAACATTAGGCCCATTGTAAATTTCTTTTTGTACCATTTTATGTTTTCTAAATTGTATACAGTGAAGTTAAAAAATTAAATTTTTAAATATTTAGGAAGCCTTTCATTTTTTACCTCATGATATTAATGCCAGATATGCTTCCTATTAACAATGTGAGATTTTCACAAGGATTTTTAATATGTGTATTCATTATTTATAGTCATTTTTGTTGGAAAAATGTCAGAAAGTTGTTAAGTTACATGCTTATATAACATTAAATAATGTTATATTTTATATTCTATTTTTTATAATTTTTGAAACTGAAATGTCAGTGACAGAATATCAAGTATTGAGGGCTTTTGTAGTTCCATATACATTTTAGGGTTTTTTTAAATTTAGTTCTGTGAAAAATACTGTTGATATGTTCATAGGGGTTGCATTAAACATGTAGATTGCTTTGGGTAGTATGGACATCATAACAGTATTCTTCCAATTAATGAGTATAGTATATCTTTCCATTTATTTGTGTCACTTCACTTTCTTTCACCTAATTCTTACAGTTTTTAGAGTACAGGTCTTTCTTCTTCTTTGTTAAATTTATTCTTAGGTATTATTTTATTTTATTTTATGCTGTTGTAAATGGAAATTGTTTTAAAATTTCTCTTTGTGCTAGTTTGTAATGAGCATATAGTTATGTAACAGATCTCTGTATGTTGATTTTGTATCTTGCAACTCTCTTGAATTAATTTATAGACTAACAAATTTCTGGTGAGATCTGAAGTGTTTTCTATATATAACATTATGTCATCTACAAACAGTGACAGTTTCACTTACTTCTTAACCATTTGATGCCCTTTGTGTCCTTTTCTTGTCTGATTGCTATGTCTAGGACTTCTAGTACTATGTTAAATCAAAGTGGTATGCATAGACATCCTTTTGTAATCCTGATCTTAGAGGAAAATCTTTTAGCTTTTCACCACCAAGTATGCTCTTAGGTTTGGGTTTATCATCTATGGCCATTAAACTGAGGTATGTTCCTTCTTTACCCTCTTAGTTGATAGTATTTACCATGAATAGATGTTGAGTTTTCTTACATACTTAAGCATCTATAGAGATGATCATTAATTTTTTTTCCATTATTTTTTAAATGTGATGTATTAACCTATTTTTGAATAAGGAACCATTCATGCATCCTTAGAGTAAATCCCACTTGACTGTGGTGAACGACCCTTTTTTCTCTTAGGTTTTATTTATTTGGAGAGAGAGAGAGAAGTAGAGAGAGAGAGAACACACATGCATGAGTAGGGGAGGGGCAGAGACAGAGGGAGAGGGAGAATACCAAGGAGGCTCCACGCTGTCAGTGGGAGCCTGCTATGGGGCTCAAACTCACAAACTGGGGGATCATGAGATGAGTCAAAACTAAGAATTAGACTCGTAACTCACTGAGCGACCCAGGCACCTTGGTCAATGACCATTTTAGTGTATTTCTGAACTCGGTCTGCTAATACTTTGTTGTAGATAATCGCCTGTGTGTTCATCATGGATAAATTATCTACCTACCTATCTATCATCTATCTATCATCTATCTATCTATCTATCTATCTATCTATCTATCTATCTATCTATCTATCATCTATCTATCTATCTCTAGATATCTTTCTTTTTTGGTAATGTTGTTTTCTGGTTTTGGTACCAGGGTAATGCTGACCTCATTGAACGAATTTGGAAGCTTTTTTTTCCTCCTCTGTTTTTCTGGAGTAGTTTAAATTAGTTAAGTATTTCCTCTTGTTTAAATGTTGGGAAGAATTTACCTGTTAAGCCAGATCCAGGGCTTCTATTTTTTTGGAGGTTTTTTTTTTCTTTTTTTTTTATTAATGATTCACTTTTATTACAAGTAATTCTGTTTGGATTTTCTATTTCTTTCTGACTCATTATTGGAAGACCATATATTTCTGTGAACTGATTGATTTCTTCTAGGTTGTATACTTTGTTGGCATATAAGCTTTCATAGTAATCTGCTAAAATCCTTTGTATTTTGGTACTGTTGGTTGTCTCCTCTTTCACTTCTTATTTTACTTATTTGGGTACTCTTTCTTTCCTGATGTGTCTTTCTAAAGTTCTATCAATTTTATTTATGTTTTTTTACTGATGTAGATTAATACAATGTTATATTAGTTCAGGTGTGTAACATATTGATTCAACATTTCCATTTGATAATCATTGCTTTCTATGATAAGTGTAGTCACCATACAGTATTATTACATTATTCTCTATATTCTTTATCTTGTGATTTTTCATCTCCATGACTTATGACTGGAAGTTTGGACCTTTTAGTCCCCTTTATTTCACCCACACTGACCTCTCTCCTGGGAACAACAAGTTTGCTCTCTTTATTTCAGTCTGTTTTGTTTTGTTTCCTAATTTCACATATACGTGAAATCATGTTATCTTTTTATGTCTGGCATATTTCACTTAGCATAATACTTCCTTGGTTCACTCATGTTGCATATGTCAAGATCTCATTCTATTTTATGGCTGAATAGTATTCCATTATAGATATATACCTCATCTTATTCATCTATCCATAGACACAGGCTGCTTCCATATCTTGGCTATTGTAAATAGTGCTGCAGTAACATAGGACTGTATATATCTTTTCAAATTAGTGTTTTTGTTGTCTGTAGGCAAATACTAAAAAGTAGAATTATGGGATCCTATGGTATCTCTGTGTTTTTCTTTTTTGAGGAACACCATTACGGTTTTCCACAGTGGTTGCACCAGTTTACATTCCCATGAGTAATGCACACAGGTTCTCTCTTCTCTATACCCATGTCAACACTTGTTGTTTTTTGTCTTTTTGACACTAGCCATGTTGACTTTAGTAAGCTAATGTCTCATTGTGGTTTTGATTTGCATTTCCCTTATGATTAGTCATGAGTGACTTTTCATGTGTCTAGTGAATACAGTATGTCTTCTTTGGAAACATAGAAATTCCATTTTTCCATCCATTCTTGTAATTCCACGTTTATATTGTTGTGTTCAGAAAACATGCTTGATATGATTTCGGTCTTCTTAAATTTACTGAACTTGCTTTGTGTCCTAACATGATCTATCCTGGAAAGTGTTCCATATGCACCTGAAAAGAATGTATAGTCTGCTGTTTTGGATGGAGTGTTCATTGTATATGTGTTAAGTCCATCTGGTTTAATGTCTCACTCAAAGGCATTGTCTTCTTACTGATTTTCTTTCCACTGATGTAAGTGGGATACAGAAATAACCCTACTATTACTGTACCACTGTCAATGTCTTTTAACATTTGCTTTATGTATTTAGCTTCTGCTGTGTTGAGTGCATAGATATTTATAATTATTACATATTCTTGTTACATACCTTTCTCATTAAACATGCCCTTCTTTGTCTCTTGTCTGTTTTTAAGTCTATGTTGTTTGATATTAGTGTTATTACCTTCAGTTTACTATTGCTTTAATTTGCATGGAATATCTTTTTCCATCCTTCGGCTTGCATTCTGTGTGTGTCTTTAGGTTTGGTCTCTATTTATCGACAGCATGTAGACAGTTCTTGTTTTTTTGTTGTTGTTTGTTTTATTTTGTTTTCTGCTTTTTTTCTCTTTCTCATTCAGCCACCATGTTTTTTCATTGGAACACTTAGTCCAATAAATTACTTAAAATAATTACTGATAGGGTGCCTGCGTGGCTCAGTCACTTAAGCATCTGACTTTGGCTCAGGTTATGATCTCATGGTTCATGGGTTCAAGCCCCATGTTGGATTGTGTGCTGACTGCTCAGAGCTTGGAGCCAGCTGTGGATTCTCTCTCCCTCTGTCTCTGCCCCTCCCCCACTCATGCTCTCTTTCTCAAACATTAAAACAAATTTAAAATAATTAATGATAGGTATATACTAGTTGACATTTTGTTTTATTGGTATATTTCTAGTTCTTCTTGTCTCTTCCTTTTTGATCTCTCCTTTGTGATTTGATGACTTTCTTCAGTATTATGCTTGGATTCCTTTTTCTTCATTTTTGTATCCTACTGTACATTTTGTTTGTTTACTATGAGTTTCATATATAACATCCTAATTATATAATAGCCTACATGAAGTTGATGATTGCTTAAGTATGAACCCATTCTAAAAGCACTAAATTTTTGTTCTTCCCTCCATAGTTAACATATATGATGTCACACTTTAACTTTTTTATGTTGTGTATCCCTTGACCATTTTTTATAGATATGAGGGATTTTACTACTTCTTCCTTTTAAACTTTGTACTGGATTTATAAACACAAGAACTACTACTTTTATTGATTATTTGCTTTTACCAGTGAACAATTTTTATTCCATAGTTTAGTTCTAGTTATGGCCTTCTCTTTTTGTCATTTAAATTATTATGTGTCTGAGCATGGACCTCCTTGGGTTCATCTTTTTGAGGGCTCTCTGTGCTTCCAGGACCTGGATATATGTTTCCTTTCCAGGTTAGGGAAGTTTTCAGTTACTAGTTCCTTTCAAATGAGTTTTCCGTCCTATCACTCTATCTTCTTTGGGAGTCCCCACGATGTGAATGGTATTATGCTTGATGTTGATGGAGAAGTCACTTAACCTATCTTCATTCATTTTATTTATTTTTTATTTTTTATTTATTTTTCCCTGTTTGAATTTTTAAACGTTTTTTTTCTTTTTGCTCTTCACCTTCATTGCTTTCTACTACCCTGTTTCCAAATTGGTGACTCATTCTCTGTCATCCTGTAATCTGCTGTTGATTCCCTCTGCTATATTTTCCATTTCAGTTATTGTATGCTTCTGCTGTAAGTAATTATTTATTACTTTTCTGCTTCTGTTGATATTCTCACTGAGCTCATCCACTCTTCTCTCAAGACTGGTGAATACCATTATGACTATTAGTTGGAAATGTCAGTTAGGCAGGTTGTTGATCTCCATTTCATTTAGCAGATGTTTCTGGGGTTTTGTGGTATTCTTTCATTTAGAACATATTCCCTCATCTCATTGACTTGTCTGACTCCCTATCTTTGTTCCTATGTACTAAGTACATCAGCTCTGTCTCCTGGTGCCTTATGTAAAACGCCTCTCGTGATGCCCAATAATACACGTGCCCCAGGGGGGTTGTCTGTGCTGGCACCAGACACCCACCTGCCGTGTCTGTGTCCTGACTGCAGCAGGCATAATGGTGGGCGGTGCTTGCTCCTGGTTCCACTTGCTGAGAAGTTCTCCTGTGGCAACACCTGGTGTGTTAGGGCATGGGGCTAACTTCTCCCCTCCACAGGGTAGCCCTTACTTTCAAGGGCACTAGCTTCTGTTAGGCGCCTGCTGGGTTCGGCAACATGGTAGTCTCTTTGGGGGGACACTGGTGCTAATTGAGACTCCCCACATTGTGTGATAGAGCGGGAACCACTTCCCAGGGGCACCCAAGAGTACAAACAAATTGGGTGGTACCTGTGTACAGGGGAACATCAGAGCTAGACAAACAGTGCCAGCCAGGTAGACGGAGAGTGTTAGAATGAACTCTCATCAGCATGCGGCCAGCTAGCCAGAAGGAGGGCAAGAAAACGTGGTCACCACCAATACTTCCATTTGTGAAGAAACTCCTGCACATCCCTTCTCTTCTGGCACACATACTAAAATTAGCCAATAAATCTTCATGTATACCCCAGCCAGTTTTCAGACTATCTTTTCTGTCCTGGCTCTCAGAGCTAATGAGGCAGTCTGCTCTCCCTTTAAGAGCAGAAGCTTGGTTTCCTACTGCCCCCTGGCTCTCCAGGAGTGAAGCCCCACTAGAGTTCAAAGCTCCTGGAGCAAAACCCCACCAATTTTCAAAGCCAGAAAATACTGTTTCTTGTCCTCCCCTTGAGGGTCCCAGTGGCCAGTAGTGCTTGATGCAGGGCTTGATCTCCTGGCTCATTTCTTGTTATCCTGCGTGATTGTGGGTCACTGGTCTGGGTGTTTGGTTCCCAAATGTATCTCTGTCACTTCTTCCCTTCTTCATCAGGGCCTTCTCTGTATGTCTTTACCTGTAGAAGCTCTGTTGGGCCAGCTCTCAAATCATCTTCAGAATGAGTTGTGTTAACTGTGGTTATTGGTTTGGTGAGTTTGCAGGAGGTGAGCCTCAGGATCCTGCTACTCGACCAGCTTCCTTGCTCTCAATAATGTTACCTATTTCTTTTTTATGTTTGTTTATTTTTGAGAGAGAGAGAGAGACAGACAGACAGAACATGAGTGGAGGAGGGGCAGAGAGAGAGAGAGGAGACATAGAATCTGAAACAGGCTCCAGGCTCTGAGCTGTCAGCACAAAGCCTGACTCAGGGCTTGAACCCACTGACAGTGAGATCATGACCTGAGCTGAAGTCGGATGCTCAATCAACTTAACTATCCAAGAGCCCCAACAATGTTACCTTTTGAAGTAAATTTTCAAAGTCCTCTTAATGGCAATAACAAAATACTCAATGTAAAGGCAGTGTATATCAGTATATCTAATTGGAGCAATAATAGAACTGAAAAAGCCAAAAAACAAACAAACCCTAATTGCATTAGTCCCACATGGTTGTATTGTAAGTGATTAAGAATCTCTTTGTGCGTTAACATTCTATAATAAGTTGCATAATGTATATTATCAGGAATACAACCAATAACTGGTATTTTATTTAAGAGAGTGATAAATAAATAGTGTCAAATACTACAAATACTTTACAGAGATAGGGGTTGAAATGGATCCTTAGAAGTTAATAAACAGAAAACCTGGTGAGCCCCTCATCACTGGAGGCTGCCGGCAGACATCACATGTCCATAAGCAGGCTGTGCAGTGAGTGAGTGTGAAGGAGGCACTGTACTCTTTCTAAGTACCTTAGCAGTAGAGATAAGTGTATGAGGGCAGTGGTGGAAAACAGGGTAATAATCAGAAAGAGCTGTGAGCTTAGATGAAATGCTAGTGGAAAAACTCATGTAAGAGAAGGGAAAAGAGAGGGGAAAGGTCATGTGATTGATGAAGTTCTTGAGGAGAAAGAAGAAAATAATTGGGATTTCAACTATCCACGAAGGACTTAAATAAGAAGTTGAATCTCTCTGTCAAAATACCTAAGAAAGGGGGAAGATACTAAAAATAAATATCTCATAAATAATTCAATTGGAGCCAAAATATTTTTCTGATATTTGTAAATTTCTTTATGAAATAACAGCTTTGCTTAAAATACAGTCCACTTTCTACCACTATAAATAAGTTTCCAGTCATAAATATTCATACTATAAAAAGAAATATCTATTCATGCTCATTAGGATTTCCAGAACACTTAAAGAAGCATGTTGTGTTACAAATGCAAAAATGGGAACCTTCTGCATTAATGAGTGATTGGCCTGAATAAGCCCACTTTTTCTTTTTCTTTTTTAAATTTAAACCAGAGTTTTGAACTTGGATGTCTAAGCCATGTAGAAGTTCTGCTTCTCATCTGATCCTCCCCCTGTTCTGTACCGACCACAAGCTGTATGATTATCAGTGCTATGAAAACACCATTACGCAATCATTAAGGTGTTTTACAATGCAAAATATTGACAAGGTTTTGAGAAACGAGAATTTCACATATTGTTATTTCTTTTTTTTTAAATATTTTTATTTATTTTTGATACAGAGAGACAGAGCATGAGAGGGGGAGGGGCAGAGAGAGAAGGAGACACAGAACCAGAAGCAGGCTCCAGGCTCTGAGCCAGCCGTCAGCACAGAGCCTGATGCGGGGCTCGAACCCACAAACGTGAGATCTGACCTGAGCCGAAGTCGGAGGCTTAACAGACTGAGCCACCAAGGTCCCCCCACATATTGTTATTTCAAGTAAAATTAATGTATCTACTATGGAAAATAATTAGAAAATTTAGTAAAGTTAAAGATCACACTTCAGAATTTTACCCAGCTTAAACCTCCATATATACAAAGAAACAGGAATAACACTGTTCATTGTAGCACTGTTATATTAGCAAAGAAATATAAGCAACTTAATTTTTACTAATAGGGGAATGGATAATCGTGGTTTATTCATTGGTGAAATGCTATAGAGATATAAAAATGGTTTTGTTACACCGAAATAACTGCCGTAATGTAAAACAATCAAGTGTAAAGGATATGGCATTGAAGAATAAATATCTTATTTATCAGTATACACATTAATTCAAAAAATATACAAATAGATATGGAAACTTTAGAGAACAACTTGAGGGAAGTGAGTACCACCTGGCAGAAAGGGACAAATGGTAAGGAGTAGAACGTTAGCTACAACTGCAACTTTTTCAATTACGGAATTCTTAAGAGTTAACAGAAAGGTTACATGCATAAATCAAATACAGGTATTAATCAAACACACAAATGTATTTAGCTATGTAACTGTCCATGTTATAGACAGCTTAGACTAAAATTTCTGCTCACCAATTGGGGACCTAAAAATTTATGAACATTATAAAGTATTTTTGTAAGTAAGATTAAGTATTTCAGTGTTTATTCATTTTGTTGAGATAGAGAGAGTGTGCACACAGGGGAGGGGCATAGAGAGATAGGGAGACACAGAATATGAAGCAGGCGCCAGGCTCTGAGCCATCAGCACAAACCATGATGCAGGATTTGAACCCAAGGACCATGAGATCATGACCTGAGCCAAAGTTGGACACAACCAACTGAGCCACCCAGGTACCCCAAGAAAAAGTATTTATTAAGTAAAGTAGAGAAGATAAATGAGGCAGCAAGTAGTCAGATATGAAGACAAATTTCACTCAGTATCTGTCAAAGAACTGAAGAATTGACCCTTATATAAGATGTAGGGTTTGGGGATTCATAATGAACACAAAAGTCCAAAACTCTGGTGGTGAAATGCAAATTAAATATTTTTGTGTTGTTATAAAATATAATATTATGATTCTTGATTGGAAATTATGGAGAGTCAAGTATAAGCCATAGGAAAAACTGCCTGATGATTAGGGATGTATCTATCTGAACATATTTGGAGATGGAGAAGTTTATGTTTTCTAAAATATCAGTTCAGTTGCCCAATACTGGGAACCAGAGGTTAATATTTTATAGAAAATGTAAACGAATAGTACCCATCAACTCAAATATCTCAGAATGGTTTTCTCTGAGGTTAATGGGTATATAGTCAGATTCATTAAATATAAAGATGGTAGTTCAGTTTAGACAAAAAATGATGGCAGAAAGAAGGAAAAAAGGGATGTTCTGAAGTGCTAGTATATTCTACTTATTGAGTTGGTTGAGCATTCACAGTTGTGCTCAATTTGTGATGATATGTTAAGGTATCTCTTTATGATTTTGCAGTTTTTGTGTTTGTTTCATACTTGAACAAAAAATGACCTTTGTGGAATTTAAATTCTTTAAAGTTCAGAGATCACATTGCCAGTCAAAGTCAAGTCGATCAAGTAGCTGTTTTGTAGACTACTGTAGATGTGAAAAGTCCCATGACCTCAGAAGTTATTAAATCTCATTTTTACTCTTCATGGATGAAAATCCCAATGTGAATAAGATAATGAGTCTATAAAGCTTTTCTGGTGGCTTAATGAATTCAAGGAGAAAAACGACATTTCAGAGTTACTATTACTAAAATATTAATGCTAATATTTAATCAAGAACAGCAACTTTCCCCCCATAGTTTCCAATTTCTAAAGATCATGGTAATGACATGCTGCCTTCCCATTATTCTTTAGATACAACTTGTCCATATGGTGCCCAAAAGTACTCACTTCTTGACTCTGAGTCAACAGGAAATGCTATTAAAATGAGGGCTACAATATGGAAATGAAGCCCATTATACTGGCAGATGTGCAGGTAGAAGAGAGCTCTCTACAAAAGTCTGCATAGAAAATTTGGATATGAACTAATGACTACAATTACCAACTGGATACCTTTTGTGAAAGGCTTTATGAATTTTCATTTTATCTCCTTTCAGAACCACTTACCTTAAATATAACTTAGACTCCAGCCAGCTATGATGTATCATAGCCATTTTCGGGGGCATCTCCCTAGCACAGTTTTAATAGAGGGCAGGGGAAAAATTATTTTCTTGATAATTTACAGTGACTTGTACCAGGAATCTGCTTGGCTGATCCTATAGGCTCCTTGTGCTGGGAACGTATGTGACTGATACCTGAGCTTCTTTCTAAAGCTATTGTTTTTTTGAGTGTCATAATCTTATGAGGCAGTTAAGATCACTTTAACCTTTTTTATGGAGTTGTTAATTGAGAGTTCTAGAAGATAACATTCCAGATTCCATTATGGAGTTGTTAATTGAGAGTTCTAGAAGATAAGTAACATTTCAGCCTCCAAACCAAAACTGTTTCTGCCCTGAGCTACTCCTTGGCACTTCTGTCTGTACTTTTTTGTTAAGTAATGACACATTTAGCTTCTTAATTAGTAGATTTGAATCCTAGGGACATCTTTGAGTTGTTTTTTCTCAGACTCCTTATTCTAATTATAAATAACAAAAAGTGAAGATGAATCACAGAAATTCTGGGAAAAACCACAGATTTCACAAAGGGAAAAGCTTTTCTAAGTATAACATGAAATATTTAATTACAAATGAAGAGACTATTACAATTTTTTACTATAAGAGCATCTGGGTGGCTCAATGGGTTACACATCCTACTCTTGATTTTGGCTCAGGTCATGATTTCATGATCATGAGATTGAGCCCTGTGTCAGGCTCTGTGCTGGACATGGAGCTTAAGTTTATCTCTCTCTGTCTTCTCTCTCTCAAAAAAAATTGACCATAAAAATTAAAAATGTAAAAAAATTAATACAGTTTTGTATAGCAAGGACATCATAAAAAAGTCAAGACAGAGATAAACTAGAAAATATTACCATAGGGTGGAAAAAAACCAACTTATATTAAAAAGAAGAAACTTTCAAAATTAACTAAAGATAAAAATTCTAATAGAAATAATCAAATGTCATGCACTGGGCTAGTAGGAGAAGAGGAAATTTATATATAGCCACTTTAAGTGAAAAAGAAATGCTCAGTATCAGAAGTAAAGAAATAAAATGAGACCTTGGGTTTTATCTATCATATAGAATTTTAAAAATGGTTATACAAAGCTTTGGGAAAGTGAAGGGGAAGAGGCTTTAAAGAATATTTTATAATTAGATTCAAATATTCATGTTTCTCTTCCCACTAAACAATTCTAGAGTGAGCATCCAAAGGAAAAGATTATCTAAGACAGTCATTGTCATCAACAACAATAAGGTTATATATAATAATAGTAAAGTGGCAAGTATACAAGTGTCTAGTAGTTGCAAAATGAAAGGAAACAAAAATCAAACACCTCTTGCCAAGATTTACAAGGCTGTGTGTTCTGCACTTGCTCATTGCTTTGGCTTTACACCACTGTCCGGTCACCATCCACTGTCCTCTCAAACTTTATGTCCTTTTATTTCCCCAGAGGTGCTGTTTATTTTCTCATTCAGTCAAGCACTCTTATCTGTGCCTCATAAATTCAGCTTCATTCGCTTCTCACCACCCTCTATCCCATCCCCACTGTTCGTGAACATTGATAGTAACCTGGGGATGCTCATTATCATTCTCATCCCGTATATTTCTCTGTTATATTTCCAGTTTAATCAAGGCAAAATCTCTAGTGGAATTCCTGAGCTGTATCCCTAGCACCTGTGACCAGCACCTTGAAAGCATTCAATAGATGCTTACTGAGTTAGCTTTGTGAATTATATTGTGTCTATACAGTAGAATATAATTCATCCATTACAATGATGTCATAACACATTTGATGACATAATAGTTCATAACACAGAGCTAAAAGCAATTATCCTCTCACCCACAACACTTAATTTTTTTCATTGAGTTATAGTTGATACAATGTTACATTAGTTTCAGGTGTCCAACCTAGCAATTTAACAATTCTATATGTTATGCAGTGCTCAACACAGGTGTAGCTACCATCTGTCCCCATATACTGCTATTACACCTTTGACTATATTCCCTATATTGTACCCCCATGTATCCCCATGACGTATACATTTCATAACGAGAAGCCTGTAATTCTCACTCCCATTCACCCATTTAGCTCATACCTGCACCCACCTCCCATTTGGTAACCACCACTTTGTTCTCTTTAGTTATAGGTCTGTGTTTGCCTTGTTTTGTTTTTTCAATTTCAGATATAAGAGTAATCTTATGGTATTTGTCTTTTTCTGCACAATTTACTTAGCATAAGCTCCATCCATGTTGTTGCAAATGGCAAGATTGCATTCTTTTTTATGGCTGAATAATAATCCGTTATGTGTGCTTGTATATTACATCTTCTTTATCCATTCTTCTCACTGCAGTCTTGGGTTGCTTCCACATCTTGGTTATTGTAAGGATGTTGCATCTCTCTCTCCAAATTAGTTTTTTTCCCCCATGTTCTTGACAATACTTGTTATCTCTTGTGTCTGTGTTACTAGCCATTCTGACAAGTATAAGGTGATACCTCGTTGTGGTTTTGATACACACTTCCTAGGTGATTCATGATAATGAGCATTTTTTTCATGTGTCTATTGCCCATCTTTATGTCTTCTCTGGATAAATGCCTTGTCAGGTGCTCAGCTCATCTTGTAAATTGGATTACTTGTGGGTTTTGTTCTGTTCTGTTTTGGTGTTGAGTTGTAGAAGTTCCTTTTATATTTTGGTTCAGGAGGCTGACTTTTTGTTTGTTGATGGTTTCCTTCACTGTGCAAAAGCTTTTATTTTGGCATAGTCCCAATAGTTTATTTTTTATTTTTTTCCTTTGCTCGAGGAGACATATCTAGAAAAATGTTCCTGAGGCCAATGTCAAAGAGATTGCTGCTCTCATTACCCTTAATTCTTAACTTCCAAGACTACTCTGCCTTGAGACCAATAGGACTAACAGTAATTGTACCGTTAGGATACTGCTTATGTCAGTGATTGCCAGAAACTCAAGAGTTCCAGGTATTTCACTATGCTCTGGATTCTAACATATTTAAGACTCTTAATACCACCATTTTTTTGAATCCCATCTCCCTCCATTCTATAACTTCTTTAATCCTTCCACTGTGCTCTTTAAAAGCCAAAATCAATAATTAGTGAACTCCTATATAATTTGACTATTCTTCTCTCTTCGTGCTCTAATAAAACCTGCCCTTTTCCTAAATTAACTGTTTCCTTGGAAACTTCTCAAATGCTGGCTCTTTTATCCCCCACACCTCTCCTACTGTTGGACCCAACGTAAAAAGGAGATCCTCCCCGTTTCCTCATTACCATATCCAGATTATCCTTCTTCCCTTTCCCCCCAAACATCCAGGTCTGAATGTCATATTATATGACCTAACATCTCTCAATCACCTACTAACCCCAAGCTGTACCCTTTGAGACCCTGAAGATTTTATCTTCTGGCTCTCTCCAGTGCTACTTCTTTCCTGTGGTCATAATCCTGTGGTCATAATCTAGGTCATTATATACTCTGTGATATAAATTTTAAATAAGTTTTAATTTAAGTATAGTTGACATTTGCAGGTGTACAACATAGTATTTCAACAACTCATAAATTATAAAATGCTCACCGCAAAATGTATAGTTACAAACTATTACAACCAAAGTTATTACAATATTATTGACTATATTTCCTATTATGTACTTTCATCCCCATGATTTACTTATTTTAAAACAGGAAGTTTATACTTCCTAATCTTCTTCACCTGTTTCACTTATCCCCTCACCTTGGGGGCAATTGCCTATTTTTGTTCTCTGTGTTTGAAGGTCTATATCTGTTTGTTTGTTTGTTTTTGATTTGTGTGTGTGTGTGTATGTGTGTGTTTTGTTTGATAGTTTATTTTCTTTCAATATTGTAAGTGAAATCATATGGTATTAGTCTTTGATTTATTTCATTTAGCATAAAACCCTCCATGCCCATCCATATTGTCACAGATGACAAGACCCCATCCTTTTTATGGCAGAGTAATATTCCATTGTATATATATACTATATCTTCCTTAGCTTTTCATCTATTAATGAACACTTAGATTGTTCTGTGTCTTAGCTATTGTATATAATGCTACAATAAACACGGAGGTGCTTATATCTTTACAAGGGAATGTTTTCCTTTTCTTTGGGTAAATATACAGAAATATAGTTATTAGATCCTGTGCAATTTTTAATTTTTGAGAAACTTTCTTACTATTTTCTATAGCGGCTGTTCCGATTTATGTTTTTACCAGTAGTACATGAAGGTTTTCTTTTATCTACATCCTTGGCAACTCTTATTCATATCTATTTGATACTAGCTATGGTGACTAGTATCAAGTGACATCTCATTGTGGTTTGAATTTGCATTCCCATGGTGATTAGTGATGTAGAACAAATTTTCATGTGATTGTTGGCCATCTGTAGGTCTTCTTTAGAAAAATGCCCATTTGAGTTCATTGCCCTTTTCTAATCAGATTGTTTTGTTTCCTGTTGAGTTGTCTGACTTTTTATATTTTTTGTGTATTAACTTTTTATAGAAATATCATTTTCAAATATCTTCAATTCACTTGGTTGCTTTTTCATTGTGTTGATGATTTTGTTCATTGTTGAGAAGCTTTTCCAGTTGGATGTAATCCCTTCTGTTTCAGCTTTGTTTTTTTGCCTGAGGAGACAGATCTGGAAAAATTTCATTAAGGGTGATGTCCGTAAGTTGTCCATATTTTCTTTTAGGAGTTTCATGGTTTCATGTTGTCCATTTAGTTCTTTAACTATTTTAAGTTTATTTTTGGATTTGGTATAAGAAAAGTGGTCCACATTCATTCTTTGCATGAGTTGGTACAGTTTGAATATCTTTCTATTTATTTGTGTCATCATAATTTTCTTTCAATGATGTTTTATAGTTTTCAGAGTATAGTTTGATCTTTTCCATTAAATTTATTCCCAGGCATTTTCTTCTTTTAAATAAAATTGTATGTGGGATTGTTTTCTTAGTTTTTCTTTCTGCTACTTGGTTATTGATGTATAGAAATGCAACACATTTTTATTGATTTTTGTATCCTGCAATTTTACTAAATTCATTCATTAGTTCTAATGGTTGGTTGTTGGGGTCTGTAGGTGTCTCTTTATATAGTATGTCAACTGCAAACATTGACAGTTTTATTTCTTCATTATAAATTTGGAAGACTTTTTTTTCTTTTGATTGTTGTAGCTAGGAATTTCAGTACTTTTATGGTTAGTAAAAGTGATAAAGGCCGACCTTCTACTTTTGTTCTAATCTTAGAGAAAAAAGTTTCAACTTTCTACCATAGAGGAGAATGCCAGCTAGATTCATCATATATGGCCTTTATTATGTTGAGGTATATTACGTCTATACCTACTTTATTGAGAGCTTTTTATCATGAATGGGTGCTGAATTGTGTCTAAAGTTTTTTCTGCATTTATTGAGATGATCATATGATTTTTACCTTTTGTTATGTTAATCTGCTATATTGTGATCATTTTTCAAATATTGAACCATCACTTCATAATTGTTTACATCCTACTTGATTGTGGTGATTGATTCTTTTAATGTATTTCTGAGTTGGTTTGCTAAGATTTTGTTGATAGTTTTTACATCTTGTTCATTAGGGATATTGGCTTATAATTGTCTTTTTATAGTAGTATATTTGGTATTAGTATCAGGATAATGCCCTGAAGAATTAATTTGGAAATATTCCTTCCTCTTCTATTTTTGGAATTCTTTGAGAATGGTAGGTATTAACTCTTTAAATGCTTGATAGGAATCATTTGTGAAAATTTCTGATAATGGATTTTTTAAAATTATTTTTTAATGTTTTTATTTATTTTTGAGAGACAGTGAGAGACAGCATGAGCAGGGGAGGGTCAGAGAGAGAGGGAGACACAGAATCCGAAGACAGGCTCCAGGCTCTGAGCTGTCAGCACAGAGCCCCATATGGGGCTCGAACTCACAAACTGTGAGATCATAACCAGAGCCAAATACTTAACTGACTGAACTATCCAGGCGCCCCTGCTGCATCAGAGTTTGAACCATTGTTTTCCATTTGTATTTTTCTCCAGGTAATTTTTTTATTTTTTATTTCTTGATGAACCCATTGGTTTAGTAGATAGTAGTAGGTTTCTCAAGATAATTTTGTTTAAAAGATTTATTCCAAACTAACTTTGGAAAGCACTGCATCTTATAGTATATTTAAAGATTTGAAAAGTTTTGCACTTAAATTTGCCTGTTTGGTTTAACCCTTAATTTCCTCAGCATTTTTGACCAAGAGAAAACTTTAAAAAGCAATAACTAATTTTTTAAATTTTATTTATTTAAATTCAAGTTGGTTACCATACAGTGCCATACTGGTTTCAAGAGTCACAATAACTATTAATGACCAATGGCAACAACAGTATTTACAGCCACAGGAAAAACAAAAACAACAACCAACCAACCAAAGAAAAAACAGTATTCCATGAAATCTATCATAAGAAATACAGTGATGAATTTCTTAATACTGGTATACCACTGGGTCATCTCTGAAACTGTAGATAATGCTCAGAAAATGCATGCCTTTCATAAGAGATTTCTGCCTTGTGGAGTCAATTTCTATGTTTTCTATAACCTTTCAAGCAAGGACCTTGTGGGAGATTTTAACTGATGAAAACGTTTAGTGGCATCCAATCAAGTATAATCCAACCTGTCTCCTTGTCTGCCTTCTTTCTTTTGTTCTGTCCTTCCTTCTTTGCTTTCCTCCCTCTATTTCTCCTTTCCATCTTTCTTCCTTTTTTTCAACTTTCTTAGAAGACTTTATTGAAGAGGAAGGTATTGAATGCACAAAGGAAATAAAAATGCTATTACAGGATGTATTATATCAAACCTGAAATTAATGTATCAAAGGGATAGGATTTTTAGAATGTGTTTATTCCACAGGTTAGGAATTATGAGATTTCTATTAAACAAATATGGGGGTAAAAATCTTTGCTACTCCACCAATAATTCTCTTTTTTCTTTATAACTTTATGTTTTATTATAATATATTCAAACATACAAAAGGAATTATATAATGAGTAACAATATACCCAACACTGGTTTAGCAGCTGTTAACACTTGGCATATTTGTTTCATCTATTATTTGCTAGAGTAATTTTATAGGGAGATGCAAAAATCATAGCAATCACTCTATGTACTTCAGTATGGGATCAATAATAAATAAGAACTTTATGTTAAGTCCCACTTAGTACCTTTTTCATACCTACCAATAATTCCCTGCTACTCTCTAAGATTTACAGCATCTTCAATTTCATGCAAAACCTCTTGATCATATCATATTGATTTTATAAATAATTTTTGTTTCTTTTCATTTTAAAAATACTATTTTATGACCTTCATGGAGTTTTGAAGAAACCTCATCATTTGTCTAATAATATGTTTTACATTCTAGATTTCTCATATTTCTTCTTGATGCCACTGAAAGTGTTCCTCTATTACTTGCATTGTGTGTAAGTCAGAAGTTAAATGTAAAGGATTTATAGGATCCCGGTTAAATGTTTTCAAAAGGGAAGTTCCATAGTGGATGTAACATAAAATTTTACTTGAAATATATATCTATTGAGAGTCTATTCCATAGTAAACACTGTGTACACTAATGTAAACATACTGGGAATGAAAACATTAAATCTTTGCTCATAAAGATCTCAATATCTTCTATCAAGTTCTCTCCTCAGTAGGTATCAGTTTTCCAGCTGAAAAGACATGTTTTCAGGTTATCATTCTCTTTTATCTAAAGACTGCTTCATTTTTGTTTTAGTTTGAGAATTTAATTCAAATATAGTTAATACACAATATTATATTTGTTTCAACAACATAGGGAGCCAACAAGTTGTATCCATCATAAAATGATCACCGTAAATTGAGTTACCCTGTCACCATATCAAATTATTATAATATTTTTTACTGCATTTACCATGCTACACTTTATATGCTCATGATTATTTATTTTATAACTGCAAGTGTGTACCTTTTAATCTTTTTTATCTATTTTACCTATCCCCCATGCATAATCCCCTTCTGGAAACCACTACTTTGTTTTATATCATTATCAATCTATTTCTATTTTTGTTGTGTGTTTTGCTTTTTATATGTACAAATAAATGAAATCCTATTGTATTTGACGTCTTCTGTCTCTTTTATTTCACTTACCATCATATCCTCTAAGTCCATCTATGATGCTGGAAATGGCAAAATTATATTTATTTCTCTGACTAAATAATATTTCATTCAGTATACCACATCTACTTTATCTATTTGGACACTTGGGTTACTTTCATATTATGGCTATTGTAAATAGTAAATAATGCTGCAGTAAACATAGGAATGCATATATCTTTTTGAATTAGTGTTTTCTTCTTCTTCTTTTTTTTTTAAGCATTTTTAACCAGGAATGAAATTACTGGGTCATATGGTATTTCTATTTTTGCTTTTGGAGGATTCTCCCATACAGTTTTCCATACTGGCTTGCACTAGTTTTACATTCCTGCCAACAGTGCATGAAAGTTCCCTGTTCTCCACATCCTTGCCAACACTTGTTATTTATTGTTTCTTTCTTTTCTTTTCTTTTCTTTTTTTTTTGACACTAGCCAAAAGGGTGATATCTAATTGTGGTTTGGATTTGCATTTCTCTGATGATTACTAATGTTGAACATCTTTTCATGTGTCTGTTGGCCATCTATATCAGTCGTCTTTGGGAAAAATATCTATTCAGGTCCTCTGCCCATTTTTTAACCTTTTTTTCTTGAGTTCTAGGAGTTCTTCATATTTTGTGGAAATTAACATCCTATCAGGTATATCCTCTGCAAACATCTTCCACTCACTAGGTCGTCTATTCATTTTGTTGATGGTTACCTTTGCTTTGCAAAACTTTCTGGTTTGAGGTAGTCTTAATAGTTTATTTTTGCTTTAGTTCCCTTGCCTGAAGAGACAGACTTAAGAATATATTGCTAAGGCCAATATCCAAGAGATTACTGCTTTTATTTTCTTCTGAGAGTTTTATGGTTTTAGGTCTTAGCACAAGGTCTTTAATCCATTTGAGTTTATATTTGTCTGTAATATAAAAATGTGGTCCAGTTTCCTTCTTGTATATATATCTGTCCAGGTTTCCCATCACTTTTATTAAAGACTGACTTTTTCTATAATATATTCCTGCCTACTTTGGTGAAGATTAAGTGACCATATAAACATGGGTTTATTTCTGGGTTCTCTATTTTGTTCCATTGATCTATATGTCTACTTTGTATAGTACCATACTGTTTTGTTTACTATCCCTTTATAAAATATTTTGAATTCTGGGATTGTGATACCTCTATTTTTTTAATCTCAGTATTGTCTTGGCTATTCAGAATGTTTTGTCTTTCCCTATAAATTGTAGATTTTTTGTTCTAGGTCTGTGAAAAATACTATTGGTATTATGTTATGGACTGTACTGAATGCTTTGGGTAGAATAGGTATTGTAATAATAATAATAATTCTTATAGGTATATATTTTTCATTTATTTGTGCCATCTCTGATTTGCTTAATCCAGGTTTTATAATTTTCAAAGTACAAGTTTTTACTTCCTTTGTTAAATTTATTTCTAGGTATTTTATTTTTTATGGTGCAATTATAAATGGAACTGTTTTTCTTAATTTCCTTTTTGCTACTTTGTTTTTAGTAAAACAAAGTTTTTAGTATTTTGTTTTTAGCATAAAATTAAACAGATACTGTATATTGATGATTCCTGCACCTTGACTGAAATTACTTATATGTTAAGTTTTTTGAGGAAGTCTTTAGAGTCCTCTATAAGGAATGTGTCACTACAAAGAGTAACAGTAGAACTTCTTTCTTACCAATTTGGACACCTTTGATTTCTCTTCTGGTCTTACTGCTATGTCAGGACTTCTAGTACTATGTAGAATAAAAGTAGTAAGAGTGGACAACCTTGCCTTCCTCCTAATCTTAAAGAAAAAGCTTTTAGCTTTTCACCATTGAATACAATGTTAGCTGTGGGTTTTTCACATATGACCTTTATTATGTTGAGCTTTGTTCCCTCTAATCCTACTTTGTTGAGTTTTTTTTTTTATCAAGAATGAATATTTAATTTTGTCACATGCCTTTTTAGCATCTGTTGAGATAATCATGTGATTTTTATTTATTAATGTGATGTATATGTTAATTGATTTTCAGATATTCAACCATCCTTGCATCCCTTGAATAAAACCCAGGTGATGGTGGTGAATGATCCTCTAATTTTTTTTTCTTTTTTTACCTTTATTTTTGAAAGACAGAGAGAGACGGAGCATGAACAGAGGAGGGGCAGAGAGAGAAAGAGATACAGAACCCGAAGCAGGCTCCAGGCTCTGAGGTAGCAGTCTGCACAGAGCCCAACATGGGGCTCGAACCCACAAACTGTGAGATCACGACCTGAGCCAAAGTCAGACGCTCAACCAACTGAGGCACCCAGGTACCCCATGAATGACCCTCTTAGTGTATTGTTGATTTGGTTTGCTAATATTTTGTGGAAGATTTTTGTATATATGTTCATCACAACATTAGTCTGTAATTTTAATTTTTTTATGTTTTATTTATTTTTGAGAGATAGAGACAGACTGTGAGCAGAGGAGGGGCAAAGAGAGGAGGAGATACAGAATCTGAAGGAGACTCCAGGCTGTGAGCTGTCAGCACAGAGCCCAATGTGGGGTTCCAACTCACCAACTGTGAGATCATGACCTGAGGTGAAGCTGGATGCTCAACCGACTGAACCACCCAGGTGAGCCCCTGTAATTTTTACTTTTTTAAACTGTCTTTGGTTTTGATTTCAGGGTAATGCAGGCTCATAATAGAAATTGGGAAAAGTTCCTTTCTCAAATTTTTGGAATATTCTTCTTTAAATTTTGATGAAATTAATATGTGAAGCCCTCTGGTCCTGGACTTGTGTTCATTGGGAGCTTTTGATCACTGATTTTATTTCATGATTAGTAAGTGGTCTATTTAGGTTTTCTATTTTCTCCTGATTCACTTTTGAAAGATTTTATATTTCTAGGAGTTTATCAATTTCTGCTAGTCTCCAATTTATTGATTTATAAGTAAAATTTTTTAATGATTATTTATTTTTGAGAGAGAGAGAGAGAGAGAGAGAGAATCTGAAGCAGGTTCTAGGGTCTGAGCTGTCAGCACAGAGCCCAATGTGGGGCTCAAACTCAAAAACTATGAGATCATGACCTGAGCTGAAATGGGAACTTAACCAACTGAGCCACCCAGGTGCTTCTGATTTATAATTTTTAAAGAGTCTCTTACAATATTTGTATTTCTGTTGCTGGGTGTCAGTTTTAACTTTTATTTCTACTTTTATTTGAGTCCTCTTTTTTTCTTTTTATAACCCTAGCTAAACATTTATCAATTTTGTTTATGTTCTCAAAAAACCAACTCTCAGTTTTATTGATTTTTCCTATTTCTTCTTTTTAATGTTTATTAATTTTGAGAGAGAGAGAGAAAGAGGCAGAGAGAGAGCAAGAGAGAGAATCCTAAGCAGGCACCATGGTCAGCATGGAGCCCTATGCAGGGCTCAGTCTCATAACTGTTAGCAGGACCTGAGCCAAAATCAAGAGTTGGACATGCAACTGAGTGAGTCACCCAGGTGCTCCCCCATTGTTTTCTTAACAGACTATATGATCTTAATTATTTCCTTCCTTCTCCTAACTGTAGACTTTGTTCTTCTAATTAGGTCCTTTGTAAAGGTTAGATTGTGGGGTTTTTGAGATTTTTCCTTATTTTTGAGATAGGCTTTATTGCTATAAATTTTCTGTTTAGAACAGCTTTTGCTGCATTCCCCAAATTTTTAACCGTTCTGTTTCCTTTTTTGTTGGTCTTTAGATATTTTTCAAATTTTCTCTCTCATTTTGTTCCTTGTCCTATTGGTTTTGAGTAACAGTTTTTTGGTCTCCATGTTTGTATTTTGTTCACTTTTTCTTTTTGAAATTTATTTGTAGTTTCATAACCCTCTGGCCAGAGAATACGCTTTGAGTTCAATCATTTAAAAATTTTTGATACTATTTTTGTGGCCTAATGTAATATATTCTGGAGAATGTTCCATATGCCCCTGAAAAGAATGTTTATTATGTTGATTTTGGACAGAATGTTCTGCATATATCTTTTTATTCCATCTGGTTTGAGATGTCATTTAGAGCCAGTTTCCTTGTGATTTTCTATCTGGATGATTGATCCATTGCTTTAAGTGAGGTGTAAATTCCCTACTATTATATTATTGTCAGTTTCTCCTTTGGTCATCTGTTAATATTTACTTTATATATTTAGATCCTCCTGTGTTGGATGCACAGATATTTACAATTGTTATTTCCTCTTGTTGGTCTCAGCCTTTTATCATACTGTAATGCTCTTCTCTGTCTCTTGTTACAGTTTGGACTTGAAAGTCTATTACTGGGGTGCCTGGGTGGCTCAGTCAGTTAAGCATCCGACTTCAGCTCAGGCCATGATCTCAAGGTTTGTGAGTTTGAGCCCCATGTCAGGCTCTGTGCTGACAGCCTGGAGCCTGCTTTAGATTCAGTGTCTCCCTCTTTTTGTCCTCCTTCTCTCTCTCTCTTTACTTAAGGTGGAGCTGTCCTTCAGATCACTTTTTTTTTTTAGGGCAAGAAATCTACACATGGGCCCCTCATTGATCTCCCTCCGTTCAGCATTTTGCAGCAACAAAGACACGTTAGTTTCTCTGTCACCTCGCCCTTCTGTGTATCTTCCCTCTACCTTCTGTTGGGCAGAAGCCATTCAATCAACCCCTCAGTTTTCCTCAAGAGGCATTCCTCTATAGATAGTTGTCGGTTCTGTATGTCTGCTATCTTGGACCTCTAAGGCCCATTTGAATTTTTAATACAAGGCTGTTTTATACCTTTTTGTGTCATGAGGTTTCAGAATCAATACACATTTGCTTCTTTTTCTTGAATGCATTTACAAAGATGTCACCTTTACCTTTCTTTTTGGTGAAGAAGCAATTATATGGGGTCTGGCATTTTGGAGCCTAAAGTATATGGTTGTAGTTAGGTTTAACAGTTTGTTGCCTAATCATTTAAGTAAACTTCTAGTAAGAACCTCAGGCTTGTTGATGGTCAGATGATCAGGCAAGGCATTTGTTTACTGTGTTGACCAACTCCTACTAAAGAATCCAACATATTCGGCATTCTTTTTTTTAAATAGTTTATTGTCAAGTTGGTTTCCATATAACACCCAGTGCTCTTTCCCCATGAGTGCCCTTCTCCATGGCCATCACCCTGCTCCCCCTTCTGCATTCTTACCCATAGTATTCATCTGATTGAAGCTTTGCTCTCACTGTTTTCCTTTTTGGAACAGTCCCACTTATTTTTAACTATCCAATTTATCTTTGAATCCTTTTCCCTGTGTATTTGTCTCTATAGTAAAATAGAATGCTTTCATCACAGATATTCAATTAAAAAAATGGGACCTGGTTTTATGGATCAAGCACATGGTGGCTAAATTCGAACCCACAAGCTATTCCCCAAGCACCATATCCCTGCCAAAGCATTGTAGACATTGTCTTCCTACTTTTCACTTGCTAATATAAATATTATATTCTAGTCAAAGTTGGCTTTAATTTTTAGTATAATTTGTCAGATTGGCTTCTGTACAACACCCAGTACTCATCCCAAGTGCCCTCCTCAATGCCCATCACCCACTTTGCCCACCCCATCAACCCTCAGTATGTTCTCTGTAGTTAAGAGTGTCTTATCATTTGCCTCCATCCCTCTCTGTTTTAACTTTTTTCCCTTTCCCCTCCCCCAGGGTCTTCTGTTAAGTTTCTCAAGATCCACATGTGAGTGAAAATATATGGTATGTATCTTTCTTGACTTTTTAATTTTGATACAAGGTCATCACTACTACAATGTTCAGAGTGGGAATAAAAGTAATGACTTTATTTTCCTCAAAATCCTTGGAAATGGATCTAGCTACTTAGGCAACATTAAAGAATCGTTTTAAGTAATTTTTTTCAAAATAATATTGTGCAATTTATTTGCTTCCTAAACAAGATTATTTCTTTCAATGTATTTTCTCATGTTTTTTGAGCCTAATTTATTCAACTGGTTAACATATTTGGTTTTCCATAGAAGTTTTCTATTTTCATTCCATTTGGATTGGAAGTATCCCATTCTGAAGCATTTTTAAGCATTTTATCTGATGTGGCTAGAGGGATATTTGACTTCTTAGTCTTCATTCACAGCTTTATTCAGCCCCTTCCCCGGTGCTCTTCTTAAAAAAATATTGAGGACAATATAAAGAAGCCTAGCTTTGTAAACTTATTTTAACTATCTAGCTTAAGCAAAACATGCAATTGGATGGGTTGAATGGAATATAAAACATGTCAGAATATTTGAAGTTATTGAGATTAAACAAACTAAAGCAGAACAAAACAAACTTCAGTTTGTAATGGAATTAAACATAACCTTGAATTGCTCTGAAAATTTCTAGGGAGATCCAAAGTAGTTTGAATGATATTCTTTAAATATTAGGTCACAAACATGCAGTTCAATTGTATATGCTTCAGACTTTCTGGGATCACTATCCATCGATTTTACACACATTTATTGAATAAACTTCATGTAACAAAGGTCTTTATAGCTATGTTCACTTATGTGGTGTTTAACATCACTATACTCCAATTTTGTCTTCTGTAAAATAGTAGCAACCACGTAAAACTAATGAGACAAGTTAATGATACACGGCATGTGAAAACGCTTACAACAGCTTCAGCACATGGTAAGTAAGATTGAGGTATTAGTGGCACCACTATCCTCTCTATGAAACAGTGGGACAGAAAATGTAATAACCATCAAGAACATCCTTGTTTAATAAGGATGATGGTATTCCTCATTAAGATCTAATTAATAGTGCCAACTGTCCTGTATCTCCCACTTGGTATGTCTTCTAAAATACATATACACGGAATGAGTAGTATGCAAATTATATATGTGCATATGCATGAATGCTTGCTTGTGTGTTCTGGGAAGATGTGGAATATTCCACTGATGAACACAGCTCCAGGGAATATCTTATTGATGCTAGTTTCGTGGCAAATCATGCATTTCTAAAAGCTAGGAAACAGCAGACTCGTTGAACAAAGAAGACTTCCACTTCCACATCAGATTAGCAGCTAGTCAATTTAGAAAGTCAGGCCTGCCATTTAAATAATAGGCAAGAAGAACTTTAAAATATATTTCCCTATTGCCTACGTTTTACAAATGGCTGTTAGAAGTGAACAAGTATATAGGTGATCTCATCCCCTCAAAGTTTAGTTTTCCATGTTTGATACATTGGAAAGAGCATGATTGTAGTATACATCTAATATTTTTTAATTCCAAATATTGTAACAGTTTCAAAACCTCTGAGTTATAGAATGTTTGCTTCTAGAACTTTCTATTATAGACCATGTCTCAGTCCCTTTTTAATTACCAATCTTATTTGGTGCATCATTGCTCTCTGCCATGGAAAGTATAATGTGATCAGACTTGGAAACAGAATGACCAGTTACTTGGAAGAGTTACACAAGGTGCTCCTTTGTAGGAGTTCTCAAATAATCACTTGATTTTCAGAAGCTAGATGACCCATTACTGCTAGATTAACAAAAAAAAAGAATTGTAACACTATTTTTTCTGCTGTTCTCATTGACTGATTCACTCTAGTTCTGTCCAAATTAATTCTTTATTTTTAGAGAGCATGAGTAAGAGAGATGGAGACACAGAATCTGAAGCAGGCTCCAGGCTCTGAACTGTCAGCCCAGAGTCCAACACAAGGCTCAAACTCACAGACCAAGAGATCATGACTTGAGCTGAAGTTGGACGCTTAACCTACTGAGCCACCCAGGTACCCCTAAATTTTATTTTAAATTGACGTGTAGTTGATATACAATATCACACGTCGACAATTATATACATTATAAAATGTGCACAGTTAAGTGTAGTTACTGTCACCATATAATGTTACTAAAATATTATTGA
>NC_043705.1:7846690-7873049 GCF_006229205.1 Suricata suricatta
GTTTCAGGAGATATTCTCTTAATGATATCTCTCAGATTCTCTTGTTGTGCCTGTGAGTATTTTATTTCCCTACTCTGCAATATTTGGGACTCGCCTTCTTGCACACTTTGGCTTGTTTCTTGGTGTAGTCTCAGGTATCCTTGAGGTTCTATTCTTTCTGGAGTTCGTATTTTCTCCTTCCGCTCTCACAGATGAGCGTAATACACTCCTCAGTTTGATAAATGGTGCAGACGGAGTTTACAGAGCTCCCTTCCTCTCCACCATCTTGGCTCCTCCCCCTATGACTTATTTTAGATCTGGAAGTTTGTACCTCTTAATTCCCTTCACCTTTTCATCTGTTTCCCTGCATACTTTTCTTCTGGCAAGTTTGTTCTCTGTATTCATGATCTCATTTACTTTTAAAATATAGATCTATTCCACATGTATGTGAAATCCTAAAAAATTTCTGTTTTTCTGTCTGATTTCTCTCTCTCGGTAATATGCCTCCTTGGTCCAACTATGCTGTAAGTGACAAGATGCCACTCTTTTTTATGGCTCAGTATTATTCCATTGTGTTTATATACCACATTTTCTTTGTCTCTTTGCCTGTCAGTACATACTTAGGTTGCTTCCGTAGATAATGTTACAAAGAGCATAGGGGTACACATATTGGAGTTTCTTCGAGCAGGTAACCCCCCAGTAGAACTTCTTGGTTGTAAGGTACGTGTTTCATAGTGGCTACGCCAATTTATATTCCCACCATCAGTGCGTGAAAGTTAGTTCTCTCTTCTTCCTTGCCAACCAACAGTTGTTAATCCTTCCCTTACCTAATCTGGCTGGTGTGAAATGGCACCTCACTGTGGTTTTGAGCGTCGTTCCAGGTGTTTGTTGGGCTCAGGTATGTTGCCTTTAGAAAAATGTCCAAGAAAACCCTCTGTTTATATCTCTTAAAACCAGATTCTATGTGTTTTCCTTTGGTTTTGGCACTGAAATGTGTAAATGTCTTATGTAGTTTATACATTAACCCCTTATTGGATATATCATTTGCAAATATTGCATCCCATTCAGTAGGTTGCCTTTTTGTTTGGGTTATAGTTTCCTTCACTGGGCAAAAGCTTTTTAGTGTGATGTGGTCCTGATGGCTTATTTTTGCTTACGTTACTCTTGGCTGGGGAGACATATCCAGGAAAATACGCAAAAGCCAATGTCTAAGACTTTGCTGCCTACACTTTCCTTGAGGAATTTCACAGCTCAGGGTCTTATATTTAAGGTTTGTGTATGGTGCAGGAAAGTGATCCAACTTCATTGCTTGGAATGTAGCTATTCAGTTTTCCCAGCACCTCGTATTGAAGTGACTATTTCCCATTGTACATTTTTGACTCCTTTGTAATAGATTAATTTACCATATTCATATGGATTTACTTCTGGGCTCTCTTTTCTGTTTCATTAATCTTTTTATTTATTTTTGTGCCAATACCATACTTACTTTTTTAAATTAATGTAGCTTTGTAAAAGAGGTTGACATCTGAGATTGTGAAAATCTCCAGGTCTATCCTTCTTTCTTGAAATTGCTTTTGCTTTTTGGTGTCTGTTGTGGTTTTCAATAAAGATTGTAGAATTATTTGTTATGGTTCTGTGAAAAATGCTATTAGTATTTTGGTAGGGACAGCATTAAATCTGTCAGTTGCTTTTGATAGTTAATTCTTAGAATCCAGGAGCATGGTTTATTTTTCCATTTGTTTGTGTTGTGTTCAAAGTCTTATTTTCAGAGTACCAGTTTATGCTAATATTTCCTTGATGTATTTAGGTGCTCCCATGTTGATGTGTAGATATTTACACTGTTATATCCTATTGTTGGACTGATCCCTTCATCATTATGTAATGCCCTCTTTGTCTCAAAGTCGATTTTTTCTGGTACAAGTATTGCTACCCCAGCTTTTCCCCCACCCCGCACAACACTGGCATCAAATAGGTCTTCCCAAACCTTCACTTTCAGTCTGTGTAGGTTTTAGGTCTGAATCAAGTCCCTTGTAGGCAATATCATTGGTTTACTTTTTTTAATATGTTCAGTCGTTCTATATTGTTTAGAGCATGTAATCCATGTACATTTAAAGCAATTGTTGATAGTTATGTATTTATACCATTTTACATGCTTTTCTTATTTTTTGTGGGTCTTCTCCCCTTTTTTTCCTTTGTGCTATGATTTACATTAGTGCTATGTATCTATGTATGTATTAGTGCTATGTATTATAGATGTTTGTGGTTGCCATAAGTTTCATATAAAATCCTATGTATTTAGTGGTCTATAATAACTTGATGGTTGCTGAAATTCAAAACACTACACTTATACTTCCTTGTCCATGTATGATGTCATATTCTACATCTTTGTGTTTTGTATTTAGTTTGGCTAATTTTGTAGATATAATTGATTTTACTACTATTGTCTTTTAACCTTCATACTTGCTTTACAAGTGACTGATATACAATTACTCCATGGTTGCTTTTTCCTGGTGAAATTTACTTCTAGTTATGCCATTTTCTTATCCTCTTAAAGAAGTCTCCTTAACATCTCTTATAAAGTTTAATAGTAATGAACTTCTTTAACTTTTATCTGGGAAACTTTATTTCTCCCTCAATTCTGAATGAATTGAAGTTTGGTTGCAAGTTTTTTTGTTTTTCTTTCTTTCAGCGTTTTGAATATGTCATGCTACTCCCTGTGGTCTGTAAAGTGTTTCAAGATTATGTCTTTACATTTTTGGCATTGTAATTTCTTTGTGTTGCTGTGTGCCACCTAGGTTCACCGTGTTTGGGGCTCTTTGTGCTTCCTGGACCTGGACGTCTGTTTTCTCCCCAGATAGGCAAGTATTCACCTGTGTCTTCTGTCCCTTTCTCTTCTCCTTCTGGGACCCTTATAATGTGAATCTTAGTATGCTTGAATTTGTCCCCTAACCCATTTCTAGTCACCATCCTTCTGTGTTCTCTGTTGTTGATGCTGGTAATATATTGTATATTTCAGTTATGATGGTCTTAAGATTTTTCTCTTTGTTGAAGTTCTCCTTTAGTTCATTCAGTCTTCTCTCACATTGGGTGAGTAGTTTTATGATCATTACTTTGAATTCTTTATCAGGTAGATTGCTTATATCTCTGGTTCCTTTAGCGCTTTTCCTAAAGCTTTGTTCTTTCATCTGGAACATATTCTTCTACTCCTCACTTTGTCTCTCTCTGTGTGGCCCTATGCAGAAGGTGTCCAGTGGTGCCCTGTTAGCAATGCCCTCTGGTTACCAGAACCAACTGCTCTAGATGTCCCCAGTGGCTATGTGCATGCCGGTAGCCAGGCTCGTCCCTCAACCTGCCTGTCAGCAGTGACTCACCAGACGACCCTGTGTGCACTGGTAAGCAGGGCTTTCACCTGGTACAGGTGCCTGAGAGGCATGATTTTCACTCCGGGGGCCATGTTGGTAGAGGCAACTAGCTTCCCTACCCCGGAGCAGAAATGGTTCCCTAGGGGCACAGGTGCTAACCGCTGAGTGAAGCATTGTGCTCGTCACCCTGAGAGAACAGTAGTCCTAACTGAGACCCACAGGACGTGTGGTAAGTTGGCAGGTGTTCTGCAGGGGCCCCAGCCTCAGTGGGGCAAAGCATGCTAGCAAGGTCCATGGAGAATGTCAGAACAGGCTCTAGCAAGTGTCCAGGTAGCTACGCTGAAAAAGGGCAATACAAATAGTACCTGTCAGCTCTTCCCTCTTCAGGGTGAACCAGTGATACACATCTCTCTCCGGCACACCGTCTAAAATGAGTCAATAAATCTCTGTCTCATGTAACCCAAACTGCTGCATTACAGCTGACTCTTGGACTGAGTGAAAAAGCACTGGCTCATTAAGAGTTTACTATACCCTCTGCTTCTCCTGGAGCTAAACCCAGCTGATTTTGAAAGCCAGACATGGGGGAGGGGTGCTCATCTGTGTGCAGGTCCTCGGGTGTGAGGCTTGATCCCTCTTATTCGTCCACGCCTATGATGTCTCTCCCGTTTGTGCATTCCTGCTCCAGGAGGCTGGGTCCCAGCTGTGTCACTGCCCCGTTCCCCTCATACCCATAGCTGCAGAAGATCTAGTCTGCGAGGTCATTTTCAGAATGAGCTGCAGGTACATGTAGTGGTTGCTTGGGTTTCTGTGGGAGGAGGTGAGCTCAAGATTCTCCTATCCGGCCATCTTTCCCCACTTTTCCTCATCCAGTATTTCTTCATGACACACTGGACATTCAGTTATACTATCACCAGCTGGTCTGAGATCTCACCTTCCTATCCAAGTTTCTCCCCTCTAGGAAATGAAAGATTTCCTTCGAGGACTGCTAACCAGGCTTGAGGAGCCTGTGAGTAAAGCTTTTATTTAGCTTAGAAACCTGAGGGATCAGGGAAGGAGTTGAAAATCGGTGGATGGAGAAGAGTGGCATTCACAAGTGAACTTACCCACAGAGTGGTGAGCTAAACAGAATCTTTACAACTGGAAACATTCTTACGGTATTCTCCTTTTGTAAATACGTTCCAGTAGTATGAAAATGTGACGCTCTATTTGTCTAGTGGTCCCCAATCTAAACAATTGCATGATCCATTTTATGTACTTTGCTGACAGTCTATCTTACACATCCACACTGTTTATTTTTCCTGGCCATGTTCTACCAAAGGAGCACACACACAGTTATACTGTGAGGGAATCCCTGTCGGTGAGGTGCTCCCCATTACACAGTTTGAATGTCCACTGTGAGTTATGTGCAAACTGATAACCATCTATTATGTTTCAAAAGCATAATAAATAGAATGGGAACGATGGCAGAGGAGGAGGATGCTGAGGTTACCTCCTCCTAGGACCCAACAGGCCTACGACTACATGTAATAAACTCATTCTCAAAATGGCCCTTAAGTCTAAGGACTAGAGACATAAAGAGAAGACCACACCAAAAGGATAGGAAGGGGACACACAAGATTCGGAACCAGAATGCGCAGAGGGTCGCAGTCCCAAACGTGGGAGCGATAGCACAGGCAAGCAGGTCAAACCCCTAGCCATGGGGACCTGCACTGGGAAGATGACCACTAAAATCTCTGTTTTTGAAAATTAGTAGGTGCTCTAGGACTTTTCAAAATTAGAAGGGTTTCAGTTCAGGAGAGCCAGAATATTATAGTAAAATAAAGTACTAGCATGCTGTAACTGTGACCCAGCACCAAAGCAAAGGTTTGCAGGACCGTCTGCTATATACATTAGGGACATTTATTGACTAATTTGAGGATCTGTGCTGGAGAGGGAGGGAACTTACCTCTGGTGTTGGTGGACACCATTGCTCTTGCCCTCCAGACTAACTGGTTGGAGACTTGTAGGAACCAATTGTGACACTCTTGATTTATTTTGCTAACAGACATCCCCTGACCTATGAACCTGCCAACAGCTAGGCTGAGGTCTGTTCTCAGCCACAAGGGCCCCCACACCCCTGTAGACAGGCCTCTCAGGGACTCATGCTGGGGGCAAGTCCTGCTTACCAGTGCACCCACCAATAGCAGAAGGGTGCATATACCTCACAGAGGTGATGCCCCGAGAGCACCTGATTCTGGTTACCACGGAGGATTGCACTGCTGGGCACTACAGTATACCTTCTACATAAGGTCAGTACTTCCCCAACCTCCTTAATACATAGAAACAAACACAAGACAAAACTCTGGTAATCTCTGTTTCCTTATCTGTTAAAAAATTCGACAATGGTCATATACATACTCACCCGATTGAGAGAAGACTGGATCAGCAGTCTGTAAGAGAAGTGGAGAGTAATCAACTGAACAGCAGAAAGAAAATACAATTTATAAAATGATAGGTTAAGAGACATTTGCAACTAACATCAAGCATACTAATGTTTGCATTCTAGGGGTTCCCAGAAGAGAGAGAGAACGGTGCATAAAGCTCATTTGAATACAGAATTGCTGAAACATATCCCTAATCTGGGCAAAGGACCAGACGTCCAGGTCCAGAAAGAAAAGATGGCCAAACAATCTGAAGGCAAGGATTTCTGTGTGAAAGCACACAGTAATAATAATAACAAAAATTAAAGAGAAAATGTTACAAGTAGCAAGAGAAAAGAAAAGAATTACATAGAAGGAAAATTCATAAGGCTATAAGCTTTATTTCAGAAGAAAATTTGAACATACTGTACCTCTCCTTTCTGGCTTTCAAATAGCTAAAGGGGAAGAAAACCCCTACAACCCAGAATTCCCTGTGCTGCAGGTTATCATTCAAGATTAAAGGAGAAATAAAGAGTGTACCAGACAAACAAAACTGAAAGGAGTTCATCACCACTAAATTGGTCTTACAAAATATATTAAAGAGATTCCTTTAAGTGAAAAAGTAAAGGCCATAATTAGAAGAAAAAATTATGAAGTAAAAATTTCACTTGTAAAAGCATACATACAGTAAAGGTATTAGATTAATCTTTTTAAAGGCTACAATGAAGTTTAAAAGACCACAGCAGTAAAATCAATTACATCTATAAAAATTAGTCAAGGGATGCACAATTTAAAAGATGTAAAATATAACATCACATCATAAAACATATTTGCAAATAAAAGTGTGCTTTTAAAATCTGTTCCTACTTAAGCTACCATCCACTTAAAAAACACTATTATAGAGATAAAATGTTCCCTATGAGCCTCTTGGTAACCAAAAATCAACAATAGATACACAAAGAGAAAGGAATCTAAACATAATAGTAAAAGAGTATCTCCAGGGAAAAATAGCAGGAGAAGAGGAAAGGAAGGAAGCAAAACAAAGCAGCTAGGAGAGCTTTATTTATATCGGAATAGATTTTAAACGGACTCTACTAGAAGATAAGGATATTACATAACAACTAGAAAAAATATAATTGTAAATACCTGTGAACCCACTATAATTGTTTCTATATATATAAATCACATATTAACAATTATATATTGTCGTGTCCCGCCCCGACCGCTCTGGCCCGCGGGGCAGTGAATCCTCGTGGGTTCTTTTCCTGAGGGAGGGAGAGAAAGGGCAGGAAAGGTATAATGGTAGAAGGCTTTAACACCTCACATATATCAATGCATAGACCATCCAGAAAAAAAATCAATAAGGAATAAATATCTTTGAACGACACATTCCAGGCCAAAAAAAGAAGTCTCCATAAATTTCAGAAGTTTGAAATAATAATTTCCAATCACCATAGTATGTAACTAGAAATCAAGGCTAAACAACATGCACTAAGAAACCAGTCGATCAATGAAGGAATCAAAGAGAAATGTAAAATATACCTTAACACAAGTGAAAATGGAAACACATCTTTGACTTTTAAGAGGGAAATTGATAGGGATACAGGCTTACCTCTGGAAATAAAATTTTCAAATACCTGATCTAACCTACAAGAACTAGAAACAATATCCAAAGTTAAAGGAAGGATTCTAGTAGAAATAAAGGCTATGAAAATTAGAAAAGATCAATGAAACTAATAGCTGATTCTTTAAAATATTAAAATAAATAATAAAATTTTTCAAAATGTTTATAAAATTGATCCATTAAGAAAAAAAAGAAAAGATACACATAAAATCAGAAATGATAAAGCCCTTATTCTCAGGAATAGGAAACCTAACACAGAGAAGATGGGGACTTAGTCAAAGTGCTAAGACCAAGGCATCCCACATGAAACAACAAGATGAGGTGACAGCCAGAGATCTAATTAAAACAAATATAAACAATATGCCTAAGGGAGAATTTAAGTAATAATCATAGATATTTTCTGGGCTTGAGAAGACAATGGAAGACTTAGGGGAGGCCCTTATAGCAAAGATAAAAGATTTTAAGAAGTCAGAAATAACTGAGACTTGAAACAGACTGGATATGATATACACAAGTATGGAAGAAGCAGAGGAATGCATACGTGAAATAGAAGGTAAAAGAATGGAAAATAATGACGCTGAACAAAAGAAAGAAGAATTATGAAACAAAAAAATAGACTTAGGGAACTCGTGGACTTCGTCAAACATAATAGCTTTGTATTATAGCAGTCTGAGAAGAAGAGAAAGACAACAATTCAGAACATTTACTTGAGGAAATCCTAGCTAAAATCTTCTCTAATCTTGAGAAGGAAACAAACACCTAAATCCAACAGGCACAGAGAACTCCCATCAAAATCAACAAAAGTTGGTCAATATCAAGACCTACTGTAATTAGATTTGAAACATATAGTGAAAAGGGAAAAAAAATCCTAAAGTCAGCAAGACAAAATAAGTCTCTAGCTTAAAAGGGAAGACCAATAAGGCTAGCTCCAGATCCCTCCACATAAACTTGGCAAGGCACAGGGGAATGGCATGATATATTCAACATGCTGAATGGTAAAAAAAAAAAAAAAAAATCCACAGCCAAGAATACACTATCAGAAAATAAGTAGAAATTAAGAGTTTCCCAGACAAACAAAGACTAAAGGCGTTCATGATCACTAAACCAACCTAAAAGAAATAGTATTAAAGGGAACTCTTTGAATGGAAGGGAAAGACCAAAAGTGACAAAGACAAGAAATTATCAGAGAAAATCTCCAGAAATGATGACAAAACAAGTAATACAAAGGGACCAAATACATGTCTATAAATAATTAGTACAAATGTAAATAGTCTAAACCCTCCCATGAAAGAACTTAGGATGTCATATTGGATAAAAAAAAAAAAAAAACAAGACCCATTTATATGCAGCCTAAAAGAGAGTGACTGTAGATCTAAAGACACTTGCAGATAGTAAATGAGGGGATGAGAAACATTTATTGTGCAAATGGGTGTCAAAACAAAGCCAGAGTCATAATACTTGTATCAGACAAAATAGATTATTCTATTTTATTCATTTGGGGGGGGGGGAAGAGAACCTTAAGCAATCTCCACACCCAGCACAGAGCCCAACACAGGGCTTGATCTCATGACCTTGAGATCAGGATCTAGGTCAAAACCAAGAGTCAGACAATCCACTGAGTCACCCAGGTCTCTGAGACAGCCTAGATTTTAAATCAAAGTCTGTAACGAGATGAAGCTGGACAATATATCATAATAAAGGAAACAATCCAACAAGAAGATCTAATAATTGTAAATATTTATGCATCCAACATGTGAGCACCCAAACAAAAAATAACAAACACAAAGGAACTCACTGATAATAATACAATATAGTAGGGGAATATATTAAAGCACTGACGTCAGTGGACAGGTCATCTAAACAGAAAATGAATAAGACAACAATGGTTTTAAATGACATACTAGACCAAATAGACATAACGGATATATTCAGAACTTTTCATCATAAAGCAGAACACACATTCTTTTCATATGCACATGGGACATTCTCCAAAATAGATCACATACTAGGTCACAATTCACCAAAAAGTGCAAAAAGATTGAGATTGTACCATGGGTGAGACACAATGCTATGAAACTGAAGCCAATCATAAGAAATCTGGAAAGACTATAAATACATGGGGGTTAAACAATGAATGGGTCCACCAAGAAATCAAAAAATATATATGGAAACAAAGGAAAACATGATAGTCCAAAACCTTTGGGTTGTAGCAAAAGTGATCTTTTTATTATTGTTGCTATATAAGCAACACAGAACTACCTTAAGTAGGATGAAGAATCTCTGAGAACCTAACCTTACACCTAAAGGAACTAGGGGAACAACAAACAAAGCTTATATCCATCAGAAGAAGGGAAATAATAAAGATTAGAGCAGATCAATGAAACCAGGGGCTGATTCTTTGAAAAAAAATTATAAAACTGATAACCCCCTAGGAAAAATTATGGAAAAGAAGATAAATGACCCAAAGAAATAAATTACAAATGAGAGATTAGAAATAACCAACACCACAAACATACACTTATAAAAGAATGTTATAAAAAACTGTATGACAAGAAATTAGACAACCCAGAAAAAATGGATAAATACCTAGAAACATAAACTATCACAACTCAAGCAGTAAGAAATACAAAACTTGAGCATACTGATAACCAGGAAAGAAATTGAATCACTAGTCAAATTTCTCTCAACAAATAAAAATCCAGGGCCAGATGGCCTCACTGATGAATTCTACTGAACATTTAAATAAATTCTTTGCAAACTATTCAAAAAAATAGAAATGGAAGAAAATTTCCAAACACATTCTATGAGGTTATTCTACTTTTTAGTGGTGCTAGAGAGTATGAAAAAAAAATGCAAACAACTTAGACAAGTGAGAAGAAATGCATCAGTTGATAGAAAAATATGATGTACTAAAACAAAACCAGGAAGAAATAGAAAATCTTAACAAATTGATCCCAGACATTTGTTTGTTGGAAGTTTTTGATTACCAGGTCAATTTTGTGACTAGTAATCAAAGGGCTTCACAGGTGATTTGCCAAATATTTAATAAATAGTTAATACCTATATTTTTCTGGCTAAAATTCTTTCAAATTCATCCTAAATGACTAGAATTACCCTGATACAAAAACTAGACAAGTCCACCACAAAAAGATTATAGGCTAATATCCTTGATCATCAAGATGCAAAAATCCCCCAAAAGTTAGGAAACTAAGTTTTCAATAGAGTAAAAAGATCATTTAGCATAATCAGATGGGATTTACTCCAAGGTTACAAGAATCATTCATTATTTGAAAATCATGGAAGAACCAATAATGTTAAACTGTCCATGCTACCCACAGCAATCTGAGAAAGAAGAACAATCCTAGACTTGAAACTATATTAGTAGGTTTGAGGAATCAAAATAGCATGGTACTGGCACAAAAATACACATAAATGATTGGAAAATAGAGAGTCCAAAAATAATCTCACATCTCTGGGCAATCTATCCATGACAAGGGGGGCAAAGGTATAGAATCAGAAAAGAGATTCTTTTCAATAAATAGTACCGAGAAAACTGAACTGTTTTCATAATCATATTCAAAATGGATTAAAGTCCTAAATATTAGATGTGAAAACATAGGTAGTAAACTTCTGTACACCATTCTTCACAGTACATTTCTGGATCTTTCCTCACAGGCCAAAGAAACAAAGTCGAAATTAATAATTGGGACTACCTCAAACTAAAAAGCTTTTGCACAATGAAGTAAACTATCAACAAAATGAAAAGGCAATTAAATGAATGGAAGAAGCTATATAAAGAACTGCTACAACTCTACAGCAAAAAATTTCCCCAAATAATCCAGTAATAAATGGACAGAGCACTTGAATAGATAATTTTTCCAAAGAAAACATACAGATGGCCACAAACACCTGAAATAGTCAACATCACAAATCATTAGGGAAATGCAAGTCAAAGCCCCAATGAGAATTTACACCCCATCAGAATGGTTTGTGTCAAAAAGAGAAGAAATTAAAACAAGTATTGTTGAGGATGTGGTGAAAATGGAACCCTTTTGTGTTTTGGTGCCTATGTAAACTGGTGCAGCCACCATGACATTACAGTATGGAGGCTGCTCACAACATTAAAGATAGAAATTTCACATGATCCAGTAATTCTGCTTGTGAGTATTTCCCCCAAACAAAACACAAACACTAGTTTAGAAAAATATTTGTACTCCTATGTTTAGTTCAGCATTGTTTACAACTTCCAAGATATGGAAGCAATCAAAATGTCCATTGGCAGGTGAATGGATAGAGAAGATAAGGTGTACATACTTATTGGACTATTGGTCTCCTGTAAGAAAGAATTAAATTTGCCATTCTGGACAATGTGTATGGACCAAGAGGGTATCATGCTAAATGAAATAAGCCAGATTAAAAAGAGAGTATGTGATTTCACTTATGTGTGGAATCTAAAAAAAAACAAAAGTAACAAAGCAACCACCAATGATCAAACTATGAAACAGAGACAGACAGATAAGTACAAAGAACTGGTGGTTGCCAGCAGGGAGGGCTTGGGGGGATAGGTGATAGAGGGATGGGTTTAGGAGGTACAAACTGCCAGTTACAATATAAATAAGTCAAAGTGACAGACGGTCCAGCATAGGGAACACTGTCAATAATACTGTAATAACTTTGTATGGTGACAGACTGTAACTATACTTACTGGGGTGAGCCTTCCATAATGTATATAAAAGGCAAACAACTAACTTGAACACCTGAAATGAATATAATACTATATATAACCTAGATTTCAATTACAAATAAAAAGACTAAACAGAAGTAGAATTAAAGACAATTAATGTATGGAAATTATATATTACTTGTGTATATATACCTATATTACATATATACACATACACATACTCAGATACAAATACAAAAACAATGTAGAATGCAAATATACATGCTTATGCTTATATATTTTCTGTATAATTTAAAAATAGTGGCTCCATGGCAAATTTCCCTCTGAATGAGATGGCTTTTGCCATTGGCTAACTTGCTACTTTCCTTACGAAGTGAATTGACTTTTTTGAGCAACAACTATATATTAAACTCTGGATATATTTTCCTATGTGAAAGATTAACACATGTTCTTGCCATATAATGCAGTGCTTGGTAAACACAGTTCATTAAAATGTGTCCTTCAGGAAAAAAAAAAGATATACAGATGGCAAATGAACTAATGAAAAGTTGTGTAACATCTTGTGTCATGAAGGAATTGCAAATTAAAACAATGAGATACTATTACAGATATAGTAGAGTGGCTAAAATACAAAACACCAACAATACTAAATGCTGATAAGGATGCAGAGTAAGAGAAATTCTTAATCATTGCTGGTGGAAATGCAAAATGGTACAGCCTTTTTGGAAAGCAGTTTGGGAGGTTTTCTTACTTTCTAAAGTGAATATACTTTTAGCGTACCATCCATCAATGATACTCCTTGGTGTTTACCCAAATGAGGTTAAAAACTGATGTCTGCCCAAAAACTTGCACATAAATATTCATAGTTTTTTTTTCACAAATAGCAAAATTTGGAAGCAACCAAGATGTCCTTCAGTAGGTAAATGGTGAACTATTGTACTTCCAGAAAGTGGAATATTATATAGCAATAAAAATGAATGAAGTATCAAGCAACCAAAAGACATGGAGAATCTTTAAAAGTATATTGAGAAACTAAAGAAGCAGTCTGAAAAGACTACACACTGTATGACTCCAATAATATGGCATTCTAAAAACATTTCATTGAAGGGTTAAGTGGTTGCCAGGGAGGCAAGGATAATGAATAGGTAAAAAATGGGATTTTTTTAAGATGATAAAACTATCCTGTATGATATGCCAAACACATATACCTTTGTTAAAATCTGTAGAACTTCACAACACACAGCGTGAACTAATGTAACTAATGTAAAGTATGGGCTTTAATAATAATGTAGATATATTCATTGATTTTTAACAAATGTATCACACTAATAACAGAATGTAAATAATATGGTAAACTATACAGAGTCAAGAGAGGTATATATGAAATTCTCTGTATTTCAAATTGATTTTTCTATAAATCTAAAATTGCTGTAAATAATGTTATTTAAAAATATGTATTGATAACATCTCAACGCATTTCCCTCAACTCCTTGTCCTGTCTCTTTGAGTGGAATATCAAAGTACTACAACCTGAGTCAAGAAGTGACCTTCTTAATCTTTGTGGACAGAATTCCATTTGTCAAGTATCTTAAGATTCTGCTTTTAATTGAATGAAGTTTTAAGTTATTTCAAATATAAGACAAAAAATTAGTAAATCTCTTTGGGCAAGTATGATTAGGGATTTCAAAGAAAAAATTCTTATGATGTTTGAGTGAATGATTATCACACAAAGCTTAATCTTTTTAAAGCCCATTTACCTGGCCAATGAATCATAATAAGGTGGCAAGCCCTGAGGAATATAATAAATTGCTACCTTCTCTCCTCTTCCGGGTGTTTTGTCCTGCTTCACTGCTTCCCACCTAGAAACCCTATTGGAAGTATTCCTCCTATCTTAGAGAAAGCATATTTAGAAACTGAACTCCAAAATCTACTAGAATATCAGAAAGGTATACACTGTTGAAAGTTTTCTACTTGATACATACTTTTAGGCACCAAGTATATATTGAACAAATAAACAGAATTAATAAATGGAGAGAGGAAATATTCATGATCTATATTTTTGTGCATTTTGTTGTAATATGGGGTTTTTTGCTTACATTCTACAAAAAAACTTGAAAATGCCCAGACCATCCCATTGATCTATAGCTAAAAAACACAAGTGGCCTTTTAATCATGTAATTTCAGAACAAGAGCACACAGTAGTAAAAATCAAACAGATTTGGATACATGAAAATAAGAATGGTGAGATAGGGGAATGGGAACTATTTCTTTATGGCATTCTGCTATGAGTTGCTTAGATATGGGGCGATTTATGGACACCCGGGTGGCTCACGGTCAGTTGGGCATCTGACTTTAGCTCAGGTCATGATCTCAAAGCTCACGGGTTTGAGCCCCGCGTAGAGTTCTGTGCCGACAAGCTTGAGCCTGCTTCAGATTCTATGTCTCCCTGTCTCTCTGCTCCTCCTCTGCTCACACTCTGGGTTTCTCTCAAAAGGAAACAAACATTTAAAAAATATTTATTAAAGAAATGGGGTTATTGACAGGTGCTATAAAATCTAAAGAAGACCGTTTTAAGATGGTATAATTTGGGGCGCCTGGGTGGCTCAATCTGTTGATGTTTTATTTATTTTTGATACAGAGAGAGACAGAGCATGAGCGGGGGAGGGTCAGAGAGAGAAGGAGACACAGAATCTGAAGCAGGCTCCAGGCTCTGAGCTAGCTGTCAGCACAGAGCCTGACGCGGGGCTTGAACCCACGAGCGTGAGATGGGACTTGAGCCGAAGCCGGACACTTAACTGACTGAGCCACCCAGGCGCCCCTAAAAATTGTTTTGAAAGGTGGTATAGTTTATGGCATGTAAACTATGCTCAGAGAAATAATGCAGATGAAAGGAAGAAATGCTAGGAAGATACCCTTGAGTGGGTGAAGGGCATGAAATCCACAGTATGTGAGTAGCCAGATTGGTATTATTTGTGAGTATAGACAATTGATTAGGAGTAACAGGAAGGGAGATGGAACACATAGTTGCGTTTGCAGGAAGATGAGTAAAGGAAGTAGTGGGAAACCATAGATATCCTTTTCTTCTTTCTTTGTTTTTTAAAGATTTTTTTTTTATTTTTGAGAGAGCCCATGTGCACAACCAGGAAGGGACAGCAGGAGAGAGATCATCTAAAGCAGGCTTCATGGATAAAGCCTGATGCAGGGCTGGATGTGAGCAAAAATCAAGAGTCAGACACTTAATGAACTGAGCTACCCAGGTGCCCTATGGATATCCTTTTCTAAATGCACCTTTTTGCAAAATAGTCAGGGTGGTCAGTACATAAGTGATGACGTCAGAGAACTAGAAGTGAGACATTTGCTGAGAGGAGAGTTTAGACAGTTTGCCATAAGTAGGTGAGTGTAAACAGATAGAGAAAATATACGAGGACATGAATCCTGTTGTGCATATTATCAGATTTATACAGTCTAATCATAGAATTAAATACCTTGAATTCTAAAAAATACTACTACACCATTAATATTGAGGCTAAATATACAAATGAACAATAGCCAGACCACAAAGGACAACAGATCTGTGACCTACAGCTTCTGTAGCCATTGGCCCAAGCAGCCAAAACACTCCCTCTTAGAGCCATCACAGCTTGGTCAATGAATGCCACCCTCTCCATATTGTACTGCTCATTCCAACTCCGAACCAAGGACAGAAAGCCAAATATGCTCCCCAAACCGAGCACAAGGGATGCCCCACTCTAGTTAGCTTGCCTCCGGCTGCCTCAAGTCAATGACCCTTCAGTTGGAGCATACCTGGAGACTTCCCTCTTTTTGACTATAAAACTCTCCTTCCAAAGTTGTCTGCCTTGGAGTTTCTGCCAAATCCAAGCGATGGTAGATGACTCCCTTGCTCTAACAGGCTCTGAATAACTAACCTGTTTCCACTTGGATGGTCTTCATTTATTTCCACTGTAACTCTGAAGCCATGTTGTGTAACCATCCCATTTCAAGGAAACCAAAAGTAATCAATTTATCATTTCAAAAAAAAGTCAAACTGCTCAGTATCCTGTTGGTAACAAAACCAGTGGGCTTGTTAAATGATTCTTTACAGTTTTGCTATTAATTGGAGAACAGAACATAATGTAGAGGCAAGAAGGTGGACTAGGGAAGAGGCCCACAGAGGTTCAAATCTTTGCCCATATATTAGCTGAATGACTTCCATTAAGTTCCTCACTCTCTAAATGTTACAAGTTTCTTATCAGTAAATGGGGTAATAACCATTATCTCCTAAGAATTGTTAAGAAGAATATGTGAAGTACACATAATTCCTGGAATGTAATGGGAATACAAACAATGCTATTTTCCTCTTGTTGACCATCCCTCTCGCCCTTCCTCTAAATTGTTATATAGACACTTGTGTTTAAGAATCAATACCCTAAAAATAACACTCACTTTAAAAAAAATGTTCTCTGTTCCCAGTAATCTGAAAACCATTAATTGCCACTGGAACAAATCTGATAAGTAAAAACGTTAATGTGTCTGTCTCTCCCAAGCCACAGTTATTTTTCTGGCAAAGGTTTATATGCTAGAAAAAGTTTAAATGCTTCCTTTCATTTCATTTTGTTTACGAGAGAGAGAGAGAGAGAGAGAGAGAGGGAGGGAGGGAGAGAAAGTGCGTGAGTGAGCAGGGGAGAGGGGCAGAGGGAAAGAGAGAATCTCATGCAGGCTCCATCCACAGTGCACAGCCTGACAGGGAGCTCAGTCCCACGACCCTGGGATCATGAACTGAGCCAAGACCGAGTCAGATGCTCAACAAAGTGAGCCACCCAGGGGCTGAGGACCTAATTGCTGTCTTCAGTTACCATGCCCAGGGCAGAATTTCTTGTCCTACTTGTTTTCTAGCCCCAATGTATGCACAGTGCTTGGAACAAGGTTGGCATCCGGTGTGTTTTGCTTAGCAGTACATGTAGGGGAATAAATACTCATTCTTTTCCCATTCTCTATTAAGAGACTCAGAGCCATTCTCAAATGTCCCTTATAATTTGAGAAAGAGTTCTATAGAATTTATTGAAACAAAAGCGATACCAGTATATCTACTTCTAGGAACTGAATACCTAACAGAAAAGAGGCTTTGATAAGCAACTGATTATTAAGAACACAGTTTGTATATTAACTTCACCTAGGTCTTTAAATATTAGAATATAAAAGTCCCTTTCTAAGACTTAGAAAAACTCATTCATTTATATGTAAGCTTGTACCATTGGGCTAGCTGTGCATATGCAGAAGCTATGTTTTCCCATCTAAAATGTCCCTTTTGGGGAGCCTGGGTGGCTCAGTCAGTTGAGCATCCCACTTTGGCTCAGGTCATGATCTCACGGTTGGTGGGTTCAAGCCCTGCATCCGTCTCTGTGCTGACAGCTCAGAACCTGGAGCCTGCTTCGGATTCTGTGTCTCTTTCTCTCTCTGGCTCTCCCCTGTTCACACTCTGTCTCTCTCTGTCTTGCAAAAATAAATAAGTGCAAAAGAAAATTTTGTTGAATAAAATTTTTCTTAAATGTCCCTTTTGGACTCTCAGGGAGGATGGCAGAGTGGGAGGGCCCCCAGCTCACCTCCTCTGACAGACACATCGAAGCAACAACTAGATGCAATGGGCTCTGAAAATGACCTAAAAACTAGCAGAGCAAATCTTCCACAGCTAAGGACATTAACAAAAAAAAAAAAAAAAAAAAAAAAAAAAGACAAAGGGGCCACCTGAAGAGGGGTAGATGTAACGCGAGTACAAACCCTCAGCACTGTGACCTCAAGTGGGACAGATATCACAGGCAGGGGGGAGGGAGGGAATCAGGCTCCACGTTGGGCAACCCAGCCCTGCACTGGATCACGATCCCTGGTTATGTGTGGCTTTGAAAACCGGGGGCTCACCCCTGGGAGCTTTAAAATCAGTGGGGCTGAATTCCAGGAGAACCAGAGGGCTAAAATCAATGACTCTCCTCTCTTAAAGGGCCAGCATGCTATGTTACTCGGTCCAAAATACAGCAGAGAGGCAGCAGTTTTTAAAGAACCTGGGTTATACAAGAAGACTTACTGACCAATTTTAGGAGGGTGCTAGAAAAGCAGGAATCTGCTGGGGCTTCCCCTGGAAATGGAAGTGCTCATCGGCACCAGTATTTTTGTTTCTCCTCTCTTCTGCCTACCTGGCTGGCTGCTTGCCAGGAGTGAGTCATGATGCTTTCTATCTACCTTGCTAGCACTGGGTGCCCTGCCCCGGCATTCCCCAGTGGATCTGCCTCATCCCATGAGCTCAGCTTGGCGGGTACCCCTCCAAGGCGGCTCGCACACTGCCGTACCGGACAGAAAGACTCAGTAGGGACTGGCATCCCCACAGACTGACTACCACCTTGCCACATTGAGCAGACAGCTTCAACTGGGGCTGGTGTCCATCCAGAGGGATTCCTGCCGCAAGGTCGGGCACCCTAGCCCTAACCACCAGTACATTCACAGTAACCACAGACATTGCTGAAAGTCGGGGGGAGGGTCCACCCCACCCAGTAACTCACCTGAAACAGTCACAACTGCGCGTCACAGCTATTTGGGCTAGGGGCCAGCCTCACCAACAAGGTCACTCAAAGCAGATGCAGTCCAACCGCAATAACAATGCACAGGCAGTCCAGACAGGGGACATGTCTTGGAGTGCCTGGTTCTGGTGACAAGGGGTAGGGGTGTTGTGCTATTTGGCACCAAACGACACCTTCTACATAGGGCATACATACTTTTAAGCCCAAGAAATATAGCTGAACTAATACACATAAATAAACACAGAAAGGCAAGATGTGGAGACAGAGAAATATGCTGCAAATCAAAGACTCAAACCCACCCTCAGAAAAAGGGCTAAACAAAATGGACTTACGAACCGTATAAAAAGTTCAAAGTAATGGTCATAAATATGCTCAGCAGGCCTGAGGGAAGAGTGGATGAACTCAGAACTTCAAAAAAGATAGAAAATATACAAAAGAATGAGTCATAGCAGAGGAGTGCCCTATCTGAAATGAAAAATATACTAGAGGTAATCCACACCAGATTACAGGGGGCAGAAGACAAGATCCCAGTCTGAAAGAGAGTTGTGGAAAGCACCCAAGCAGAACAACAAAAAGAAAAAAAGGATTAAAGAGAATTAAAGAGAATAGGTTAAGGGGCCTCCGGGGCAACACTAAATGTACACATTCACATTATAGGGATCCTAGGAGGAGAAGGGAGAAAAAAGAACAGACTGAAGAAAGGGTCGTTGGAAAGATCTCTAACCTGGAGAGGGAAAGAGACATCGGGATTCAGGAAGCACAGTAAGCCCCAAATGAGATGAGCCCAAGGAGGATCACAACAGGACACAGAATCATTGAAATGGCAGAAATTAACGACAATCTTAAAAGCAGCAAAAGCAAACAGTTACATGCAAGGGAAATCCCCAAAAGCTAACAGTCGATTTGTCAGGAGAAAATTTACAGTCCAGAAAGGAGTGAAATTAAAACAAACAAACAAAAACAAAACAACAAATAAAGTAGTGATATGATAAAATCAAACTGATAAAAATAAAAAAACCTTATATCCAGGAATAACAAAGATATCATTAAGATTTGAAGGAGAGATAAAGAGAGGAAGAATTTCCTGGACAAACAAAAATTAAAGGACTTTATCACCACTAAAATGACCTTATAAGAAATGAAAAAAGGACTTCTTGAAGTGGAAGAGAAAAGGCCATAAGAAGGAGGAATAAAAATTATAAATATAAAAAAAAATCAGAGTACCTGGGTGGCTCAGTCAGTTAAGTTTCTTGATTTCAGCTCAGATCATGATCTTGCCGTTGAGAGACTGAACCCTGCATTTGGGATCCACACCGGGTGTGGGGCCTGCTTGAGATTCTGTCTCCCTCCCTCTGCTCTTCTTCCCCACTCATATTCTCTAAAAAATGTATAAAAAAAATCTCTGAGAAAAATCAAACATACAGTTCAGGTGGTAAGTTAATTACTTATAAAGCTAGTATCAAAGTTAAAACAGTAGGAAAATCAATATATCTGTAAAGATTTGTCAAGGAATACACAAATTAAAAAGATATATCACATATAGTAAAACATAGGAGTGGGGGAATAAAAATATGTTTTTAGAATGTATTCAAACTTGAGCACCCACCAATTTAATGCACAGAGCTATATACACAGAATGTTATATATAAACCTCATGGTAATCTCAAACCAAAAACCTAAAAAAGATTCACAAACAATTAATAGAAAGGAACCTAAGCATCACACTAAAGAAAGTCATCAAACAACAGGAAAAGAGATCAAAAGAAGTAGAAAGGAACACAGAACTACAAAAATAACCTGAAAACAGCAATCAGTACATACCTATGAATAATTGCCTTAAATGTAAATAGACTAAATACTCCAATCAAAAAAAAAAAAGTGACAGAATTAAAAACAAAACAAAAAAAATAACAACAAAACAAACAAAAACCAAGAACAGTGTATTTACTGCCTACCAAAGACAGACTTGAGACCTAAAGACACAGATAGACTGAAAGTGAAAGACTGGAAACAGATAATTCATGTAAATACAAGTGAAAAGACAATTTTAAGTAGGGGTACTTAGACAAAGTAGGCTTAAAAACAAAAACTATAACAAGACACAATGAAGGGTATTGCGCAATGATAAAAGGATCAATTCAGCAATAGGACATAGCAATTGTATATATCTATCTACCCACCACAGGAGCACCTAAATCCAAAAGGCAAATATTCATAGCTAGAAAGGGAGAAATGGACAGTAATACAGTAATAGTAGGAGACGTTAACACCCCCACTTACATCAGTGGATAGATCATCCAGACAGAAAATCATTAAGGAAAAACTGGCTTTGAATGACACACTAGATAAGATGGACTTAAAATATACAGACTATTCCATCCCCAAACAGCAGAATATTCTTCTTAAGTACATGTGGACTATTTTCCAGGATACATCACACGTTGCGTCAAGAAACAAGTCTCACAAATTGTAAGGACACTGAAATAATATCAAACATATTTTCTAACCACAGTAGTTATGAAACCAGGACTCAATTACAATAAGAAATGTGGAAAAAACATAAACCAGTTAAGGGTAAATAACATTCTCCTAAATAACCAGTGGGCAGAAAAATACCTTGAGGCTAGCGCCAATGGAAAACAACAGTTCAAAATCTTTTTACACAGCAAAAACAGTTCTAAGAGGGAAGTTGCTAGTGATACAGGTCTATTTCAAGAAACAAGAAAAATGTCAATTGGACAGTCCAAACTTACACCCAAAGAACTAGGAAAAGAAGAAAAAACAAAGTCCAAGTTTAGTAGAAGGAAGGAGATAAAGATTAGAGCAGGAAAAAAAAATGAAATAAAGAGTAAACAACAACAACAAAAGATATAACTAAGACTTTGGTTTTTGAAAATAAACAAAATTGATAAACCATTAGCTAGATTCATCAAGAAAACAGAGAGAAGCCAAATAAAATAGAAATGAAACAGAAGTTAAAGCCAATACCACAGAAATACAAAAGATTATAAGACACTAATATGAAAAACTGGACAATCTAGAAGAAAACTGGACAACTTAGAACAAATGGACAAATTCCAAGAAACCTAAAATCTCCCAAAACTGAATCAAGGAGAATTAAAAAAATCTGAATAGACCAATTACTAATAATGAAATACAATTGGTTAAAAAAAAAAAAAGCTGCCAGTGGAAAACTCCAAGACCAGATGGCCTCACAGATGAATTCTAGTAAGCATCTCAAGAAGAGTTAATACTTATCCTTCTCTACCTATTCTGGAAAACAAAAGAGCAATGAATGCTTCCAAACTCACTCTGTAAAGCCAGCATTACCTTGATTCCAAAACCACACAATGACACCAGGAAAAACAAAATTACAGACCGATATCCCTGCTTAATTTAGATGCAAAGATCCTCAGTAAAATATTAACATACAGAATTTTAAAATGAGTTCAAAGGATCATACACAATAAGTGGGATTTTGTTCAGGGATGCAAGGATGATTCAATTATGCAAATTAATCAGCGTGGTACACATTATCAAAATGAAATATAAAAATTGTGTTATCATCCCAAAAGATACAGGAAGAATATTTGACAAAATACAACACCAATTTATAATAGAATTCTCAATAAAGTAGGAAAAGAAGAAATCTACCTCACCATAACAAAGTCCATATATGACAAAACCATGGCTAACTTCATATGTAGCAGTGAAAAGCTGAAAGCTTTTCTTCTAAGATCAGAGACAAAACCAAGAGGTCTACTCTCACCAGGTTTTTTCAGCATAGTTTACAAAGTCCTAATCAGGCCAATCAGACAAGAAAAAGAAGTAATAGGCATCCAAATCGGTAAGAAAGAAGTTTGACCTTCACTATTTGCAGATGAAATGCCATAGATGGAAAACTCTAAAAACTGAAGAACAAAAAAACTAGCTGTAATAAACAGGTTCAATAAAGTTGCAAGATACAAATCAATATTTAGACATCTGTTGTGTTTCTGTCCACTAGTAATGAAATGGCAGAAAGAGAAATTAAGAAAACAACTCTGCTTACGGTGGCATTAAAAAGAGTAAAATTCCTTGGAATAAATTTAAATAAGGAGGTGAAAAATTTGTACTCTAAAAACTATAAGACAGTGATGAAAGATACATAAGACAACAGAAACAAATGGAAAGATATTCCATGGGCATGGATTATGAAAGAATGTGGGGAATGAACCCTCATGTGCTCTTAGTACGGATGTAAAATGGTGCAGCCACTCTGGAAAACACTGTGGAGACTCCTCAGATTACATTAAACTGCCCAATGATCTAATTCTCCTTCTGAATATTTACTTGAAGTAAAATACTAATTCAAAAAGATACATACACGCCTATGTTTATTGCATCAGTATATACAGTGGCAAAGATATGGAAACAATCTATGAACTGACAGATGCCTGGATAAAGAAGTTGTAGCATATATGATGAACTACTACTCAACCATAAAAAGAATGAAATCTTGCTATTCAGGACGACATGGATGGGCGTAGGTTTCATGCAAAGCAAATAAGTCACAGAAATACAAATTCCATATGATTTCACTTATGTGTGTAATCTAAAAAACAAAACAGACAAAAACCAGAAACAGACTCATGAGCACAGAAAACTGTTGATTGCTAGAGAGGCAGATATGGGGCACAGGTGGAAAAGGTGAAGGGGATTAAAAGCAACAACCTTCCAGTTATAAAATAACTTCCAGTTATAAAATAAGTCAGGGGGATGAGAAGTACACCATCGAGAATATATTAAAAATATTGTGCTAGTTTGCATGGTGGCAGATGGTAGATATACTGATCATGGTAAGCATTTTGTAATGGACGTAATTGTCAATTCACTATGTTGTACGGCTAAAGCTAATATCTATTTTATAATGGCACTTTGAATAAAAATAAAAATGAACCTTCCCCAAATCTTTCATTTCACATAACCAATTATACTTAGATCTATTAAAAGAAAATGATTCAATTGTCATTTGTGTCACTATGTATATTAAATTCTTATTCGTTATACATATCTTTCTCAATTTTAGTTAAAAATATTCCTGATGTTATATATTGCTATAGTTACAGAGTTGGTACTTTAAAAAATAATTCTGTGATGTAATTCATATAGCATCCTTTTTCTATTTTCCTCGAGTGCTAAAGAATATAGAATGTTAGAAGCTTTTATTGACACAGTAAAAGGCAAACTCTCTAAATGGATAGAAAATGATTCATTCAACTTTCTTATTTGTATGGAGTTTTTTTGCAAAATAATTTTTATGGACTTGGTTTATGGGAAGAATGCAGAAGTAAACTTTCAAGAAAGCTGACAATTAGCTGAAATTACAAATAATGAATATACAAAAGTGTATTATGTAATCTAGACTACTGAATAAAGAAGGCAAATCTTAAGATCCTTCAACATTTTAAAGGCATTATTATAGTTAACTATTTAGCAAGTAAAGCTCGTTTCTCAGAAAAGTTTTAAGTAGAGCTGAGCAGGACAAGATGGGTAACATCAAAAAATACAGATTTCAGTAGAAAGGGCTCATTTTTGCCAGATGAAAGGACCAGTGTGAGCATTATTTTAACCAAGAAACATGGCGGGTGATGCCTTGACTAGTCTTTGTGAGTTTCCAAAGGGGAAAGGCAGGGAAAAGACCTGGAAAGTTGATTTGGTAGTCCCACTATGCTTGGCTGTGGATGTCTAACACCATTCCTTGATACTGCATTGGAAATGACAAAGAAAAAATATATCTTATATATATGAAAAACACTGTTGATAACAGACATCAATGCCTTGTTATGATTTATTAGTCAACACTGTGGAAAGCTACAAACAAATAGTGGAAATTATCCCTGTCTTCAAAGAGTCTCTCCTGCAGCACCAAGCAGCCATAAACAAATAAAACCCTAACTAAGTATGATATAATTATTACTTATTCTACATTTACAGACTTTGGTAGTGACAGAACATGGAAAATGCTTAGGTGAATCAGAATTATTTGAATTCCATCTTACGAAGACCTTTGGGAGGAGATGAGTTTTAAAAATGGGAGTTGAAAGTTAGACATTTCTTTCCCTGCTTCTTGGGTTAGTTGGCTGGGGAGGGAGGTCACTTTTATTTCCATCCTTTTAATATAGGACTAGCTTATGCTGTTCTCACTCCACGCAAGACGAAAAATTAAATACCTATTTAATTCAGTGAGAAATCCTCTATTAGAATGGTGAAGAAGAATGGAATCTTCCAAAGGAAGATGTGTTCAGGAAACTAGCAGTTACAAATGAATGTATAAAAAACCACCTATTATTTAGTCTGGTAATATTAATCAAAGAGGCTTCTGGTAACTGCATATGGGTTTAGATACAACAATGACATCAACTCCTGATGGACTATATGCAAATATAGAGAAATATGAAATTTCCCCTCATTAATAATCTAAGCCCAGAAAATACCCTTTCCATAGATCTTAAAGGTAACTAAATATACACTTAGTGAATATTGGTAGATTTGATAGTTTGAGTAAATATTACCTGTATCTTAAAAGAAAAAAAATCTGAAATAGATACATTACTGGAAATGTAGGAAAAGTTACGGACACAGCATAAGATGTAGTTGTATCTTTATATAAAGGATCTTAGAGCACTTTTCCCCCCTTTTTCTCCCATGAAGGCTGGACACTGTTCAGTAATGGACAAGCAGTGATAGTGGGATTTAATGAGCCACTCTGAAGAGATGTAATCTAACCTCCACGGCAAACTTCAATCTTATTAAAACAACTAGACGGCACATTTATCAAAAGTCTGGTTCTTTGGAAGGAAAGCCTGGCGCAATAAAGGTGTCATGGCGTCCTTACCATAACTTTTATTTATACCCTCCTTAGAACAAATTTTCTGATTCAATAACCATTACCACGTATTCACGGATACCTTATTTAAAAAAATAATACAGTGTCATTTCTGTCTCAGTGAAGCCCTGATGAAATATTCAGAAGTTAAGGATAAGTAATAAAAGGCTCATTTGACTAGAAATAAGCTCATTATTGTTTGCTATCCTTGCCTTCTGAGACTGAAGATCAGGGCCTAGCTGTGATGATTTCTTTTGCCTCATGCATTTATGGAGTACTCTTGTGCTGTAAAGTAGCAACCCATTGAACACAATCCGGGGCGGGGTGGAGGGGAGCAGAATATGCCCTCCTCAAAAAATGCCACTTTGACATACTGATTACTTTGAATTAAAGTTATTTAAGAAACAGCAGGTGCAAGGACATTCTAACCCTCCTGTGTCTCTCTGAGAGCAGAAAATGAATTTCCTGTGGGAGGCCACCTTCTCTATACCAGGAGGGAAGAAAGTATCCTTATTACCAGAGATAGGAAATTCAGGGCCAGGTGAACTATATAAAAAAGATTGTTACTTCTTCACTAATTTACTACCCCAAGCCCAAACGCATTGTTTTGTCACTTCTTCACAAATATACTGTTTCTTTATCTGAAGGGTATAAATCTGCCTGTGTTGGTCACTTCTTTGATCCTCACATCTTTGGGACTTCATGTAATTAGAGGATAGACAGAGAACCAAGTAGAGAAGGAAAAGTTTTCATCTCCTACATTCATTAACATTTGGAAATGTTGTTAGTTTTCCAATTAATTTGAATCACTCCATATATGTGTTTTTAAAAACTTTTATCAAGGCATGTTGTGTGTGTGTGATGTTGAACACTATAC
>NC_043705.1:7873149-7879943 GCF_006229205.1 Suricata suricatta
TGAATGTGAGACAGGAAACCATCAAAACCCTCAAGGAGAAAGTAGGGAAAAACCTCCTAGACCTCCACCGCAGCAATCTCCTACTTGACACATCCTCAAAGGCAAGGGAAATGAAAGCAAAACTGAACCCTTGGGACTTCATCAAGATAAAAAGCTTCTGCAAGGCAAAGGAAACAATCAAGAAAACTAATAGGCAACTGACAGAATGGGAAAAGATAGTTGCAAATGACATATCAGATAAAGGGCTAATATCGAAAATGTACAAGGAACTCACCAAACTTCACACTCACAAAACAAATAATCCAGTGAAGAAATGGGCAAAAGATATGAACAGACACTTCTCCAAAGAGGACATCCAGATGGCCTACAGACACATAAAACGATGCTCAACATCACTCATCATCAGGGAAACACAAATCAAAACCACACTATCTGTGTTTTAAAGCTACCTAGGGGCACCTGGGAGGCTTAGTCGTTTAAGTGTCTGGCTTCGGCTCAGGTCATGATCTCATGGTTCGTGGGTTTGAGTCCTGTGTCAGGCTCTGTGCTGACAGCTCAGAGCCTAGAGACTGCTTCGGATTCTGTGTCCCCCTCTCTCTCTGACCCTCCCCTGCTTGCACTATCTCTGTCACTCAAAAATAAATTAAAAATCATTAAAAAAAAATAAAGCCACCCAGTTTGTAGTACTTTGTTATGGCATCTCTGGGAAACTAACACATTCCCCCAGAATGCCATTAGAAGGCAAATCAAGTTCCCAGCTAGTATGAAGAAACCCAGCTCAAGTCACTTTGGGAGCAGTTAGGAAAACCAGAGGCAGTTGTCTTTTTATTTAAGCTTCAGCATTTTGAGAAGACACTTACAGATACTGAATGAGACCTAACATTTGAAAACTTGAACATTTGGACTTAGGAGCAGATAAGGACCTCAATGAGCCATCCACAGGTGTGGAGGGAGGTTGAGTGGTGTCAATATTGGCTATTACGCAGACGGGGCACAGACACAGTTCTTCTATGACCTGGGCTCATGATAGAATCCAACTCTTGGCAGAATACTGAGTTTTAAAGTTAATTTCTTTATACTGATCAATTAACTAACAAATGAATGGGGCAGTAAATCTGATCTCCTCAATTTATCACTTGAAAAATATACTGGTGGACCTTTCTTTTTGTGATACAGCCTGTGAATCATGCTGTTGTTTCCAAATCAGGTTAACATTTGGAGGTATTGGGGTTAGGACATCAATACATGGTTTGGGGGGAACATAATTCAAGAGTGTTCAAATCTGACTAAAAGCCCCCCAGAAACCAAAACAAGAGGGTTTCTGTGATTAAATAAAGACCATCATCTTTAGATTAAGGAACTATTGTGGTTTTCCCTTGATGAAGCAAACTTATAATTTACCAGAGAGATTTTTCATGTGAGACTTTCTAGAGATCATTCAGAATTTTTGGAGTATAAAATTCCTATGGTTTACTAGCCACAAGCTAGTGTACCACAAGGTACACAGGCTGCAGCGGACTGGCCTGGCAGCAGTGGTATCTTCACTGATGCCATGTGCTTGCAAACTTTTCAGAAAACCTGAGTCATTTTTTTTTTTAGGTTGTTCATAGAGTTTTTATTAAGGAAAGATTATTAAGGTAAATCGTACATTTGTCAAAGACAAATACATTTGTGGAATCACAAATGTGAAGGAGCAATTTCAGCAAGAGTGAGCAAGTTGGGTCATATGACAGAATTTTGGAAAGACAGTGCTGTCCTTTCAACCAAGCGTCTCCATTACTTGCTTCCCAGTGCTGGAAATCTATTACAGAGGAAGCTAAGGCTTTTATTCCACAACAAATACTAAAACGTAAAAGGCATGTGTGTACTCCAAAAATTTTAAAGGGAAAGAAAATAGAGTAAAAGTCACACTGGTGTGTTAATGATCTGTCCTTTCTTGCTAGTAAAGGACATGGAAGCCAAACGCATAACATGTATGCTATCATTTACTAACCCATGGCCTTAACAGGCATTACTAATCAATCATTGTTTTCTTTTTTTCTTTTTCTTTTTAATGAACATTTCTTTAAATTTTGTAAGGAAAGATCACATTAAAAACCAAACTGTCTCCCACCATTTTTCTGGCTCTCTACCTAATGCATATTTTTTTCTAGAAGCTCCTACTAGCAACATGAGATGCACGCCCAGCAACGGGCAGAATGTCTATCTATTCTTCTGTGTCTAGCAGCTCAGTCTGGCCAGTGTGTCATTCCAAAGCTCCTTTAATATTTCATGACCACTTTCTTCCATTTCATTAAAAATAAAATATGCAAATTTTATTGTACCCATAATCTGACAAACATAAATAAATTTTAGGAAATGGCAATTGCATTGCAATTAGGTAGAAGTTTTCTGGATATTGAAGTTGAGACAATAACTTTTCTTCTTACACCCAAGTTGAATTTTTCAGCGAAATAGGCTGGTACACTAACCCAGACTACCCCTAAGTACATTTGTCTAGGTACCAGTAAAGTTGGGACAATAAATAAAGAATTTTGAGATCCGTACATGTATGCAGAATGTGTGACTATTCTAGCAAGGATTTAAAGGTTTAAGTAAGTGACAGTCACAAGGTTGAACTTTAGAGCCTGTAGTCTTAGAAAAAATAGTTAATAAATTCCTCCATCAGTTTCTCTCTAACCTCCCTGCCCCCCACATACACTGTATTCTGAGAAAACTACTATATGCAAAGGTCTACTTTGCCCTTGTGTATTTTCAAGATAACATGCACTTCTGCCCTTCGTCATGACTGTCCCCTTCCAATTGTCCTCCCTGTGAGATGTTACTCATTAATGAGCATTCTCCGTACTGCACTAAACTGAATAAAACCATCTCCTTAATGATCTTGTGCATTATGTCTTGACAGCAACTATCATTTTTTTAATTTTTATTTTTCAAACTAAACACAAACTTTAGGCCATATAGTTTAATTATGACACTGAATTAATCTGTTTTTAATGAGTCAATCCCTTAGAAACATTACCTCATTAGAAGTTAAAAAAGAATCCATGCTATTTTTTCTTTTTAAAAATCACTGGCTAATTTATAGCACTGACATCTCTTTTATTAGAAGACACACAGAAAAGAGAAGAGATTTGCTCTTTGCAATTTTTTTTACATTTGCTTTTTGAAGAAATATGTTTTGGCTGGTGGTGGTAAATTCTTATTTATTATGTATTTAACCAACCAATGTAAAAGTCCATTAAGTTTTATTAGAATGCTTTTAAGTTTTAAGATAAATCATCTGACCTGGGGAGTTCTTTAACACACAGGGTAGTGTTATCTTTACCTAGTCCCTGTGTCTGTGCATAAATATTTTTACTTGACTATAACATGGGCAAAGTAAGAAAGCCAGAGAATTGTAGTCCTTTTAAAAATAGCATCTTTTGTTTCCTTTTAATGATACAGTTCTTTTTTCATGCATTCAAAGAATTCTACCCAATTTTACTACTGGGATATTCTGAAAGTTGTCGTTTACAGATATGGATCATTCATTCCGAGTCAAATGATCAGTTTTTGGAGGATCAAAACTTACACACCAGAAGACTAATGGGGATTCTATTTTAAAATATTCAGTTACAGCTGGAAAGTACAGGTCCACAATGGATAACCTAAAGTTGCCCTTTTTTCTCAGCAGTTCTTCCTGCTTCATTCAGATCCTAAAGCTGTCCTGGATTTATAGTGCATCTTATTAACTTAGAATAATATAAATAGCTTTTCTTTTTCTCAAAAAGCAGGGAGGAAGTACCTACCCAGATAACTAAAGTGAACAGAATTGCAAGACATGAATGTATTTATTTAAGAAGGCGAACTATTGAGCAGATTCTCAGGAATGGTGATAGTACAGGAGGAGGATCCTGGGCTCACCTCCTCCCGCAGACACTCCAAGACAACTACATATAATGCATCTCACTCTGAAAACAACCTGAAAATGGGCAAATAGATCTTCCATGGTTGAAGACATGAAGAGAAGGCCACAGAGAGAAGGGGAAAAGCTGCAGAGACACGGTTGGGAAAGAGATGCCAGTGTGACTGGCCACAAAAGGGAGAGATATTATAAGCACAGGGGAGGAAGGAGATCAAGCCCCACACTGGGCACCCTTGGACTTCAGGACCTTCCCCAGGAACATGAGACTACATAGTATCTGGCTTTCAAAATCAACAGGACTGAACTCCAGAAGAGTCAGAGGGCTATAGGAAATGGAGTCTCCACATGTAAAGGGACAGTGTGCTGTATCAGTCAGTATGAGACTTAGATCAGAGGTAGCAGTATGAAAGAAGCCTGTGTTATCTGTGGAGATGGACTGATTCACTTTAGGAAATGATCTGGAGGAAGAAGAATCTGAAGGAGCTTTCTCCAAGGATAGAAAAGTTGGTGGGTGCCATTTTTTATTGCTTTCTTTCAACTTACAAGACATTTTCAGGAGCCAGTTCTGACATTCTCCATCTATCCTGCTTACACATATTGCCCCACTATGGCGTCCCCCCGCAGACCTGTACCATCCAACACAACCACCTGGGAAAGTGCCCCACATTGTGGCTCCAGCCCCGCCACAACGAGCAGGCAGGCTCACTTGGACCAGCATCCCCCAGAGCGACTATGGCCTGACCACTGGGTGTGAAATGGCACTGGTCCAGACCAACTCCAGCCTCATAGAGAGGAGAATTAGCCCTAAACACCAGTGTGCCCACCATAGCTACAGGTGACCTCTCAGCCAGCCATGCTGGGCCATCCCCTGTCCACCAATGCCACCAAGGTAGTCACAGCCCAGGAGAACAGAATGGTAAACGGGCCACACAAAGGACAACCCTGGAACATCTGGTTCCATGACAATGGGAGGTTGTGCCACAGGGCTACTTGTTTTTTTAAAAATAATAGTTTATTGTCAAATTGGTTTCCATATAACACCCAGTGCTTCTCCCCACAAGTGCCCTCCTCCATGACCATCATCCCCTTTCCCCCTCCCCCTCCCCTTTCAGCCCTTGGTTCACTTTCTACTGGTGAGGCTGTGGAGAAACGGGCACCCTCCTACACTGTTGGTGGGAACGTAAACTGGTGCAGCCGCTCTGGATTACTTTTATATAAGGCCATTACTTTCAAGACCAGGAAAGAGCTGACGTACTTCAGGCAAAGTAACAAGCACAGACAGTCAGACAAAATGAAACAGAGTAATATGTACCAAATGAAAGACTAAGACAAGACCATAGAAAGAGAGCTAAGGAATGTACCTAATAAACTGTTCCAATGGTCATAAAGATGTTCACCAGTCTTGAGAGAAGATGAATAAACTCAGTGTCAAGAGACAGAAAATATAAAAAATATAAAAGATACAACTTCAAGAGATAGAAAATATAAAAAGAACAAGGTGATATGCTGAAGTATATCTTTGGGATACACTTCAGACCTAAAGACACATGCAGCATCCAGGTGGAGGGACGGAAAAAGATGTTCCATTTGCATGGAAGTAAAACAACCAAAGGCTTGGGTCACAACATTTAGATCAGACAAAATACTCTTTATTTTTTTTAAATTTTTTAACATTTGTTTATTTCTGAGAGACAGAGAGAGATAGATCATGATCAGGGGAGGGCCAGAGAGAGAGAGAGACAGAATTCAAAGCAGACTCCAGGCTCTGAGTTGTCAGCACGGAGCCCAACTCAGGGCTCAAACCCATAAACTGTGAGATCATGACCTGAGCCAAAGTCAGACACTCAACAGACTGAGCCACCCAGGAGCCCCCCAAATACTCTTTAAAATAAAATATAACAAGAGGTAAGGGCATTACATGATGATAAAGTGATCAGTTCAACATGGGGATTTAATAATTATTAATATAAAAAGTAAATATTAAGAGACATAGAGGGATAAGTTGACAGTAATAAAATAATAGTTGTGGACTGTACCACCCCACTTATATCAATGGATAGATTATTCAGACAGAAAATCACTAAGGAAATGGTAGCTTTGAATGGCACATTAGACCCGATGGATGTAATAGATATATACAGAATATTCCACCCCAGAACAGCAAAATGCACATTCTATTTAAGTGTCCATGGAATATTCTCCAGGACACACCACAGGTTAAGCCATAGAACAAGTCTAAAGAAATTTAAGAAGACTGAAATCATATATGGCATTTTTTTCTGAACATAACGGTATGGGAACTAGAAATCAACTACCAGATAAAAAAAGACAAGTAGGAAAAAACCCACAAATACATGGAGGCTAAAAAAACATGCTACTAAGTAGCAAATGGATCAAAAAAAGAAATCCAATAGGGATACTTAGAAAAACAATGAAAATAGAAACACAAGGGTTCGAAATCTTTGAGAAGCAGCAAAAGCAGTTCTAAGAGGAGAGTTCATAGTGATATAAGCCAACCTCGAGAAACCAATAAAAATTAAACAAGCAATCTAACCTTATACCTCAAGGAATTAAAAAAATAAAAACAAAGCTCAAAGTTAGTGGGAGGAGGAAGATTAATAGAGTTCACAGCAGCAAGAAATAAAAAGACTACAAAAAATTGTAAGATTTCAAAGAACTGTTTCTTTCTTTTATAATAGTTTATTGTCAAATTAGTTTCCATATAACACCCAGTGCTTCTCCCCACAAGTGCCCCCTACCATGACGATCCCCCTTCAGTCCATGGTTCCTCTCCAGTATTCAGTAGTCTCCCTTGATCTGTGTCCCTCACTCTTCCCCGCTCTCTTTCCCCCTTCCTCTCCCCATGGTCCCCTGCCAGGTCTCTCCT
>NC_043705.1:7880043-7898563 GCF_006229205.1 Suricata suricatta
ATATTTTGGATACTAGCCCTTTATCTGAGATGTCATTTGCCACTATCTTTTCCCATTCTGTTGGTTGCCTATTAGTGTTTTTTATTGTTTCCTTTGCCTTGCAGAAGCTTTTTATCTTGATGAGGTCCCAGTAGTTCATTTTTGTTCTTGATTCCCTGGCCTCTGGGGATGTGTCCAGGAAGAAATTGCTGTGATTGAGGTCTAGGAGGCTATGTCCTGCTTTTTCCTCAAGGGTTTTTATGGTTTCCTGTCTCACATTCAGATCCTTTATCCATTTTGAGTTAATTTTTGTAAAAGGTGTCAGAAAGTGGTCTAATTTCATTTTTCTACATGTTGCTGTCCAGCTCTCTTAGCACCACCTGTTGAAGAGGCTGTCTTTTTTCCATTGGACACTCTTTCCTGCTTTGTCAAAGATTAATTGGCCATATACTTGTGGGTCCAGTTCTGGGTTCTCTATTCTATTCCATTGGTCCATGTGTCTGTTTTTGTGCCAATACCATACTGTCTTGATGATGACAGCTTTGTAGTAGAGGCTAAAGTCTGGGATTGTGATGCCTCCTGTTTTGGTTTTCTTCTTCAATATTACTTTGGCTATTCGGGGTCTTTTGTGGTTCCATATGAATTTTAAGATAGTTTGTTCCAGCTTTGAGAAGAATGCAGGTGCAACTTTGATGGGGATTGCATTGAATGTGTAAATTGCTTTGGGTAATAATGACATTTTCACAATGTTTATTCTTCCAATCCATGAGTGTGGAATGTTTTTCCATTTCTTTGTGTCTTCTTCAATTTCCTTCATAAGTCTTCTATGATCCCATTCACAATTGCACGAAAAACGATAAAATACCTAGGAATAAACCTAACCAAAGATGTAAAAGACCTGTATGCAGAACTGTTTCTTTAAAAAGATAAACAAGTGTTAAGCATTTAGCCAAATTCATCAAGAAAAAAGAAAGAACACTCATATAAACAAAATCAGAAACAAGAGAGAAAAAGTTATAACCAACACTACAGAAATACAAAGGATATAAGAGACTGTTACGAAAATTGTAATATTCTGACAAATTGAACAACCTAGAAGAAGTGGATAAATTCCTAAAAACATGCACTCTTCCAAGACTGAATCAGGAAGAAATAGAAAATATGAACAGACCAATTGCTAGTAATGAAGTTGAATTAGTAATTTTAAAAACTCCCAACAAAAGAAAGTCCATGACCAGATGGCTTCACAGATAAATTCTACCAAACATTTAAAGAATTAATACCTATTGTTTTCCGACTATTCTGAAAAGTGGAAGAGGAATGAATGGTTCCAAATTCATTTTATGAGACTAGCACTACTCTGATACCAAAAGAGGACAAAGATACTATGAAAAAGTTACCCACCAATATCTCTGATGAGCATAAATACAAAAATCCTCAACAAAATATTAGCAAATGGAATTCAAAGATACATTGAAACGATTATTCACAGTGATCAACTGGAATTTATTCCAGGGATACAAGGATGGCTCGCCATCTGCATTTAATCAGTGTGATATACCACATGAACAAAATGAAGAATAAAAATCACATAATCATCTCAACAGAGGCAGAAAACGCATGTAACAAAATGTAACAGTCATTCATCATAAATATACTAAACAAAACGGGCACAGAACGAGCATGCCTTAGCATAACAGAGGCCATATATGAAAAACCCATAGCTAATATCATAGTCAATGGTAAAAGGTTGAAAACCCTCCTCTAAGATCAGGAACAAGACAAGAATGTCCACAATAACCACCTGTATTCAACATAGTGCTGAAAGCCCTAGCCATAGCAGTCAGACAAGAAAAAGAAAATGAATCCAAACTGGTAAAGAAGAACTAAAACTATCACTATTGATGGATAACCAGATGCTATATATGGAAAATCTTCTAAAGACTCCACCAAAAATTATTACAAGTAATAAATGAATTCAGAAGATTTGCAGGATACAAAATGAACATACAGAAATCCGTTTCTTTTCTACACACTAATAACAAAGCAGAAAAAGAAATTAAGAAAATATTCTCATTTACAAGTGCATCAAAAAGAATAAAGTACCTAAGAATAAATTTATCCAAGGAGCTTAACTACACTCCAAAAACTATAAAAATCATTTCACTGATGAAAGAAATGAAAGATGATGCAAATAAATAGAAAGCTACATCATGCTCATGGATTGGAAGAATATGATTAAAATGTCCATGCTACTGAATCTCAAAATTTAATTCAATCCCTATCAAAATACCAGTAGGAAGACAAACAATTCTAAAATTTGTATGAAATCACAAGGCTCTGAATAACCAAAGCAATTTTGAGGAAGAGGAAAAAAGCTGGGTGTATCATAATCCTACATTTGAAACTATTCTCCAAAGCTACATTACAGGGCATAAGTAAAATACATTAAGGGAATTAAGAGATAAAGACTTCAAGTTATAAAATAAGTCACAGGATGTAAAGTACAGCATAGGGAATGTGGTCAATAAGATTGTAATAACTCTGTATAGTGACAGATGGTAATTACACTTAACATCACAGAGCATTTCATTATGTATATAATTGTCTTATCACTATGTTTTGCTTCTAAAAGTATTATTATATATCTAAAGTACACTTCACTTAAAAATTTTTAAATATTAAAATTAAAGGGGCGCCTGGGTGGCTCAGTCAGTTAAGCGTCTGGCTTCGGCTCAGGTCATGATCTCATGGTTCATGGGTTTGAGCCCGGTGTCAGGCTCTGTGCTGACAACTAGCTCAGAGCCTGGAGACTGCTTCAGATTCTGTGTCTCCCTCTGCCTATGACCCTCCCCTGCTCACGCTGTCTCTGTCTCTCAAAAATAAATTTAAAAAATTTTTTAAATTTTAAAAATATTAAAATTAAAGAAAATAAACAATAAATCCTTAGAAACAATTTTTATACCATTTCCTTGTAAACATTAGGTATATAAATAAATATATATATATACACACATATATACACACATATACCAATATATGCATACCCTCACACATACATACATATATATACCAATATTTTGATATATTTATATGGGCCACTCCTAACTATTTATTAAAGCATAATAAAACAAAGAATATCTAGCCAATCAATCCTCTATCACTTGTTGCCACCTTTACCTAATAAAACAAAACAAAACAAAAAAACCCTGTACATTTTTAAGGACATTCATAGCACGGACATCTTGACTTCAAGCTTCAGATTTGTTTTAGATCAGTATATTTATTGATTAGTTCCCACAACAGGTAAGCTAAGGGATAATTCATATTATCAATTAACTACTCCAAATGAAGACATTTTCTTCCAAGTAGGTACACTTACCCAAAGGAGGAAAATCCAAAGGAAGTTTGTAATTTAGATGAGGGTTTTTCTGGAACTCCTTCAGGGAACTTCCTCAATCATAAATGACAAAACTAGCAGAGCTCCCCCTGGTTTATCTGGATTCACTCTCCTTTTACACGGCGCGGCAGTGATGGTGTTCAAGTGTAGCACCTCCTAAAACATGAAATACCAGAAATTAGTATGGCACTATGCTATACGGAAGGACTGTAGTCACAGAAGTCGTAACACACCACACGCTGTCCACCTAATGGAAATCCACTGTAGAGAGAAACTGCTTCATGATACTGCTGCCTCAGCATCCGTTTTGTGTGGTCAAGTAGCCTGCAGGGGCCTCGAACTGACACTACCTTCTTCCAAGAGGTGACAGCGCAAGCAAATGGAAGCTCCTTGTATGACTTCCTAGCAGCCTTTGTGAGCGAGTCTCCCCAGGACATTCCTCTTAACATGCCTCTCAGAGAAGACCTCTGTGGGGCTTGCCAAAACTTTTTGGTTTTTATTGGTTTGAACTGACCAATTCAGTCTTAGCCTGGAATCCCAAATACACTACTCATTGACGTGCCCTAGGTCACGTCTCTCTGCACTCTGCTTTGACCTCCCCATGTGGCCTCTTGAGGCATCCAGGACCTTTCCTCAAGTACCTCCATGTAATCAACTTCTCCACTGACATTTCCCTTGTGGTCTTTTGCTAAACCACCCGATTCCTCAGGTCTCTGCTTACAAATATTAACAAAGTCACAACACTCACAATCTATCTTCTTAAACATTCTGATGTCTTGAAATTAAAAAAAATTAATGTTTAATTTCTTTTTGTTTCAATGTGTTTAATGTTTAATTTTATTTAATGACTGAGTGAAATCTACCCTAATTTATCAGGTAGTTTCAAGAAGCATCAACCAGATATATTCACGTTCACTGTTATCCATTATGTACTTTATTATAAACATGTTTAGAAAAGCAAAGGGACTTCTCAAGGGCCTCGCAGATGCATGTTTTGCTATTTGTGATTTATAGCCATCCAAATGACCTTCATAACAAGAATTAACAATCCTACGGTGACCTGATCTTCCACGCTTTCCACAGAGGCATGATTATTCCTTTTCTCTGGTGCCACTATGGAAAGCTAGATGGCCAGCTGTGGGAGGAGACAGTCACATGGAATCTCCTTAAAATGGAATTGATTGGATGAATTGATCACAATCAATATTAATGAGTAATCAGTAAAGACGGCTCTACTCCAAGAGACCTCAGAGAGTACTAGCTGGACTGAACACTTTTTTTAAGTTTATTTATTTATTTTGAGAGAGAGTGTGTGTGTGAAAGCAGGGGGATGCAGAGAGAGAGGGAGAGAGAGAGAATCCCAGGCAGGCTCCATGTTGTTAGCACAAAGCCCAACGTGGGGCTCAAATCATCAAATTATAAGATCATGCCCTGAGCCAAAATCGAGAGACAGATGTTTAACCGACTGAGCCACCCAGGTACATCTGAACAATTTTTTATTCATAGGTCACAGTGTTTTGTACTGTCACTCATTCCTTTATCCACAACTGACAAGGATTAGAGCTAAAAACTAGAAGTTGACTTTAAAGGATATGCCTTATTTATTATATATCATTATGTCCACAAAGGTCACTTTATGAACCATCTAGTCTTTTAAATTGGAGTCTCTCTCTGTGTCACTCAATGAATCAAGAAGTGTCACTTATATTTTAATTGGTTGATATAACTTCTGAAAGAATTCTATCATTGTAGTGTTAATATGCATTAGTATGTCTGAGCTAAGATTCAATGCCCGTTGTCCAAGATTGGTCAACATCAGAGACGCAAGGCATGGTGGGTTCAACACTCAAGCCAAAGGTCCTCTGATCTTTTTCTACCTTCCTTGCTTACTTTCTCTAAGGTTAAGATAAATTCAAGAATCATTTCCCCCCTAACATTCATGATTTTTCTATTCAGGGTTGTTGCTTCAACAAAGAGAAGTTTTATGCACTACTATAGATGCCTTTGTAATTTTTTCATTTTTCTGTTCTCTCAGAAATAATCATTGGGATTTATATAAAAATCAATGTGATGTCCACTGAACTTGACCTAATATACATGAGCAAGGAACAGTTACTAGGGAATTTATTGATCTTGTCTTATTTTTGTTGCATTATAAAGTATAGTCATTTATTCAATTTAGCTAAATTCTATTTCCTTCTAAAAATTGCCTTTATGAAAATATTGACTGATGCAGAATCCCAGTTAGGAAAAAAAGATGATTATGATACTTAGAAGAGTTTTCTTCCTTGCTCACAATGAAAAATGGCAACTCATGTAAGAAAAAACAAGCTCTCTACAAGTTTGTTCCTAGTCAACCTCTGAGATAATATTGTAAACCCAGTAAAGAGATTTGCTTATTATTGCCTCTTTTCAAGGAAATTCTCCCTTTTCTTCCTCTTCAATGTAACTGTTTTCACTCATCACTCTTAGTATTGATGCATTAAGAGAGACTTTTCATATAGAGTCTCAGAGGAAAAACCCACCTTTTGGGCTTTTCTGGTAGTGACTTCTCAACTTTTCTCATGCATATATGGTTCTTAGTACTTTGCAGACAAAGGTTGGCCTAAGCCCCATCACCAATGCTGTCTCCCAATTGCACATTTTGGTTCTTTCAAGTTTTGACATTCAAAAACACCACATTTTATTGATCAAACCAATGAATTTCAAAGAGATTCTATAACTCTCAATATTCCAGTCCTTCTAAGTGTGGAAAAACACTAAGGTCAGGATGAGAAAACACCGTGCAAAGCACTCAAAGGTCTGCAACATATTTGGTCTTAGATACAGAAGGAGATACAAGACTTATTCCTTGCAATGAATACCAGAGCTCACTCTCTAAGGGAGGTTAATCCAGAATAAAACAGAGGAAGAGTACTAGAAAAAAATACTTTTTGTGCTCCAGCCAAAGGGCTTATTTTGGATGAAGGCAAGAAAAAGTAAGGTTTTGCTAGTTTAGCCCCCAAATATGTTAGTACATGACCAGCAAGCATACAATTCTGACCTGTGTGACTGTCTCATACAGCTGATTCATCGGCCTGAGGCCATGAGCCATTTGTGGGAAACCTCATACCTAACTTAGGTATTTATGTCTTCTAAGAATGTTTTCTCATTTCACAATTTTATTTAAAAAAATATTTATTTATTTTGACAGAGACAGACAGAGCATCAGCAGGGGAGGGGCAGAGATAAAAGGGAGAGAGAGAAACCCAAGCAGGCTCTGCACTGCCTTCGCAGAGCCCCACATGGGACTCGGCCTCAAAAACTGCAAGATCATGATCTGAACCCAAATCAAGAGCTTAACTGACTAAGTTACCCAGGTGCCCCTCATTTAACTTTTTTCCCCCTAGACTGCCCATGCTTTTGCTCAACAGATAGGATTCACCGTTTCATTTTGAGCTCTGTGTATATTGTCTGCTACCAGAGCCACCTGAATGCACCATAGAGGCCAGACCCAAGGAAATGGTATCCTTCACGTCCAGTCTGCTCTGACTGGTGGCTCCCACGGGCTCCAGTTTCTCACTTGAGATATTCTTGATGTTTTTTCCCTTGTGTTTTGCCTATTTTAAAAGTTAATCCAGATGGTCCACACACTTACCTTTCTTTCCCCCCTGTTCTCCATCTTTGCCTTTCTTCCGTTTCTCTGTTAGCTGACTTTAAGTACTACCAAATACCTCATTTTTCAGCCTGGCTTTGCTTTCTTTTGATGTCATTGACTCAGGGCCAATCAGCCGTGCCAGATACCTGGTAAACATTTTTTCTGTAAATTCTCGCTTTTTTTTTTTTTTTTTTTGCCTTTGGAAGTTTGTCATATTATTTATTAGATTTTATTTCTTTCTCTTAAAATAAATTTTTTAATGTTTTATTTGTTTTTGGGAGAGATAGAGAGACAGTGTGAGCAGGTGAGGGTCAGAGAGAGAGGGAGACAGAATCCGAAGACAGACTCTAGGCTCTCAGCTGCAGCAAAGAGCCTGAAACAGAGTTCAAACCCATGAACCATGAGATATAACCTGAGCTGAAGCCAGACTGAGCCACCCGGGTGCCCCAAATTTTATTTAAGAGCAATTGTAGGATTTCAGAAAAACTGCACAGAGTACACAGAATCCCCATGTATTTCTTTCTCCACCCAAACCTCAGACAGAGTTTTACTGATTAACTAACATCTTTCATTAATGCAGAAGATACATGTTTTATCATGAACATACATTGATACATGATGAACTAAAATCTACCATTTACATTAAGTTTGGTGTTTTATATTGTTTAGTTCTATGAGTTTTGACAAGTCTGGGATGATATGTAGCCACCATTACAGTACCATCAAGAATAGTCTTGCTGCCTGAAAAGTGCCATAGGCTCTAACTCTTCCTCCTCATTCCCTCTCTCTGAACCCCTAGCAAACACTGATGTTTTATTATCTCTGTGGTTTTGACTTTTATATAATGTCTTATTGTTGGAAACATACAGTAGGTGTCTTTTATGAACCAACTTATTTCCCTTAGCAATATGGATTTAAGTTTTCTCCATGTATTTACTAATTTGGTAGCTCCTTTTCTTTTAAGTTGCATTATTTTGAGAGAGAGGAGAGAGTGAGACTGAGAGAGTGAGTGTCGGGTAGAGGCAGAGAGAGATGGGAGAGAGGGGATCCCAGAAAGTCTCTGCACTGTCAGCATGGAGCCCGATTTGGGGCTCAATCTCACCAACTGTGAGACAATGACTTGAGGCAAAACCAAGAGTCAGATACTTAACTCACTGAGCCACCCAGACACCCCTAGCTCCTTTCTTTAATCCATACCACCCTATATCTGTCCTAATGTGTGATCTCTTAGACTTCTCCCCCTAATATTTCTGTCACCATATTCGTCTTTTTGGTCTTTTCCTATGGATTCTACGAAAATGTCATGGTCTCTAGTTTAAGTTGTTTGTTTCAATTTACCAATAATTTCCTCCACTGCAGATTTTCATCAGCAGCAATGCTTTTTGTTTCTATGAATTATTTTGGGGTTCCAATGGCTCCTATCTATTGGAATGACTTCATCCTACAGGCAACTGTCGCCTCTCCTCCTGACAGCTTGAATGCCTTCCTGGATGTTCTTTCCCATCTTCCCCCACCCTCTGCAACCTAGTCTCCAGAGTTGCCAGAATGACATCGTAAAAAACACATTTGATCATGTCATTTTGTTACTTATCCTTCTTCAGTTGCTTTCCATTAGTCTTAAGATAAAACTCAAATTCCTCAGTATGGCTTCCTAGACTGGAGAAAAACTAGCCCCTTGCTTTCCTTTTCAGCCTAATCTTTTACCTTTCTGCCTTCACACTCTCCTGGCCCCTTGGTTCTTTGATCATATTTTTTCCCCTCCTGTTTAAACCTTCCCATTTGATTTCTTCCTCTACATGCTTCATATTTTCCCCGGGTCTTGGCCTGGCTATTTCCAACTCCTGTTTTCTTCTCACTTTAAATATCATATGCTCAGGGAAGCCTTCCTTGATTGCACAGATTTGATGGATGGCCCTCTGTTATCTGTGTTGCATTTTATCTCCATAGTACCGGGCACACTCATAATTAATTTTAACTAAGTGGGATTAGGCAAATGGCTACCATCTAAATGCAAACTTTGTTGAGGGCAAGAAGGCTGCCTTCTTCATTCCTAATGGGGTCTTCAGAGCCTCGCTTGGTGCCTGCAGCAGTGCAGCTAAACAAGAAATACTTGGTGAAGGAATGGTTTTCCTCACCTCTTTTCTGCATGGGGCTACTGTGGTTCACAGAGGCAGTATCTCAAAAATCTTATTAAAAATACAAATTAAACATTTGAAAATGTCATTTTCTTCCTTGCACTGCTCTATTTCAGAGGATATATTTGCTCTGGTTTCTTCAGAACATATTGTATTATCCCTTTCAAGATACGGGTTTTTATTTTTTTTTCTATTTACTGTGCAAGTATTAATCTCATTGATAAAGACGAATATGTTGAAATAGAAATAAACTTCCTTTAGGATTGGTGAGGATATCTATCTCAAATTATAGTAAATCTGCTATTTCCTCAGGCTTTCATGGGGATTGGAAGTATTTACTATGCAAACCCAGAGACCAGGCAGCCCAGGAAGAGTGAGAAAATGAGAGTGAGAATTAAAAGTGTGGCTTTGCAATGAAGTTTCTGTTTCATGTTTCCCAAAACCATCAGGAGTCTTGTTCAGGGCCTGCCAGGGCTGCTCACATCAGAAATCAGCCCCTACAGGGTCCCTTTAACAGACCATAAAGCCTTCTGCTCATTGTAGCTTTAAGCAAACAGAACATTTGCTACAGGCATCTATTGGCTTGAAATAGATCTCCTGATTGTCCTGCAACACAGTTGGCTTTATCTCTGACCCTATAGGTCAAAGATGCTGATGGGATTGCACCACTGCTTACTACAGTTATTCTTATGCAGATTAATCTTAGGCAAACAAGAGGCAACTACCATTTCTTTCATCTCCTCTCATGCTCTCTAGCCTTAGCTGAAATTTCTCATTTCCAAAATGGAACCCACTTTTCTTCTATTACGCTTGTTTCTTTTGGATTTAGATCTGTTCATGGAAGTTTTGGAGACAAACACTTGCTCCCAAAGTGGTGCTCACGTTGTCCTTCTCCAGCTGTCACACACACTGGAAATATGCCTTCTTGTGAGCTCGTGGGAAGTAATGACATGCACAACTGCATTGCCATTGTGAAGGTATTGGCAATGAAGGTGTAAGGGCAAGCTCGCGGAGAGGGATGGTTCATCCACTCAGCTTTGGAGGCGATCCTCTGCTTTAGGTGGTCAGTGGTCTCCCCTATCTTGAATACACGTCTGTTTATCCCCAGACTAGGTGCTGCAATGCTTTTCTGTCTGGGGCATCTATACCCCGCCATGAACTTGGCTGGATAACTGACACTCTTCCTCTTCCATTGATACAAGTCAATGAGGCTCATCTTTGGCTGCAGCCATTGGGATTTTTCCCAGTGACGGGAAGAAGCACACACCTTGAGCACCAGAGAAACATTTGAACACTAGTAATGTAAGGACGCAGGTCTGAACCAAACTGACTCTATGACAGGTTTCAAGTTTCCCTCTGACCTTGAAGGCCTAAGTGTCAGTTTCTCAGAATCGTTAGACAGTAGAAGGGCACACATTGCCCAAGGCAGGAGGGGCCACCCTTGTAATACTCAATCAGGAAAGGCCAGCTAACACTCTTAACATTTCTAAGGGCGGGCCTAGAAATAGAAGCTATAGATAATCACCTATTGCTTAAGGCTAGTCACGCCCTACATGAGGATCCTGGGCCCACTCTGTAATTGGTCAATACTCTAAATGTTGTGATTGGCTCCCACCAAAAGTAACAATATATGGTTAAAGTTACTGCCAATATTGATAGGCAATAGTGATTGGGTCACTATACTTGTGTCACAATTTCCTGTAACTCCCCCTTCCCAAACCAGTAAAGGCCCTACCCCCCCCCCCCTTTGTTTGGGGCTCTCAGCATGGATCCACTGGGCCTGTAAAGTCTGTGAATCTGAGTTTAGGCCCCGTGAACCTAAGCAGGTAATAATAAAGCCCTTTGCTTTTGCATGCATGACTCGGTCTCCCTGGCAGTCTCTGGTTTTTGGGACAATAATGAAAACTTGAGCATAACAGTAATTTCCTTGTAGAGTCAATCCACCTTGTCGGCTGTGTTCTCATCCTGTGAGGGAAGCACCATTTAATGAATGGACTTAAGTTTTCTAGACTTCTTAAAAAAACATAGCAAATATTGTGATTAAGTACTCAATATTTCAAATGGGGGCAATGTGTAACAGAAGATCTTGCTCCTTTTTTCATGTTAAAGGTGTAGGTTAAGAAATAGAAGTTTGCATTAGACACCTATATTTCTCTCCCAAGAAAAATGGGTTTAATGCTTTTGTCTTTAAAGGCATTAGATCTAATACTTTAATTTGATTTAATTGAAGCAGCTTTACAGTCTTATATAAGCCAGACCAATTTGCTTTTGGTTTCATCAACCTTTCTAATGAAATTCATAATTTTCTGTGAGAAGATGGAATATTGCCTATTTCAGAAAAGCTAAAGGAAATATTAATTTTCTTTTGAGCAAATAATGCTTTTCCAAAATCTGTTTGTAAGTAAGTCTAGACTTGACTGAAATCATTCCACCTTTCATTTTTTAAAATACATCTTTTTGCAATGGTCAAAGTCCAATAGATTTTGGTTAAATATAACTCTATCTTTGAGAATAAACTTTGTGAAATAGTTTTCTGAAAAAAAAAGTGCTGAATATGACATTAATTATTGCATTTGTTCAACTTTTTTAAAGGGAAAAAAAGGAACAACTAGTAAGTAATACTTAAATTTTTTTTAAGACTACTTATTTTTGGGAGAGAGAGAGAGTGAGAGAGAAAGTGCACAAGTAGGGGAGCGGCAGAGAGAGAGAAGAAGACACAGAATCTGAAACAGGCTCCAGCTCTGAGCCATCAGCAGAGAGCCCGACGTCGGGCTTAAACTAGGGAACAGTGAGATCATGACGTGAGCCGAAGATGAACGTTTAACCAACTGAGCCACCAAGGCGCTCCTATTAAGTAATACTTAAGGTAGGTATTTTAATATCTCCACTGATTATTTAACACTTGACAATGAACTTCTAAAAATTTCAAAAAATGTTTAAAAGAATAAAATTAAAGGAATCAATTTATCAATTGATACAGTACTCATTACATCCTGCGAGCTGGATACTATTTTTATCTTCATATAAGAGATGAGGGAGCTGGAGAACAGAGTGGTTGAGTGGCTTTCACATAGTCACATACCTACTATGTGCAGAAGAGAAATTAAAATCCAGACAGTAGGGCTTTTAGAATATAACAAAGAATGGAATATTCCATAGTGTTTATATAAATCATGAGGATTCTTTGTATTTTATACTTTAAAACATCTTTTTGGTTTTTTGTTGTTTATGTTTTTGGGTCTTTGTTTGTTTGTTTTAGAGAGGGAGAATGTATTAGAGGATTCCCCTTCAGTGACATAAATGAGAAGTAAAACAGATCAAGTAGTGTTGTCCCTGCCAGTCATCTTGGGTCAATAATCTGGAGACAATCCAGGTCTTGTCCAAGGTAACTGATCACTGAAACAGTGGGCTTTTGAAATCTTTATTTGATCTTTTAAACCAGAGAAGCCCACAGAGAAAACCTGATCATAGGTTATGGACTGAATGTTTGCATCCCCCCCAAATTCATATGTTGAAACCGTAACTCCTAATGCCAAATATGATGGTGTTTAGAAGAGAGGCCTCCTAAAGGAGGCGACTAGGTTAGAGGAGATGATGACAATAGGGTCCTCAAGGTGGGATTGGCAGCCTTGCAAGAGTAAGAGGCTAGATCAGACTCTCCCTCCCTCTGGCACATGAGGTCATGGTGAGAAGGAGGTCATCTGCAAGCCAGAGAAAGGGCCACAACCATGCTGGCGCCTTCATCTCAGACTTCTTGCCTCCAGAACTGTGAGAAATAAATGCCTACTGTGAAAGCCACCCAGTCTATGATACTTTGTTGTTGGAGCCAAGCTGGCTAAAATACCACCAGATGGTAGAGAAGTCCATGTGAGGAGTACCTAGATTCTTGCTTAATATTCTCCTAACCAGAAAAGAATATTGATAAGCAAGAAAAATAACAAGACTGATTAATGTCTGTTCTCTAGAATTCTTTCACTCCTTGATTTGTAAGATGGAGTTTCGTCTAATGTTGAGAAACGTTCATGACTATTTTCCTGACCTTTGGTCAACAGCTCTCCTGATAGATACACCATTATATCATCAAGGGAGAAATCTTGCTCTCGCCTTAATTCCTTCTCCTTCCCAACCAAGGCAAAGAAACACACAACTTTACCCCACAAAGAGCTGGCCTCAGGCATCTGGGTCTATGCCTCAATAAATCTCCAGCCTAGTCTGATCTCATGGCTCTTTTCTTGGTATGGAAGAAAGAGTTTCTAAATGTCATTGAACCCAGGTCACATACATAGTTGGTCCAAACTTTACTCTTAATCAATTGTCTTAGCCATTTTATGGTTTTTATCTAATTGTTTATTCGTGGGCTGTGCTAATACCTTGCAGCAAGCAAATTTTTATGGCTCTGTATATAATTTCTGAACAAATAGGGTGTATAATGGAAACGAAAGTGCTGACATTGTGCTTTCTGTAATGGCTTGAGTAGACTCAGGATTACAAAGTACAATTTTATTGCATCCTTCCACCAGGTCATTTATATGAAGCATGGATTGTAATATAATTTAGAACTGTGATTTGGGTACTTGAACCCAGTAGCCAGACTAGGAAATCCATCAAACAAGTAAACAGACAATTGTAAGTGATCCAGAAACAGAAACCAATGGACTCACCAAGGCCTCTAATAATTTAAACATGGCTGTCTGTGTCTTATAGAGTGAGTGTCTAAATCAGACTTTTTGAATAAAGAAAAAAATTTCCTCTTAGTTCAGATCTAAATCACCTTTGATTTAAAATAGTAAGATAGTTGGAACTCAGGTGCTTTTTGTTAAATCAAAGAAAACATTCCTTTTTTTTTTTTTTTTTTTGAGTAAAGGTGTGGGGGGATATTTCTCAGGAATCTAAACTTAGGAGCTAATATTATCAATCCTATCCACCCTTTCTATAATTTAACCTGAATATCTTCCCCAACCATCTAGAAAGTAAAATGAGCAAGAGAAAAGGGAAATAAAAGTCACTTCTCATTTCACCAGCATTTACTAAATATCATCAAGGACAGTGGCTGATTAGGAGGGTTAATTCTGAAATCTCATATGTTGATAAATTCAGCAAACATCAGCACAGGTTGATGTTCCAGTGGGAAAAGGAGGAGGTAAGGTAATACTTGAATGTATTTATCTTCTCTAAAAGCTGTTTTGTCATTGTCTTTTTCTTCTTTTCTTTGCTAATCCCACCCCCTACCCTTACTTCATTGATAACAAAAGTGAGACTTAGGTGGGCAGCTACAGAAATTATACACCCTATAAATAGGGTATATAATGGGTAGCATTTCCATTATACACAATATCTGTTCATGAACTTACTCAATGAGGAAACAAATGAGTGCAAGAAAGAAGAGAATCAGCCGCCTTGGGGAAATGTCTGTTTTCAAAGGAGTTGAGGTACTCATTCAGTATTTGGGGGACATTGGATTGTTCCAGAATTTTGGAATTACGTTCTAAGTAGCACACATTTTGGGCTGTTATTCTTCTTTTTTGAGTTCTTTTTAGCTTTATATTTCTTCTTCCCTGCACTATGAGCTCTCTAGTGCCTTTTTTTTCTTGCTACTTTTGGATTATTCAAAATCTCTCACTCTATAGGTCTAGACGTCTCCCTGCTGTACCCTTCATATTTTGCCTTCTCTACCCAACCAGAGAAATACTGGTATCTCTTGTAAATGATGTTTGCATTAACATGATTTACACTAAGGTATAATAAATAGGAAGCAAGTTCCTACAACGATTTCTGTGCATTTAAATATATATATTGCTTACCCAGGTGCTTCACTATGTGGAAAAATATTTCAGACAAGAACGTTTCACATTGTGGGTTGATTCTAGCTCCCTCACCAGCTAGCACACCAACTTGCTTGACCAAGTTACTAAACCTTGACAAACTTTTGGGTACTCTGCAGAAAGCTGGTAAAACCTACTTGATGATTCGAGATGCCTATTCAAAGCCCCCACTTAGAATACTTTGCACATTTGCAGATACTTGATAAATATGGTATCTATAGATTCAATGATTTGAATGTCACAGAATCATAAATGCTAAAGTAGGAAATCAATTAGATAATTGAGTACATCCTCCTTATTTACAGATGAGAAAGTTGAGGTTCAGGGAAGTCAAGTGTCTCACTAGAGGTCATTAAATAATTGGAACTGGGGTTAGAATCTAGGGCTTAGGCGTGATTTGATGACTTTCGTTAATGTTATTTCATACATCCCCCAAACCCTGCACCATTCTGAATTTTGCTGGCTTCTTACTGTGCCCATCAACCCACACTCTAGTTTAAGACAAGTCTCCCTTTTCCTCTCTCATGCACATCTATTTTATGTGTGTGGGAGAGAAAATTGTCTTATTATCTCATAATTGTGGACTATGAAAGTAACTGGCCTGTTGCTGACTGAATACCTTCTTCTCCTTTCTCTGCTGTTCCTACTGATAAGTACTTCCTTAGCCTCTACATTAGATCTGCCAGATTTGATTCTCTTTCTGCAATGCTAATTTCCCCTCAGACACCTGGTTCCTAATTCTGCCTCCTCTGATATCTTCTAACACTGGATTCAGTTGAAATGACCTTCCTTCTCTAAAATGTTCAATTTTCAAACTGTTTCCTAGTTAAGGATGTAAAACGTACCCTGCGTCTTGTGAAAATGTTACAATTTACTTGCACAGCAGCTCAGAATGATTGAACAACAGTTCCAAACGCCATTCTCCCTTCACAGGAAGATACCATGAGAACCCTGCATGTTCATACCTGACTGAAAAACAGGAGGAAGAAAGTCTACATTCTCCAAAAAAGAAAACACATAGACTGAAACACAGCTAACATTCCTTGGTTTCTGGATTTCTGGTTCTCTGATCTTCATTCTATTTTCTTCACAAGAGTTCTGCTCAATGTCCACATTGCTAGATAAAATCCCATCTGGTAACACGTAATTACTTAAATTTTTATAAATTATAAAACATTTGAAAATCTATAGAACTACCTATTTCTGCTTTTAATTGTAAATAAGTAACACTTAAAACATTGAGCTCAAGCTCTACCTAATTGCTTCCACTTTTCTTTCTCCGAAAACAACCTTAATGTGAAGACAATCCTTGTTACTCTAATTCATGTTTTTATAATGGTTATATCTATAAACCCTAAGCAGGGTGTATATATACATATAAACAATGGTTTATACATATAAACCCTAAGCAGCATTGGTGTCTGTTTTATTGGTCTCTTTGGTATAACATTTTTTTTCATTTTTTACACTTTATGTTTCAGTTGTATATTAAGACATGTATTTCTAATTCTTGAATTTCAGCTGCTAAAAAGGCTTCCATTTGATAAATATACCATAGTTTCTTTATCACATCCTCTATTTTGGCTATAATCAGTCGTGCCAAGTGAACATTCCTGAACATGCCTCTTTTTGTGCTGATGGGAGAGCCCCCCCACCCCCACCCCGAGTGAATGCCCCAAAAAGAAATTGCTGGTGTATCAGTAAGAATGTCTTAAACCTAACTACATGGTGATAGATTGGTTTACACTTCCTCTAATTGTAGAACTTAATTCCCATTTTATCTTCTTCCTTGACAAATCCATGTAGGGTTAGTTTTTAATTTTAACTTGCTTAAACAGTTTTAAACAAACAAGGAGTGTCTGGGTTGCTCAGTCAGTTGAGTGTCTGACTCTAGGTTTTGGCTCAGGTCATACAGAGTCTGCTTGGAATGCTCTCTCTCCCTTTCTCTCTGCCTCTCCCCTGCTCATGCTCGCTTGCTCTCTCTCTCTCTTTCTCTCTCTCTGTCAAAATAAATCTTAAAAAAAATTTAGGCATTTTAAAAGTTTATTTTATATTTGTTTTGAGACAGATTGAGAGCAAGCAGAGGAGAAGCAGAGAGAGAGAGAGAGAGAGAGAGAGAGAGAGAATCCCAAGCTGGATCCAAACTGCCAGCACAGAGCACAACGTGGGCCTTGAACTTACAAATCATGAGATCATGACCTGAGCCAAAGTCAAGAGTCAGGAACTCAATCGATTGAACCACCCAGGCACTACTAAAATTTTTTAAACAAAAATTTAGTAGTTTTTTTTGTCCCATCAGGTAAGTGCACCCCCCAGCTTCCAGAGATTTCTTTCCAAATAGAGCTCTTTGCCAAATGGAACCGGCATTCATAGGAGAGCCCAGGCTGGTTCAGGGGAAACATGAAAGAGCCTGAATCTCATTATTCTGGAAAGTACTAGAAAAAAAATTAGGGGGAACAGAAGAACATAGGAACTGGTTTGATGGAACTTCCACTGACCAAATCCAGAATAGCTTAAGCATCAAAAATTAATAATGGCCATTAATGATTATAATGTTGGAAAAATAAACTACACTGATACCAATAAACAAGTAGCAAATATATGATAAAGGTAGAAGGAATGTGTCAAATTACAAAAATAATACAATTGAGGAATGAGTTTCATGTCCTTCATTCATGGAGAAACAACCCATGGACAGGGGGAACCCAGTGCCTCACAAGCTGTGGGGCACTGTCCCTGAGGAATCTGGGTAAGAACCAGTTTCACAGGGAGTCAGAACAGCCCATGGGAAACAGCAAGCTTGGCCAGGAGGACAGAAATTTCCTTAAGGGTAGCAGGTCCTATTTTCTACCCAAAGGTAAGCCAGCTAAAGATGAGATGGAGGATTCTGATTGGCTTATGTTCTTTTTTCATGTTTTAAAAAATGTTTATTTTTATTTTTGAGAAAAAGAGATAGACAGCACAACTGGGGGAGAGGCAGAGAGATAGGGAGACACAGAATCCGAAGCAGGTTCCAGACTCTGAGTGGACAGCACAGAGCCCAACATGGGTCTTGAACTCACATACTTCAAGAACATGACCTGAGCTGAAGTCAAATGCTTAACCGACCAGCCACTCAGGAGCGCTAGATTGATATACGTTCTAATTCCTTGACAGGGGTTTCCCATGACTGCATGCTGGCTTACTTATGTTCAGATTTGGGATGCAGTCCAGCCCACCCAAACAGCCTTGATTTTGTGGGTCCTGACACATGAATTAACTTTACCAAATGATAGAGTTAGAAAACCATGAAATGTGCACGGGAACAGGAAAATATTTCTGTGGACAATTATCATTGCTAGATGCTAAAACCAGAGGTTGAAGTTTGTTGACAAATAAATATTTACATAGCTTTAAAATATCTTGCTTCCAAACTCATTCTATGAAGCCAGCATCATCTTGATACCCAAACCAGACAGAGACCCAGCCAAAAAAGAGAACTACAGACCAATATCCTTAATGAATACAGATGCAAAAATACTCAACAAGATACTAGCAAATCGAATTC
>NC_043705.1:7898663-7902660 GCF_006229205.1 Suricata suricatta
TGGAGAAATGTCTGTTCAGTTCATGGATCGGAAAAATAAACATTGTGAAAATGGCATTACTACCCAAAGCAATCTACACATTCGATGCAATCCCCATCAAAATTGCACCAACATTCTTCTCAAAGCTAGAACAAACTATCCTCAAATTCGTATGGAACCACAAAAGACCCCGAATAGCCAAAGTTATATTGAAGAAGAAAACCAAAATGGGAGGTATCACAATCCCAGACTTTAGCCTCTACTACAAAGCTGTCATCATCGAGACAGTATGGTATTGGCACAAAAACAGACACATAGACCAATGGAATAGAATAGAGAACCCAGAACTGGACCCACAAATGTACAAGCAGCCTATTAATCTTTGACAAAGTAGGAAAGAGTATGCAATGGAAAAAAGACTGCCTCTTTAGCAGGTGGTGTTGAGTCTCTTTTTAAGGGGAAAAAATTGAATACCTGGATAGCTCAGTCACTTAAGCTTCTGACTTTGGTGCCCATCCATGGTTTCCTGGTTCCTGAGTTCAAGTCCCATGCTAGGCTCTAAACTGCTGTCAACTCAGAGCCTGGAACCTACTTCGGAGTCTGTGTATGTGTACCTCAGTGCTCCCCATGTTCACGCTCTCACTCTTTCTCTCGAAAATGAATAAACATTAAAAAATTTAAAAAAATATCCACACAGAGGGGCGCCTGGGAAGCTGAGTTGGTTAAGCTTCTGACTTTTGATTTTGGCTCAGGTCGTCATCTCACCATTTGTGGGTTCAAGCCCCATGTTGGGCTCTTTGCTGACAGTTCAGAGCCTGGAGCCTACTTCAGTTCTCTGTCTTCCTCTCCTGGCCCTCTCCCAGTCCTGCTTTCTCTTTCTCAAAAATAAATGTGAAAAAAAATTTTTTTTTCAAAAGAGAAAAAAAAAAAAACCCAAAAAACCAACTTTCCAGAATCCCTCACTAGCGTATCTCATCTTCCTTAAATATAACTTGGGTCAGAATTGTGCCCTGGGGCTCCTGGGTGGCTCAGTTAATTCCATGTCAGATTTCAGCTCAGGTTCTCGTGGTTTGTGAGTTCGAGCCCTACATGTTCTGTCCCCCCCTCTCTCTGCCCCTCTCCCCACCCCCCTCAAAATAAATAAATAAACCTAAAAAAAACAACAACAAGTCTAGTGCCCTAACAGTAGACAAATAGAGGCAAGGAGCATAGTAGAGTACCTATGATAGGTTTAGAAGAGTCAACCTCTGAGCTAGACATAATGTTGCCTTCTCTTACCACAAGGTGAGTCGCGTAGGGAAAAATGACCCCAGAGCAAACCATTCATTTATCACAGGAAAGAAAAGGTGGGAAGGAGGAACTGAGTTTATGTATATATTGACCAATATTAAAAGCCTTCTCTAGATTTTTAAGCACCTTGGTCATTTTAAACTTTGGTAACTTCAGGTTCTTTGTCTGTACATTAGGAATAACAATGCCCTTTTCATGGGTTTAATATAAATATTAAATGCTGTAACATGTGAGAGTGCAGTTTTTAAGATCTGTTTGTTTTTTTTAAGTGCCGGGTGTATTTCTGAAAATGAAAAATAGTGAAAGATACATAGTAAGGGTCGTAGCAATTTAAAAGCTACGTTGAAGCATTTTGAAAACTTTTGCAAAATGCTGTTTTCAGAGAAGGTTTACTTTTACCTCATGACATATTTGATCTTCCACTCAATTAATAGATGAAAAGAACCATTCACAACTTGAAAGTACACTGTTGTGTTTATGAGGTTTGGATGTTTGTCTCCTGTTATATTTTATGAAAGAGTAAAGTGGGAGCGCCCCGGTTGCTCAGTCAGTGAGGAGTCCAACGTCGGCTCAGGTCACAATCTCAAGGTTTGTGGGTTTGAGCCCTGCATTGGGCTCTGTGCTCACAGCTCAGAGCCTGGAGCCTGCTTCCGATTCTGTGTCTCCCTTTGTCTCTGCCCCTCCCCTGTTTGTGCTCTGTGTGTGTGTGTCTCTGTCTCAAAAATAAGTCAACACTAAAAAATACTTAATAATAGAAAAGAAAGAAAAAAGTGGATGTGATACCCTCGCAACAGAGCTGAACTTTGGCACATTTCAGTCTCGACCATCCTGTCTTTTGAGTCTGTGAGAATCCTTAGTTGTCTGAGGTTCTACCAGAACGGATACTCTGTGGCAAAGGCACCGTGGAAAGCAGGTGCTACCACATGCTCTACTGGGTAGGATGACAAGTGATGGCTTCCCCAGAGTCAGACCCAGAGACAGATGTAGTGACTCTTGCTCCATGGAGGGGAATCCACACACCAGGCCTGCAGATCAAGCTGCTGAAGTGAGAGTCCTTGCCTCCACCCTCCCAGGAGAGCTTTCATCAAGCGGCAGGAGAGAGGGAGGCTCTGACGTCCGCGGATCACACACTCACCACCCGATGATGCCTACCAAGAGGACCACAAAATCAAATTAAGACCTCAGAAAACAACAGATGTAGGAATCTCACAAAATCCCTGTGGTTTCGAGGATGTTACTGTTTCTAAGGGGGGAAGGGATCACCTTGCAAGGTGATTCAAACAGTAACCAGGCATCCTAGAGGGTTTGGAGTGTTCATTGCATTGATGCATTTGCAGAAGTATGCTCCTTGGGAATCATCTATCAAAGGGTATCACTTGCTGACATTTTCGGTCTCCTGTGGCCTCCGTGATGACAGCGTACTCATGTTAGGTCTTGAAAAGAGAATGAAACCACCCACAAAGTCTTCAGCTTCTATTTAATCAAGCAGGTTTCAACATAGTTTTAAAAAAAGAAAGAAAAGAAAAGGAGGAGAGTGCCTTGGAAGGAAGGCTATACTTCTAGCCCTAGTTTCTTCTCTGGTGTTAATGCCTCAGGGCTGTAAGCAATGTCTTCTAATTTCTACACCTCAGTGGCTCCAACTTTACCGTGATGATAATATCTATAGTTCCTATATTCTTCCTGTTCTGATTCAGTGTCAAATAGGCTTTCAATGAGAATATTCCAAAATTATTATGGAGTAGGTACTGACAGAATGGTCAAGCCATGTACATGCATCATCAGAAAATAATATCCACATTCTTATTCTTTGGGGGAGAGGGACTGAAACACTTGACAGTTAGTTGCAGAGATCCTCATGGTGCCATGCGCTTAAATATTTCTCTTAGCGACTGAACAAATTTAAGAAATTTAACGTTGATATATTATCATTATGTAATTCAGTGCACATTGACATTTTACTGATTGTACTTACAGTGATTTTTCTCTCCTTGAATATAGGACAGCTCTTCTGTGTTTTTGTTTTTGTTTGTTTGGTCTCTCATGACCGGCTCTTGGCATTGGAAAGAGGACAGGTAGGGCATGGCATGGCTCGTGGGTTGAGTGCCTGACTCTTGATTCCGGCTCTGGTTGTGATCTCAAGGTTCATGGGTGTGAATCCCATGTCAGGCTCGGTTCTGACCATGTACATCCTGCTTGGGATTCTCTGACTCTCTCTGTCTCTCTGTCTCTCTGTCTCTCTCTCTCTCTCTCTCTCTCTGCCCCTCCTCTTCTCTCTCTCTCTCAAAGTAAAGAAATAAACATGAAAAAAAAATCACAGGCTCAATATGTTGGTAGCACATCCCTCACTTGAGGTTTTTCTCTTTGTTTTTTCTTTTTTTTCATTACTCAGTTCAGCCTATGCCATTGGCTGCAAGAACGATTAGTTGCTCTCTCAAAGCAACACGTCAGGAGGCACTTGATGTCCATTTGTTCCGTTCTTGGTTATGTTAACTTGATCCATCAGGTAAGGTAGTTTCTGCCAGCTTTCGTTGCTTTTAAAGAAATCCCTCTATAATTCTATAATTAGTCAGCTGGTGCAAGATATTTTATTTTATTTTTTTTCATAATAAATTATATTTATTTTTTTCATATTTTTTAACATATGCAATTATTTTCCATCCTTTACAATACAGTAGTTGCAATGACACTCAAAACAGAAAAGCAAAGTAAAAAATCAAAACACCAACTT
>NC_043705.1:7902760-7903922 GCF_006229205.1 Suricata suricatta
ATTTTGGGAGTGTTTGCTATATAATTGGATTTAATGAAATGTTTAGAGGTGCAGTAGGCATGACTTTGAGTAGATAATGAAAGAAAATGCAAAATGCTTATTGATACATGATGTGGTTTCATCTTAGCTTGGGCAAACCATGCAGTATTTAATACACAGTAGCAGAATATTTACTAATGAAGCTTGAAAAGATGTGAGTTCTTTGTGTGCAATCTTTCATTTATGCATGTGAGAGGGTTTTCTTTTTTTAATATTTTTACATTGTAGTACTTGTTTTGCTTGTTAGGGTGTTTGCTTATTTAATACATTCCATCAAGGACAAAAAAAAAAAAAAGAGACTCAAAAGAGAGCTGCCCTTTCTTGGGCTGTGTTGTATCTTTGCATATGCTAACTGCTGTGGCTGTGTCAGCATTTTCTGGTCCTTGAAGAGAGCCAGTGGGAGAGTAAGACCAATTCTCGGAGGATGGCAGAGCAGTGAGAGAGAAAGTTTCTAGATCCCTGAGGACATCCCTGTGCTCCTAAACTGACGAACCTCAGAGCCACGTCAGCTCAGGCCTTACTTTTAGGAGAAATTCAGGAAACATCGCTAAAGCCATTCGAGCCACATCCAAAGTCATCCTGCCTGATACACAATCCATGATGTCTGACTCAAAAGCCAGAAACAATTTTTCACAGAAGCACCACGGGTAGCCTCCACAGGTACACATTTTTCACCGAGTAATTACAGCTGTCTATGAGAATTAACATCATTCTTTACAGATGGAATTCACCAGTCCAAATGCCCACTGGAACCGGGCAGTTTACCTAAATGGATAAGGTAGGTTTCAGAAAGTTCAGAGAACAGAGATCTACCTTAACAAATAACAAGGGTACTTCCAACATATTACTGCCCATTATTTCCAGGGTTAAAAAATTTTTTTCTTTTAATGTTTATTTCTGATAGAAAGAGAAAGAGGGAGGAAGAGAGAGAGAGAGAGAGAGAGAGAGAGAGAGAGAGAGAGAGAGAGAGAGGGAGGGAGAGCGAGAGCGAGCACACAAGCTTGAGCAGGGGAGGGGCAGAGAAAGAAGAGAGGGAGACACAGAATCCAAAGCAGGCTCCAGGCTCTGAGCTGTCAGCACAGAGCTGGATGTGGGGCTGGAACGCAGGAATTGGCAGAATATG